>NC_091863.1:106152554-106455585 GCF_037783145.1 Equus przewalskii | reverse complement strand
GATGAACTAAATATATAAACATGATTAGATTTTTTGAACATCTTTGAATTTGAATGTTAAGATATAGTAAAATTTGGGTAGCTTAAAGACAGTGTTCTGATTTACAAAATGTTTTGGACTAAAAACAAATGAGGTTTTTGTAAGCAGATGTTCTATTGGCCTGAATATTAACACTCATTTATAATTAGCAACACAGCTGCATTTAATTAACGATTCAAAACCTTAAAAGTATCTTGTTTTAAAAGGTTCGGTACCCCTTCTGTCTTCTTGACATTATTATTTTGTTTAGCAAACCCTTTCTTTATAGGTTATCCAAAAATATATTTCAAGCTGGTTCAGGGTTAGTTACCCCAGTATGTATTAGTGGAGTATGTATTAGTGGCATCAGAATTAATGAAGGTTTACCTTACCATATGTGGAGCCAACAACATTACCTTGTGGTGTGAGAAAAGTCTATTTGTTCTATTGTTGTAGTTTTCAAGTAGTGGACAACAACTCATTAGTGCATAAAAAAATCCATTTAGTACGTTGTGACTAGCATTTCCTTTATACAAAATTGAAGAAAATGTCAGGAGATATCATGTAGTAAGTTTAGGTATTTTTGATGAGACTGTTATTTCAGATCCACGCACATATATACTTAGGATGTAAATATGTTTCTTACTATTTGTTGCTGTCAAAAAGGTTTAAAAGTCAATGTTTTACTGGATGTTATCTCAAACTGGGTCAGAAACTTTTTTCCTCTGTTTTTGAGGGGAAGGTGGTCATGGGCTGCTGGGGCTTGGGTGCTGACATACTGAGTGATGTTAAGTACTTTGACAGTTAGGTGTCTGTTTTTCAAACTGAGAAGTGCGACATATTGTTAAAGGAATGCTATAAGATTTAAAGTCTAGGGTATTTTGTAGTCTCGAGGGGATACGCTTTATGTAAGTATTATGTATTTACCAAGTGGTATTACTAGAATATGAGACACAGAAAATAATGCTAGCTAGGAACAGAAGCCAAAAAAGGACGTCTTAGAATAAAAACAACTGAACACCTTGAGATGGCTGAGTATGAGGTGCTTCTAACTGCAAAAGAATTGTCAAAAAATGTAAATATAGAAAAAAGTCCACCTTATTTTAGGTTGAGTTAAATGTAAGTTAAAAGAGTTCAAAAATTTGTTTTGTTTTTTACAAATCAAAAATGGTCATATCAAGAGAGAATGCATTTTCGAGAAGAAAGTGGACTTTTAAATAAATATAAATGTACACGTTTACCGTACATTAGAAAAAAACCTGTGGGTGGCTATTTTTCCTCTGCAGTGAACAAAGGCACACATTAAAATGAATTTAAAAATTGGGGATTGGAGGCATAAGCCAAGAGTCTGTTAAATATACCTAGGATATTGATGGGAATGATTATACAGATAAAGAAGACAATGGCCACATAACCTTTTTAATTACTTTTTTGTACTGATGAGACTTAAGCCCAGTAGTAGGAAAAAAAGATTTACTCATATGAAGTACTGAGTATAATCCATTAGGAGATTGGGAACATCCTTAGAAGTCTGGACAATTTGTGCATATTCCTTTGAATTAAATAATTGTTAGAGGGGAGGAAAATACTGCCTTCTGGGGTACTGTTACATCTCCAGTAGGATCATAAGGATCTTGTCCTCAACCCCCACCCCCAGTTCCCTCTCAGTGCCGTTAAATGTCTTTTGGCGCTGGACATGTTGACTTCATTCCCAGAGGTCTCTTCCTGTGGACGTCTCTCAGAGCTTTAAAGCACTGCCGCCTTTTCAGCTCTGAGGATTTGAAATGCAATTAGGCTTTTCATCATAGACATTTAAATGTTAAACTTAAGTTACTGCTCTGAAAATAAAATGTTATCTCAGCTCTAATGAGTTGGTAACTAAACTCTGTCGTTGTAAAAGACTTCTATCTCCCGCTTCAGATAGTCCATATTTAAAACTTAAGAACAAAAAAAGACATACACATCTAATGGTTGTGTAATTAGCAATCAATTTATGAAATGAGATGTAAAACAAATTAAACACCATAATAAATTGTTGCACCATCAACCAAAAAATGTTACATACATTACTCTATTCATGATGATAAAAACTAAAATATGTTGATGAGTGAACCTGCATACATTTCCAGATCTTGGGAGTGACAGGTTTCAACTATTTTTTAATTCTGTTTGTTAAAGCTGTTTAGAAAGCACTAATACATTCTGTTTGTTAAAGCTGTTTGGAAAGCACTAATACGTATGTTTGCGGACCAGAGGATAACATTGCCTGTAGCATCCATTTCACTGTAAACAACGTTTACAGGGTAGCATAGAATAGGTAGAATAAGGTGTGGGCAGGTTAAGTGTGAGTTATTCAGGATTTGCAGCTGCCGAAAGCATGTGGTTTGTTGTGTGTTTTAGGCAAACAAAATTAGTCATTGGTTTGGAGTGTCAGCTACTTTTTCCACTTTAGCTTTCTGGTTTTTTTGTTATGGAGTACTTGGAAAATTAATAACGATAAGGGAAAGCTATGTGAGAAGGTGTGCTACAATCAACTAAACCCCAAGCTATCATTCATTTCATACAGCATTCTTGCTTTTCTCAGTCTGTTTGCGAAATAATGTGATCCCTTGCGTAACACATCTGCCAAATTACCTTTAGGCAGAACTCAAGACCTTTGACAGGTGAATTAATTTTGTTTATTGTAAATGAAAATTCCCTCAGAAAGCAATGAAACTGTGAGGGCAAACTGTCTTCAAATGAAGAAGGAAGAAGAAAAGGAAGTGAGCGATGTGAGATCTGCCAGTCTTTTGCTCAGATAGTCCCTTATACCATATTCCTCATTTTTGTGGGGCTCTATTGGACAAAAGAAAATTAAGATGTTGGTATTGCTGTTGGTAGTTTTTCCTAAGTGATAAGTGAGGAAAGTCCCCTGGTCCCAAGAATTGCCGCCATTGGCACTTTCAGGAAGCCTGCAATGAGTGGACATAAGGGAGACAAAAGCCTGATCCTCTCAGCTCCAGGATGGGAGCTCTGGCTCGTGTTGTTCCTCAGGTGGGGTAATAATTCAAACAAAACAAAACCCTCTTGAAATGAAAGGTTTGTTTGTTTGTTTGTTTTTAAGTGAAAATAAGTTTGGTTTCCTTAGATCTCTATAAAGGAAATGTTGTGAAGCACCCATTCAGACATCTGAGACTTCATCCTTTCAACTTCCTAGAGTTAGGACAGACTTAGGAAATAAGATGCCAGAAAATAGGATCAACAACCATTGCTTCTGTATCATTACGGGTCCCTTTCTGATACGATTGGTGTGAACGGTGGTCAGAACCCTGCTCCTTCCCTTGTCGCTTCTGCTGGCAGGCCCAGACAGGGCGATATTTGCTCTTGGAGTTCTTGGGTGGCAGCATTTACTGCCACCTTCACCTCCGGGAATGTATTAGAACTTTATATCAATCTTAATATCTGTAGGCAGAAGTTTATATATAGGAATAAAATTTGAACCCCCATTTTCACACCCAATAAAAACGTCCTATAATAGGTGTTTATTTAGAGTCAACTGAGGTTTATCGAACAATTACTGTATGCCAGATGCTTTGCTAGGTGCTTTTGTTTTGTTATGACAAAATTTCTTTTAGCTGTGAAATACAATTGGTTCTAGCCAGGCAAGTATTCTCTTTGGCATTTAATAGCTATCAGGCGAAAAACTGCACCTTCGGTTCTTTGCTCACTTTTTAATCGAACCCAATCCCCCTCAAACACAGTAATTTCTTCTTTGTCTAATCGCATTCTCTTAATCATTTGGGGACCATCTCATGACCCATGGTCTGCTTCTTCCATCAGCAAGAATGATTATTTCTTTATAAGTCAAGCCAACATCAATCTCTTACTCATCTTGATAGACCAAAGGACTAGTTTAGCCATCTGGTGGATGGTACTGCAAGTAGTATAGAAATACCACAGGATGAAGAGTGAGGAGTCAGGAGCGTGAAATAATGTTGAGTGAAAGTGCTGCTGACACAGCCATGTAGAAAAACCTAGACCAAAGTTGGATTAAACTTGTGCAAAATGCAGAGAAGATAACAGAGCAAGACCTTGGGAGTCAGTCTCTGACCCCTAGCAGTGGCCGAGGCAGCCAAAGGAAAGCACCAGAGGAGGAATCTTTTTGTGTCACAGAAGCAAAGGAGAAAGAAAGTTTCTAGAAGAGGAGGGGGGGCAGTCAACAAATACCCCAGGAATTGTATAAGTTGAGCCCACTGGTTTTGGTATTTAAGAGGTCACTGGTGACTTTTTAGAAACCAGAAGCCAGTTTACAGAGGGTTGAGAAGTAAATGAAAAGTTGGGAAATGAAAGTGTTAATGATTACTTTTTTGAGATATTTGATGATTAAAGATGAGAAATGTTGGAAGTTCACAAGGATGTAGGATCAAGGGGAGGAGGAGTTTTATTGTTTTTAAGGTAGGAGTGACTTAGATGTGCCTCCTGGCTGACAAGGAGGTGGAGGTGAAGCAGAATTTGATCTTTGATCCTACTTTTACTCATCAAATGTAGGATATAAGAAGTGTCTGTAAATCACCAAATATGTACTGAGTGCCGACCCTACTTGACCAGCATCTCTAAATATGCACAGTATTATTCGGGCAGTCTGATTAAGTAATCCATGAAGAACTCTGGTGTTTATTCTTTTTGCCCTTAAGGCATAGGATTAAGCTTGTCATAAAAAACCTGGGATAGGTTTGGACCAAAAAAAAAAATCAGACAGTGCAATTCAGCCAAAATAATAGATATAATTGTTTTTAAATGACTTTAGGGACAAGTCAGTGCTGCTGAATTAGTGAAAATGTGACTGACATCTTTCTATAGGTCAGGTTCAATGAAAATGAAAGAGAAGGTGGGGGAAAGCTATAAAAAATAACGAGAATTCACATATAACTACCAAAGATGTACTTTCACTCTATGATTTCCCTTTAGGCTGGGATTCAGCGTCAGTCCTAAATGAAGTTAGAAATTTTAACGTGGGCAGCACCTTCTCTGTGTTGTGTCTGGCAACTTCAGTTTTTCATTGATTTTATATTTTAACGTGTAATTAAAAAAATAAACCTTAGGTCCAGATTCAGTTCGCCTCATTTTAATCATCCTCCCCATTCACTCTTCTTGAACATATTTTGTTCTTCCTTTCTCAGAAGCTGGTGATTATTGGTACAAAATATCTCTAACGTAAGCCTTATATTTAATGTCTAGGTTGACGTCAATTCTAGTCAAAGAGAGAGGGTTACTGCCTTGAGGTTCTGAAAATCCTTTTTACTCTAACGACAAAAATGATGCAAATTTTGTGACATATTGAAAAACTTAAATCTTTGAAGTTATTGTAAAAGTACTAATTATCTAAACCAGCATTTCCCAAACTCTGTTTATTTTGCCACATGTTCCAGGGGAAAAAAGATTTCTTAGGTGGAGTGCCTGGGAATTGATGGTTAAAACAAATACCACATTCTGAGGATTAAATTGCATCAAAGCTACATTCCTCCCTCCCCCCATAAAAATATATAGATAGATATATATGTATGTGAATGTGTGTATATATGTATATATAGTGTTTTAATTTCAGCTTTTGGTTTTTTATGCTTCATTTCAAGTTACTGTACACACATTACTTGTTGATAAGAATTTCAGAATACTCCATCAAGAGGGATCACAATAGTTTAATAACATCTTCCTGCCAAGAGAATACACTGCACAAAATCAGGAATAAGTTAGATTAAAAGATTTCCCCCACTCCAGGGAAAAGGTTTGTTGAATGTATTTCTTAAATGACTATGAAATTTTTGCTTTTAATTTCCTGTTTATTATTTCTAGTTTAAACTTCTTCCTTACCTTTTTATATTGGAGAAAATAGATTACTGTAGTATCCTAAAGAGAGAAGCAAACCAAATTGTTTCACATTTAAGTTATTGAAGACATCTTTTTACTTTGTTCAAGTAAAAATATTCCGCAGATCCAAACTTGAAATAATAACATGAATGGGCTTATTAAATCTGTGATCAACATTTTCAACTCTTTGCCTGATAATTGGAAGGATTGCAAAGGAACGCAAGTTTGTATGGTTGGTTTCAATTAAGGCTATTGTTTTGAGGGAATCAAAGAGCTTGGTAATCAAGTTGTGAACTCTGTGCGTCTCTTAACTAATTAATTTACTCTGATATCTCTTCAAAAGCTTTGTTCCATGTTACCAATTAACTACACCTCATAAGCATCTCAGCTCCTCTCCCAGGGTCTGCTCTCTGGTTTATTATTATTACACTTATTGGGTTCAGTAAAGAAATTGAATTTGCAAATGAATCCTTTCTGGGTTTAATTAGTATCAATAATAACACATGCTTAGAGTCCTTTTGCTCAGTGAAATTATATTTTTTAACAGCAAGGTTTACACATTGAAATTAACATAATTAAAATTAATAATTACTAAAATTGATGATTAAAATTATCAAAATTAAAATACATACAGGAAAATTTATTTTTTCAAAATCTTTACTGCATTATCTTTGTGTATGTGCATGATTAATATTGTGATAAATCCTGAAGAAATGACAACTTTTGAGCTTAAAGGGGAAAGATTCCAGCGAGGAAGACAAAAATGATTGATGAGAGAGGATTTCCATACAAGCCCTCCTTAAAGTGGCTTTGCAGGGCCCGGCCCCATGGCCGAGTGGTTAAAGTTCTGTACGCTCCACTTGGGCAGCCTGGGTTTGTGGGTTCAGATCCCAGGTGCAGACCTACTCCATTCACAAAGCATGCTGTGGAGGTGTCCCACATACAAAAAAAATAGAGGAAGATTGGCACAGATGTTAGCTCAGGGCAAATCTTCCTCAGCAAAAAAAAAAAAAAAAAAAAAGCTTTTCAGTAAAAGCCTTTTCCTCCACCTCTACCCAGCTGCATTAAGTTGGGAGGAACATTTACTTTAGGATGTCAGATACCTTGTTTTTTCCCAAACTAGGAAAGTCTGCCATCTTTGAGAGGTATTCACTTCTTCAGATTCAAATTCTATTTGATTTCTCTTGTGAATGTTCATTGGGGCTCCCTCCTGTCTCAAAATGTAAGCTTACAACATTAATGTTCCTAAATATCCACGGTGACAGGAATTTGATTCTTCCAATATTCAGATTGAAAATTATAGCCTTATATGTGTAGAGCAGTTGGCAAAAAAAGGAAGGGGGCCAATTCATCTGACTCCAGTCAACAAGCTACACAAATTAAAATAAGAAAAAGCAAATCTGCAAAAATACATGGAGAAAAGTCAGGTATACTGGTTGTATGTGAGTTTTACAGTTGACTTTCTATAACATATCAACCCTGACATCCTTCCAAAGCAGTCTTTGACCAGGAGATCACTATATGTATAACCTTGGAAAATTGCTTCAGCAATAAAATATATTAGACATTCAGTCTTCTTTTTGTTTGAAAGGCATATTTACAGATTACGTATTTATTAGGAATTTATAATGCAGTATCCTAAGTGCTCAGTGCCTCCCCCCTAACACATATGCACACAAACACACACAGAAACGATTTTAACTTATATTTAAACCTGAGTTCTGTAGTAGGTTGCAGATGTATTATAAATATGTCGTAGCTGTGGATCTTTTTCAATATATCTTCTCATGTAATATCTTATCTAAAATACATCCATCATACCTTTTGATTTAAACATAATATTAATTGATAACCAGTTTTTAGTGTCAGAGCAGGCCTAACTCTAGAACAATCTACTAGGGAGAAAAAAGGAAAATAAAAGGAATAATAAGATCATATTAAGAAATGATAGGAAGAGGTGATGTAATTTTGTACTCTTTTTAAAAAGAAACAGCTACTTACTCTGTCAGCCACCGTGGTAAGCACTTTACACATATTATCACATCTAATCCCCACCACAGCCCTGTGAGGTTGGTGTTATTGTTTATCTCTTTTTTACAGATGGAGAACCTGAGGCTCAGAGAGATTAAGTAGCAGACCCAAAGATATTCTGCTAGTGTTGACCTTAAACAAATAAACAGCCAGTGACTTCTCCAGCAAAAATGGGTTTATGTGACATCAGCAAAGAATTGCAATTCGGGGTCTGCAATCACAGTGAGCAAGCCACGTGCAAGTCCTGAGCAACAAAGGGAGAAGAAAGTCTTTTATAGAGAGGAGGAGAAAGTTGGGAGGGCTGCTGTAAACAAAGAGTCCATTGGAGGGATTAAGAGTTGGAAGTGGAGGGGCTTTTCATTGGCTGAGTTGTGACAGCCTCTCATTGGCTGAGCTCTTGTCCGGCAAGAAGAGGAAGTCCATCTTCTTCCTGGTCTCTGCCATCATTGCAGGGCATGAGAGCTCCCTTTTTTGGCCTCCTGACTCTATTTTAAATGAGGTTTCTGTTTATCAATTTGACATTTCTCCCTTTTGATCGAGATCTTTCTCTGAAAGCATCGTTGATGAAGAGTCAGGTTTTTCCGGTTTCATTGGCCTTTTGTCCCTCAGTGCCAGGAAGGACCTTTTCTGGGTGTCATGTCCCACGTTGGAGAGAAAGTGCACAAATTGAAAATCTGTTGAGGTTACACGCCAGTAACAAGGAAGGATAGGAGGGAGAAGTCTCAGGCATTCTTTTTTTAAAGTCCATATGTTATGGAGATCGTAGGCATTGGAGATCATCTGAAGCATTATGTCATCATCAAAGGTTTGACAGACAAACTTCCAACAGGCCTGGTCTGGACATTTTGGGAAAGCTGTCTCATCGGCTATCGTCTGCTTCAATTCTAAGAAATCTTTACTTTTAGGTCACCAGATGATGTGTGCAGTTCCAGTCAGGGTTTGGTGCTTTCTTTAGGTGTCTCATGAATCCAAGAGTCTATTCCCTGGAGTTTTGCAGCATAGGCGTTAGTTAACAGTACCTGATAGTGGCCTTTCCAGTGAGGTTGAAGACAGCCCTTCTGGAGATATCTTTTCCAATAGACGAAATCTCCAGGTTACAATCTTAAGATTTTCATCTGCTTCGAGTGCACCATGAAAAGATTGCTCTACCAAAGCATGGTTATTTTAATAGAATCAATTAGGTCTTTGCAATATTGGAGTATATCTGCCTTTATCAGCTGTGAGTCAAAAGAAGCAGGAGCCAAGTGCACTGGGCGTCCTGGTGACTATCTCAAAGGGTGAGAGCTTCTAAGTTCCAGAAGGGGTGGGTCTGAGATTTAGAAGGAGCAATGGCAGTGTTTTTGGCCATGGTATTTGGAAGGTCTCTACAAATTTTGCTAATTGAGTCTTTTTTTTTTTTTTTTTTTTAAAGATTTTATTTTTTCCTTTTTCTCCCCAAAGCCCCCCGGTACATAGTTGTGTATTCTTTGTTGTGGGTTCTTCTAGTTGTGGCATGTGGGACGCTGCCTGAGCGTGGTCTGATGAGCAGTGCCATGTCCGCGCCCAGGATTCGAACCAACGAAACACTGGGCCGCCTGCAGCAGAGCGCGCGAACTTAACCACTCGGCCACGGGGCCAGCCCCGCTAATTGAGTCTTAATGGTGTGTTAGTGTATTCGACTAAACGAGAGGATTGAGGGTGGTAAGCACAGTGAAAGTGTCGCACAACTGGCCAAACAGTACAGACTTGTCAAAGTACCTAAACAGTAAGGTGGATTCCTTGATCAATGGGAAGTTTGAGAAAAGTTCCCCAGTTAGAGATGATCTTTTTCAAAAGGACTTTAGCCACAGAAGAGGCAGTAGTCTGTCTGCAGGGAAAGGCTTCAGTCCAGCGATAAAGCGTACAGACCAGGACTAAAACCTATTTATATCCACGAGATGGGGAAGTTGTATGAAATCATACACAGCTTTGGCCATAAGAGAGAAATTTGAAATCTAATGTCGGCAACAACCAACTAGCCTGAGAACACCTCACAGTTGGCACTTAGTTTTGGGTTTTGGGAAACTTAGGACCCCACGAAGCCTATCTGGATCTAGGTGTACCCATTGTTCTGATAGCAGATGCCCTAAATATCGAACCTGGGTTTGGACAAACTGCAATTTCCCTTTGGTGACCTTATGTGCCTTTAAGGCTAAAAGCTTTAGCACGTGGAGGCTGTCTTCCTGTGAGGAGACTTGGGAGGCAGAGCAAAGAAGCAAATCATCCACATAGTGCCACAAAGTAGAGCCCCTAGGGGACTTTATATCATCCAGATCAGCCTTCGGGATTTGTGAGAAACAGGAAGGACTCTCAGTAAAACCCTGAGGCATTACTATCCCTGTGAATTGTTTTCCTTTCCAAGTGAAGGCAAAAAGGTATTGACTAGCTTCATGAATTGGAATGCTAAAGAATGCGCTACATAAATCAATTATCGTAAAGAATTTGCTTCCAGTGGGAATGGATGTTAGTAGCCTATGAGCGTTAAGAACAACAGGGTGTCGAGGGATAACAATGTTGTTTATTGCTCATTCTGGACAAACCTCCACCCTCAGACCTTGGGCTTTCTCACAGGTAAAATAATAGTATTACAGGGACTAGTGAAGGGATAATGAGGCCTCGAGCCTTGTAATCTTCTGTCGTGGGCTTTATACCTTGAAGGGCTTCTTTACTTATAGGGTATTGATTAATTCTAGGCAGAGGCTTTGAGGGCTCTATTTGAATCTTGATGGGAGGTGCGCTGTGAATTTTACCAGTATCGGTTGAAGGTTTTGCCCATAAAGAGGATGGTAGCTGATTCAATAGGGACAAATGATCAGTGTTTCCAGAATCAGCTCCAGTACCATCAGAGATGGAGCAAATGAAAGATGTCAGAAGATCATTTAATTCAGCTGGCTGGCTCTTTTGATGACTGCTGTCAAATAATAGAATTGTTTCCCCTTTCAGGAGAAATTCTGGCATGATACTTTTCCAAGAAGTCGCAGCCTAATGAATAGGGCTGGGGGAACTAAGGAGAAAATTGTATCTGCTCTCAAGGGGCCTAAACAAAAGGGAAAAGGTTCAAAGCCAGGAAACTGTTGAGGTTTATTAGAAATTCCCACTGTTTGGACTGTTTTAGTACTCTGAGGTAGGGGCTGCTTTGTAGTAGTGGGATTGAGCACCGAGAGTGTGGCACTGGTGTCAGTGAGGACAGAAAGAGACTCCTCTCCAATCTGGAGAAGTGTTTCTCTAAGCTGATTAAGATGGACGATTGGGAAGAGCCCCTGTAGTTCCTCAGAGCCCCATTACTGAGAATTTGGAAGACATCGGAAAGGCTGGTTAGAAGGTTGAAGGCGCCTGATGTGCTTAAATTTGTGACCAATCTCTTTTCCAGTGTCCTGGCTCTTTGCAACAGAAACAAAAACTAGGGGGTTTTTGGTTTTGTTTAGGGACCTTCATTTGCTGGAGCAAAGATTAAGAATTTTAGCAGTCTTTCTTTTAAGTGACTCATCTAGGGTGTGAGAGAGCTGATTTGCCCAATTAGCCAAATCTAGAGTGGACGTTGTTTCCCATTCTATCCTGGTCTTTTTTACTAAAAGGGAAAGGTCTTGATTCAGCCCACTAATAAACAGAGTTAAAAGCTACCTGGGTGGAACAAACATCTGAAGGATGAGCAGAATTAAAAAAATAATAATCTGAAGTTGACTGTAATAGCCGTGAACAGGTTCATCAGGTTTTTGTACACAAGTCTGAATTTTGTCCCAATCAACAGAGTTTGTGAAAGCCCTAGGAAATGCCCAGTGAAACTGCCCAGCGATTGCCTGAGTCTGATCATATAACAGGTCAGTGGAGTGGACTCCTGGTTGTAATTCTAGAGACCTTTAAGGATTTTTCAGTTAGCGGTTTTCATCCAGTGTTTTGGGTCTGGCCTTCACCAACAAGCATATGAACTAGCTGATATAAGTCAGAGAAACCAGCTTGATAAGTTTGAATGACTATATTAAATTCCTCAGCAAATGTGTGAGGAACTTCAGTTGCTTTGGGAAAATCTTTGTTGATGATGTACGGTTCAACTTTAGTCCAGGGAATATAAGAAATAAAGGGTTTAGCCTTTGGATCCTCAGAAGGCTTAGTTTTAAAGGGACTGGTTCTGATAGTTTAGAGGAAGAGGGAGTGGGGAGAGGTTCCGGAAAAAGGGGAAGTTTAGCAAGAGAGTTAGTATTGGGGAACTGAGGGTACTAAGGAGGTGTAGACAGTATAGAAGGGAAGAAGGAAGATGGCACTGGAGGCAGAGCCTGAGACAAAGAAGATGGGGAAGAGGAACAGGAGGCTTTCGAAGCCATTTTATCTTTCTTTAATCATTTCTTTGCCTCAGTTAATCTTGAAATTTTATTTTGCAAAGAGGCAATTTTAGATTCCTGATAGCATTTGGAAGCCTCAAAATACGAATTGAAATAGGCGTTCCATTCAGTTTTGGAAATTGCAGAGCTATGGTTGTCCAATTCAGTTTTAAGAAACGTGAGTTTGGGGAGTTCAAAAGTTTCCCATAATGGCCATTGGTATATTCTAAATTATTTTTGGTTAAGTTGATCCATTTTGTTAGAAATGCACATGAAGAAGGACTGTGGTTTTTAAACATAAAATTGGCCAGGGTCCCTTTAGAGGGGAGCACCCTCAAAATACTTAAGTACTGGGATCCCGCTTCTCAGAGGTTTTTCTCTAGAGTAAAAGAATAGTTTTCAAATAGCCTAAACAACTCAAACAGCTTGCAGCTCAAACAGCCAGCAGGCTTCATACCAGCACAGTTCTAAGGGAACAGCCCAATCCTGAAGGAGTCAGGCCGAAGGCTAAATAATGCAGGTCCAGTAGAACAGCCTGGTTCCAAAGGAATAGGGCCAAAGGCCGACCATCATGGTTTCAGTGGGACAGCCTGATTCAGAAGAGTCAGTTCAAAGTGCCAACCAAGTACTCACAAACAAAGCAAGGTCTTAACCAGAAAAGGACAAAGCCTTAAAATAGAACCTGAATAGAGCCTAGACAGCTTCAAAATGCAAACAGTAGAGGCTCAGATCCAGGAGAAAGACCTCAAACTCCAGGATCAACAAGAAGAGTAGTGAGCTCAGTGGGTTCTGTGGGCCCCATCACCTGTTTTCTTGCCCACCAGCTCAAAGTTTTTGGGGGTCTTCTCTGGATCCCTGTACAGGCTGCCAAATCCTAACCTTAAACAAATAGACAGCCAGTTATTTCTCCAGCAAAAATGAGTTTATTTGGGATGAGCAAAAAATTGCAGTTCGGGGTCTACAACCATAGCAAGCCATGTGCAAGTCCTGAGCAACAAGGAGAGAAGGAACTCTCTTACAGAGGGGAAGAGGAAGTTAGGAGGGCTATTGTAAACAGAGTTCATCGGAGGAATTGAGAGTTCCAAGTGTAGGGGCTTTTCATTGGCTGAGTTGTTCCAGTCTCTCATTGGCTGAGCTCTTGCTGAGCAAAGAGAAGTCGTCTTCCTTTTGGGCTCTATCATCATAGGGCATGAGAGCTCCCTCTTCTGGCTTCCCAACTCCATTTTAAATGCGGTTTCTGTTTATTAATTTTCACGCTAGTAAACTACAGTGTCAAAACTTGCACTTAACTCTCTAACTTCACAGCCTATGCTTATGACCCCCGTGGTTATATTATGGAAATATACATAAGGTTTAATTGGGAGCTTGAGTTTGCTGCCTGTCTTTTCCACTATGTATTAGTGACTGAGGACTGAGCACTGGATAAAGACAGTGCTACTTGAATGAAGTAAACATCTGTGATGACCAGGTGCTGCAGAGTTTATAATATATTTCTGAGTTATAGAATTATAAGCTGTTAGAAGTAGAGGGGAGAAAGCATCATTCAATTAACAGTACACTTGTGCAGGGTAAGTCTGCTCTGCACAATATTGGCAGTAACAGCAACCAAACTTCCAAAAGTTATATGATGGTGGGATATACTATTATTTAATAGTGGTAGTTCCTGATATTTTCATAGGAATCTTTTGTTTAGGAGATTTTAATGCAAACTGCGTGGGGCTATCACAGCACATTTTAAATGCTGGGTTGATTTTTCGCTGATATTTGACCTCCCAGGACTTGTGTTTCACTTTACTTTCCATCGCACTTTCAGCATTTTATTTTTGCATTGATTGTTCGTTCAGCATACCTTTTGTGAGCACAGCCAACGAGTCAGCCATATTTCTAGTTACTAAGGATGTAATCCTGACCAATATTCAAATAAGTTTTAGTATTAAGCTAAGGAACCTAGGCTTTTTTCTGTAACTTGAGCATCATAAAGCATCATTATCTTTATTGCCTTGGATGTCCTTCTTTAGCCTAGTCATGTTGTTTAAAAATTGTACTGGCTTATTCATAATAGCCAAAATGAGGAAAAGCCCAAATGTACATCAGCTGATGAATAGGTAAACAAAATGTGATAAATCCATACAATAAAATATTATTCAAGATGAAAAAGGAGTGTAGTACAGATACATTCTACAGCATGGATAAACCTTGAAAACTTTATTCTTAGTGAAAGAAGCTAGACACAAAAGGCCACATGCTGTATGATTCCATTTATATGAGATGTCCAGAATAGCCAAATCCATAGAGACAGAATGTAGATTAGTGGTTGCTTAGGGATGGAGGGGTGGGGGCATAGCTAAAGGGTACAGGATTTCTTTGGTGAGGGGGACTGAAGTATCTAAAATTGTGACAATGACTGTTCATGTCTGCGAATATACTAAAATTTCTGAATTGTACATTTTTAAAGTGTATTATGGTATGTGAATTACATCTCAATAAAGCTGTTATTAAAAATTGTACTGACTTATGTATGATGAAAGTTCTATTATTCCCATTTTAAGAATTACAAAAGTAAAGTAGGAGCTCAATTTAGGGGGTTGTTGATCTGTTTTTAAAGAGAGGTGATGGGTTGGGACAGCTTTAGATTCCCACTTATTCTGTAACCTTTATGGGGATAGTTGATTTCCTACATGAAGACCCACACTGACCATCCTTGTTCTTTGGGGTGCCTTTCTTATTGGTCCCACATGTACTGGGCACTTTGCCATGCTACCCTGCATATGGGATCAAGTCTTGATTTTCCCACCAGCTGGTACAGTGTCTTCCGTATAGCAGATGCTCACTACTTCCATCAATTTACCAAATAGTTGTTAAGTTACTATAGATGAGGTATTGAGCCAGACACTGAAGATTAATAAGACATGCCCTTGAGGAGCTCACAGTCAAGCAGACAGCTAAGCAAGAGTTCCAGTATAGTGTGACAAGTGTTGAGATGGAGACGGGCAGACAAGCTTGATGAGGATGCTGAAACTCAGTATAGTTCTATGTTTAGATCTAGTTCAGCCACTCATCTGATATGCATATCCCATCTGGGGCATTCTCTCCTACGTTTGAACACATCCACTCACTTTTTATCAAGATAGTGAAGTTAAACTGCATTTTCCTAATCTACCAAATGCCCATGTATTTTGACATCAAATCTATGAATAAAATGCAATTACTTATTTCATTTGTAAATAAAACTTAAGTAGAGATGTTGTTAGTATTGCTTGGCACCTCCAGAAATTATATCTTAAAAGAATATGGAATAATTGTTAGGATTTTATAGAAAGTACTTGGATACATTATGTGCCCAAATCCCTAATAAAATTATTAGCCTATAAATTTTAGGTTATATTTGTGCACTTTGGTGCCTATGGGAGGCAGTACAGAGTAGTGATTGACAGCATATTCTGGAGCATGCCTGAATTTGATCCCAGCTTTTCCGCTCATGCAGTATGTGGCCTTGGACCAAATTACTTAATCTTTCTGTGTCTCAGTTTGCTCATCTGTAAAATGGGGACAATAATGGTACCTATCCCACAGGATTGTTATGTGCAGTAAATGAATTAATGTATGTGAAAATGCTAAGATTAGTTCTAGGCACATAGTAAACACAGTGTGCACATTTGCTGTTATTATTTTTTAAGTGTATTTTATTTTTTATTTTATTGAGGTCACATTGGTTTATAACACGGTGTAAGTTTCAGGTGTACATTATATTTCAGTTTTTGTATAGACTGCATTGTGTTCACCACCATAAAAAAGACGAAATCATGCTATTTGCAACAACATGAATAGATCTTGAAGGTATTATGCTAAGTGAAATAAGTCAGAGAGAGAAAGTCAAATCTCACTCATAAGGAGAGGGTAAAAACAATGACAAACACAGACATAGAAACAGAGATTGGATTGGTGGTTACCAGAGGGGAAGGCGAGGGCAAAAGGGGTGATAAGGCACATGTGTGTGGAGATGGATTGTAATCAGTCTTTGGGTGGTGAACATGTTGTAATCTACACAGAAATCGAAATATATGACCGTGTACACCTGAAATTTATATAATGTTATAAACCACTGTTACCGCAGTAAGAAAAGAATCAAAAAGTCAAAAAAAAAAAAAAAGAAAAGAAAAGAAAATGAGAGGCTAACTTTGACATTCCTTTCTGCTTCTTTTATTGGCCATGGAGTTTTACGAAGAATTACATGACTTTCTCCAATCAGCTTGATAAAATCTTTATAGCTCATTCATGATCCCATGCCAAGAGTTCAGTGCTTTTAGAATGTTTGATGCAAAGTTTAAAATCTACAAGAACAAAGCATGCAACAGAGTTGGATTTACGCTTCTTGACTACACTAATGCCATTCTGTTTGCCAACCCTGTGATTTACATGGGCATTTTTGTAGTCAGCTAGTGGCATGATTGGCCAGTATGCTGTCTGGGGGCCAAAATTTAGTGGTGACTTTCAGTCTCCTATTGCTGATAAATGTTTTTGGCAGTGTTTAGGAATTTTACTTGGCAAAAAAACCTGACAAATACAAAATCAGTTAGAATAATGACAAATGGACATTGATATTACTGGTTTCGCCTTAATGTAGGTTATTGTTAGCCTTTTCATATTTCTATCTTGTTTCATGTTTATTATTTTCAGTACAGTAATGATACAGTCATTTTCAGGATTAAGCAAGGGAACAAACGTTGACAATAGCGGGAAAGAGTGAGAGAGGCAGTTTGGCACGGAAAATGGAAGGCTGGTGGGACCAGACCCTATAGTGAGAGTGGTTCAGTCCAAGGTCCAGGGGAGATCCACTTTGCTCTTTCAACCCTTATGGACTAAGTTGTTACAATGTCCTCTTCATAATATTTAGGTTACAATTTTATCTTTGTCATTAAATGGAAACCTATTAATGTTGTGCTCACCAAGAAAGCTTCCTCAAAAGCAAGAAATAAGTGGGTTAATTATAGCTGTCATATGTATGGTCATTAACAATGTTTATTTAGAAGTTCCCTTAAATAAAATATGCAAGCAGTTAAGTTGGGTTTAGAAATTTACCAACAAATCATCTTTATAACCTACTGTAATTATCTCCAGAAATCATCATGTGTTCAGTGACTAACTCTCTAGAGCTTTTGCTAAAATAAATAAACAAAAGCAGCAATAACCAGTTCCCTTGTATTTCCTAATTATTGGCATGCCTTTTAGTCATATTTTTAGATTTAAGGAGGGTTCTGTCTCTCCCTAGGAATCTAAACTATGTTTTCTCTTAGTTGGCTCTTTGGAAAATCTAAACCTCCCTCTTGCTCATTAACTTATATCCAACAAAGTTCTTGTACATCCTTTTACATTGTGCATATGTCAAGGGATCTGAACATGAATGCTTTAGCAAGCACCTAGCACAAAGTAACAGTGTGATGGTTCAGTGGTATACATCAATATGGCCATATATTATTGAGATACTTATTAGAATACTTACTTATTGGTTGGTAAATAGGCACTGACTAGAGCGCCCTTTCCCCTCCTCACTTCCTGGACACCCCCATCATTCAGCAACAAAAATGGTGATGCCAAGCAGAACAGCATCAGTCCTGATTGACGTGTGCCCATGCTGTAAGTGTTTTTTAATATTTTGAATATCATTCCTGCCTCATAGCCAATTGTGAGGTCTGTCGCTGCCCCACCACCCATGCCACTGTGACCTTCGTGGTCTTTTTGTGGACTGGTTCCCCATGGTTGCATTCTAAGTATTAGCTAACTAGAGAGAAGAGTCATGTCCCTTAAAGAGATGGGGTACTACTTCCAGACCGCAGCTTCTAACAGATGCTTTAGAATTCATGAAAACCAGATCAAAGCTTTTGAACCGTACTTATATAGGAAAGCCTCCAAGGCTCTCCCTGAGAGCACTGCAGAGCCCATGCCATTTGTATTTTAAGACACAAATGTACAAATGTAGCATACTCAATTCAACACATTACACACAGCACTCATTTGCTACATTTTATTTGCTTGACTCTGGTTTTGTAAACCACAGAAAATTTAATCAGTGTGTTTGTGGGGGAGGTAATAGAGGCAAATGCAATAAGTAGCTGCCAGTGAGGAGAAAGACAGACAAACTAAAAGTAGACATAAGGACTCCAAACACACAGGTATTTGGGGCCACTTAACAAAGGGCCCAACATATTAGAGAAAGTCTAACTTGTTTTTTTACTATCCTTTGTTTAAGGGGGCAAGAAGTTTTAAAAAGCATTTCAGAAATATTTCTATCCAGATTGATTAAAAGAGACAAATATTAGTTTGACTTTTTTTTTTGAGGAAGATTAGCCCTGAGCTAACATCCACTGCCAATCCTTGTCTTTTTGCTGAGGAAGATTGGCCCTGAGCTAACATCCGTGCCCATCTTCCTCTATTTTATATGTGGGGTGCCACCACAGCATGGCTTGATAAGCGGTGCATAGGTTCGTGCCCAGGATCCAAACCGGTGCATCCCAGGCTGCTGGAGTGGAGTGCACAAACTTAACCACTGTGCCACCCGGCCAGCCCCAAAAGTTTTGTTTTTTGAAATTTCATTTTTATTGACCCCTCCTTGCCTGACAGTGTTACAATAAGTGAGGGGTTATAATAATATTTTAATGTGAATTTATGACTTTTGTAGTATCTGATTGGCTAGCAATATTAATAAAAATTGTCATAAAAATTATGGCATTGAGAAAATTATTTTGGGACCAGAACCAGTAAAGAGGTAGCTACTTTCAGTGAAAACATTTCCAAGCTTATAGAGTTTGTTTGTGGGGGGAAAGAATACAGAATATCAATCTTTTGTGTTTTCTCTCTCTCTCTCTCTCTTTTTTTTTTTTTGCTTGAGGAAGATTAGCCCTGAGCTAATGTCTGTGCCAATCTTCCTCTATTTTGTATGTGGGTTGATGCAACAGCATGGCTGACGAGTGGTGTAAGTCTGTGCCTGGGATCCAAACCTGTGAAACCCGGGCCACTGAAGCAGAGCATGCCGAACTTATCCAGTATGCCATGGGGCTGGCCCTATGTTCTCTTTTTAAATCAAATAGGATTGAAGAATTATTTCCTCACTAATAATAGTATAAGGGAGCCTAGGGAAGAGGAGTCTGAAATAAACTGGTGTCACCACTGAATTTTTATATGTACACTTTTTATTTTTTCATAAATATGCATTTGTATCTGGAGGAAAAATTATTTTCTTTCATCAATATCATACATGCTCCAAAACATTTGTACATTATTTAGAAATGGAAATGTGGACTAAAAGAAGAAAAATAATGAACACTTTAAAGTGTATTTTTGAAGTTGTTTACCAGTGGAAGTTGTTTCAAATAACACTTTGCTTACGGTGTGAGGAATTTCAAGTGCTGTGTGGATGTGAATGCTCACACTACCCTGTGTTAGAGGTAGTATCTCCTGAAAAGAACACTATACATATGCAAATGTTGCTTGTGTGTACTTAGGGGAAAACTACATCCATTTTCTTCGGAAGCATAGCTTTTAAACTTAAGTTCAGCTTTATATCATTCACAGTGTAATGAGCAACAAATATTCTAATTTATTTAAAAGAGTTATCACTATCATAACAAAATAAATACATAGTAGCTTATAAGATGTGCCCTAAATAGAGTTTTCTATGTGCAAATATATATATATACTCAAAGTAATTTTCTTGAGGGAGACTTTTTTTGATAGGCTCCACATTAGAGTCCAATATTTATGCTAACATATATTTTTGAAAACCTACTGTGTGCTCAGCACTAAGAAGTCTGTTTCAGTTCCCTTTTCCCCTGCATTACTCCCTTCCCTTTCCTTTTAATCCTGTTTTATCATTTAAGCTTCCGTCTGCTTTTAGAGAACGGCATTTCTGTTGCATCAGATGGTTTCTAAAGCATGCTCTTCTTACCTCTGCTTAGCATGACTAGTGTATTTGGATAGCAAACACAATGGGACTTTTTCTGTGATTCCATCTTTAGCTGATACAGTACTGGTCCACTTATCACTAATGGTTTTCCTGATTTTTCTATTGGCATGAATAACCTGGTAAAGAAATGGGTTATGGAATAAATGTTTTTCTTGGCTTTTAACTCTCATTTCTAGCTCCCACTAGATGTGAAAATTGAGAGTCCCTCCATTCTTTGTTATCTTATCAACTTTTGCAATTGTAAGGGGTAGATTTTCTTGTTTTTACCTATCCATAAAATGTATTTAAGGGGCTGGCCCCATGGCCAAGTGGTTAAGTTCACGTGCTCCGCTGCAGGCGGCCCAGTGTTTTGTTGGTTCGAATCCTGGGCGCGGACATGGCACTGCTCATCAAACCACGCTGAGGCAGCGTCCCACATGCCACAACTAGAAGGACCCACAACGAAGAATATACAACTATGTACTTGGGGGGCTATGGGGAGAAAAAGAAAAAAAATAAAATCTTAAAAAATATATATATTTAATTTTGGATTTACATTGTAGGACCATATTTTTCCTTTTACTGGGGGTTGTTGATATATTTTCTCAAATATGGTGCAGTGTTAATTAAGTGGAGCTCAACTGTCGGAAACTCATGGCCAATAGGAACTTTATCTGCGTTTGATCATTAGGAAAAATAAAATATGAATTTGCCAGAGATTAAGTATGAGAAAAAAAATACCCCCATTGTAGCCTAAGGTCAATTCATATTGAGGTTAAACCCCAACAGCTTCTATTTATCTTAATAAGAATTGATGTCCAGGAATGTAGTAAATTAAACAAAGGTTCAGCCATCACTCTACCTAAAAGATGTTGGCTGAAATTTTTTTAAGGGATAAGAAGAGAGCAATGTGGCAGGAGATTATGAACATAAACATTGATGCATGAGAAGAAATAGCTTTTCTTCATCAGTTTTATGAAAAGATAAAGCACATAATTGTCAAAAATTAGTAGATCACATAAAATAGGTTCAATTAATGAAGATACTGGGTGAATTTTTTTTAAAATAGGGGTTACTAGAAACACCTTTTGGTAGAAACGTTTTCAATACATTTTTGGTCTTAAAAAGCAACATACAGTAAAGCTAATTAAATCTTTGCCTCATTATTAGATATAAATTAATGCCTTAAGGACAACATTCCTGGACATGGGTTTAGTTATTTGGTGACATTTTATGGATACATATTTCTTAAATTATGCTTGCAAAGCTGGCCTTACACACTATGCTTGCAATTCTGATAGCTGCCACTAGGTGGTGCCTGGTTGTAAATTGTAACCATTTGGGTTTTTCACGTGTGGATAACAGTGAAAGTAAGTTTATACAACTGAATGAATCAGGTTTTTTCTATGAAAATTAATTCTTTATTAAAATGGTCAATATAAATGTTTAATAAGTTGCCAGTTATAGGTTGATACACAATTTTAATACTATTTAAAGAAATCGAAGTGCATAATTATGAGTACCTTTTTCCCACCAACCTTTGTTATTAATAACCTCATATGCTTTCTTTGGCTTTTCCTTTAGGAACTTTTCTCTTCCTTTCACTCCAAATACTTTGCATTTTAAGAAGCTCTGGGCCGTATGCCTAGAAACAGCTTCCTGTAGGCTCTCTGCTTATACCTCCCTCTTCTACTACACTAGTTAATTGTTTTGCTGCTAGTTCTGATTACCCTAAATGACTAGAGTCTGACTGCTTTAGGTTTCAGGTGAAGTATTATTTCTTGGCGCTTTTTATATAGGAATGAACTGTGTCATGCATTGAATACAATGTCTCACTAGGTTTAGCTCCTTTTTAGCCAGCAGTCATAAGATTCTATCCCTTCCTCCAACCACACACGCATACACATACACACACACACACCATGTGTGCACACCCTCCCTCCCCCCACACACTGGTTTCCAGCAGTATAATATACACATCTAGATATGTGGCTGTATCTTCCTTTGGTCTCTGAAAAATCCCATGGTGGTCTCTCTTCCACCAGGTAGCTGCCAGCTTCTGTCACTCATTCTAACTCCTGCTTTCTTTTGGCCTTTGATGTTCTTGCAAAGCTAATTTGCATGAAATAGTAAAGATTATCTATTAACTTCTCCAGCAGGTTCTTGGCAGTTTTATTGTCTGCTTTGTAAAAAAAAAAAAAAGGCCATTTCTCTATTTCTTCTGAACCTTTGAAACCTTTTATTTCAACTTCTCATTCACATAAATAGAATGGTGTTAAGTAGAGACATAGTGGCTTCAGTTCTTATGATCACACGTATTCTCATGCCATGAAAACAGTTTAAATATGAAGAGAAAGAGAGACAGATTGAGATGAAAACTTCTTAAAGGTGTAGAACAAAATATTCAACTCTGGTTATTAGAACTGAGCTCTTGTACTCACTGTCACTAACTCTCTTTGTAACTGTGACCAAGTCATTTATCTTTTACAGTCCTGTTGTCATGTCTGAAAAAGGAGAGAATTGGCCTGTAGATCATCATTGCCCACATTGTGAGTCTGTGACTCAGGCTCCTATTAAAGCAAAAATGAGAGGAATGCATCTTAGCTTCAGGTGTGCTTGAGTTCATGACTGAACAACTCAACTACCAATAAAAAGCACAGATTTTTATGCATAAGGAAATGTATAGTTTCGTTCTTTTTCTTTCCTGCATTTCCTGGACCTGTTGCTGTCAATGTAGTGCTTTGCATTTGGGAGACATTGATAGATATAACACTTTCATATTCACATTAAACGAAAGCAGGAACCCAGTGGTGGTTATTTCTTTCATTCACGTAAATACAGTCATTGTGATTTACAAGACATATTACCTTTGGACAAGAGAGAGTATTCTAAGAGAGCACAGCTTGTCATTCTATATTTCTAGGAGTTTGTGGTTATAAACCAAGTGACATTCAGAACTTACTCCTATGCTACCTCTAATAATTGTGGGATGTGAGATTATCTTCCCCAACTACATTATAAACTCTTTGAGAGAAGAGAATCTGTCTTATATGCATTTTGTGTCACCCAAAGACCAAATGCAGTGCTATACACATAGCACACAAGTTACCAATGCACTTCCTCTCTGATACTGTAACAGAAAGTTACTGACTTGTGGCATCTTAGCCTTGTATGGTGACTTTGATGTTTCTAGTCCAGTTTCCCATGCAATGTGATAGAAACCCGGGAGAGAGTAGTGCACCACCTAGTGAAGCACTCCAGCGCACTGTTGGACAGCTCAAGCTGTGAGCCGGCCCTTCACTGTACTGAGCTAAATTGTGCCTCTCTATAGCTGGGCCTGGTGGTCTAGTGGTTAAGATTCAGAGTACTGCGGCCTGGGTTCATTTCCTGGTCAGAGAACTATACCATGGTTCACACTGTGATGGTTGCATGTTGCTGTGATACTGAAAGCTATGCCACTTGTATTTCAAATACCAGCAGGGTCCCCCATGGTGGACAGGTTTCAGTGGAGCTTCCAGACTAGGAAGAAGGACCTGGCCACCCACTTCCATAGCACTGGAAGGGGAGAGGATGGCGCAAAAAAGACTGGGCAGGGTTCCACCCTGCTGTACACAGGGTCACTGGGAGTCAGAATCCACTCGATGGCACTATCAAAATGACTATAGTTTTCACCTATAGATCCTTCTAGTGAAACAGTAAAGAAGTCAACTGCTTACCTTTACTTTTTCTTGTTCATCTCCAGAGTTCCTCGTTTTTTAAGTATTTAGATATGGAACTTGATGGGTTCAGAGTAAATATATAGCAAAACATTTAAAAAAGTTTTTAGTCATTATAAAGTAATGGGATGAGCTTTGTCAGATTCTTATTTCCATATTGAAAAAGATGAGATTGGTGACTTATTTCAGAAGCACTTAATTAGTGCTTATTTTGTGCCAAGCAGTGTTCTAAGTGCTTTGTAAATATTTACGTGTTTCAATCTACAAAACAATCCTATTAGATAGATACTATTATTGGCACCATTTTATAGATGAGGGAACTAAAGTACAGATCATTTTAGGTAACTTGCCCAAGGTCTTTCAACTAGTAGGTGAAAGGTGGGATTATGAACAAAGCCTTCTGGCTCCAAAATCGTATTCTCAACCACTATGCTACAGTGAGATATCTTTCATAGTTTTTTTTAAAAAATGCAGGGACATTTAATTTTTTCTCTCTTTTGTTCTAATAAGTAAGCATCCAGTTATTTAAAGTTTCCAATTTTTCATGAGACTTTATTATTTTTAAATTAAGTTTTCTTTTTAAAGATCTGGAAAGATACTGCTTTCATTTATTCTCTCTGTTTTTGCCACCTTGAAGCACTATACCTTTATTGTGGTTATATAAAACTTTTTCCTATTTAATTAACTGTTGTTGCTAATATCTGGGTAAGTTGTACTTTGGTCTCTAAGGATGCTGTTACATCAGCTCTGTTTTCTGTCCCTAAGGCAGTCCTTTAATTTTTTCCATCTAGGTCCTTTGCACTCTTCCACACTGCATTTATTTAAATGTTCACTTTGGCTAAAGCCAAGCCAAAAACATCAAATAAACACTGTAATTTGCTCATTTATGTTTTTTCATTGTCTTTACATTCCTAGCAACCCACCTCGCATATCTAATTTCAGTTCTATGTCATTAACTGGGATTGTTGGTTTATTGAGTGCCTACTTCACACCAGGGGTACTCACATCTGTCATATGATTTAATCCTGCTAGCAAACTGAGGTGCTTTAGGTTAAATATCTTGCCAAGGTTGAAATCCAGGTCTTCATGATTCTAAAGCTCATTCTATACACTGTGGAACAACTAACCTTTCTTCATTTTTCTGGGCCTTAGTTTCCCCGTCTGTGCAATGAAAATAAAGGGACTGAGAGCCTACTAAGTGATGGGCACTAGGCTGGGTCCTGTCACAGAAATAGCTGCAGAACTATGATGTAATGGGCTCATGGTGAAGAGTTCTGTTTGAAGAGTGCTCTGAGAATCTGGTGATCCCTTCTGCTTGCTGGAGTTGAGAAGCTGGCCTTGGAGGAACAAGTAGGATTTCTCCCTTTCTAAGGATGCACATTCCGTAATTTTATACGACCTTAAAATATATATATTTAAAAAATAGATTTAAGTGTGTGGCATCAAAATAATAGTTTGCTAGACTATTAAAGTCCATGGGAACAGGAACCATGCCCAATACCTTGTATATAGTACAGTACTTAATACATATTTGGAGAGCCAGTGAAGGAAAAAATCAGTTTTTGCAAATATACGGATTCTTACCTATACATAACTGACAAATCAGAGATTTTTTAATGATTAACTACTATGTCATGCATACTTCCACCTTTATTATTTATATAGTATTCAACTCATCTAGTATTTATTGAGAACCTAATTGTGCCAGGTACTATGCTGGGGGAGGTAATCATAAATGTACCTACAGTTCGAGCAATGTTTAATTCAAATTGGTGTTGTTCTTGAATGCAGTCATTCAACCTAAGACAGTTTTAAGAAGGGTGGAGATGGAAGCCATATTGTAGTGCATGTAGGAGTGATTGGGAGTGAGGAAGAGGAGGCATCAGTTGGAGAATATTCCAGCAATGAAGGTTTAAGAAGCCTTCCTTGAGAGAGAGGCAGAGCTGAGCTGTAGGAAAGTCACTCGACTTGATGTTTTTTGGGAGAGATAAAATTGCAGCTCAAGAGATAATGAGAAGACACCTTAGGAACATGGTCAAGGAATGGAGGGGTTCTTTATGATATTATGGTTGGGCTATTCATCAGTAACCTTGTGGGCTTAAACATAAGTTTTTAAAAAATGAAGGGTATATAACATCTGGATTCCTAAGATCATGTCATCTATGCACTAAGATTATCTTTTGGAAATTTTGAAAATAAAATGTAAACATGAGGGGCTGTGGCTTATCCCTGTTTATTCCCTTGACATCTAGTTATGTGGCCCTAAGTTAGTCCTTAAAAAATATTTGTTCAGGGAATCTATTTATGAAAGAGAAATTATAGAAAACTATTATTGATATGCGTTCAATAATTGGATATGAGCCATTTACAATGAATGGTTTAGAGAGTCCTTCATTGACTTGCCTGAGGGTAATGAACTACACTTGATCTTTCAGGATTACTTGCAATTCTAGAATTCTCAGAATTGTTATCCTTCAGTGAAAGCATCTTATTCGTTTTTTGGCAAACCTGATAACCCAGGTTGTATTGTTTTAGTGACTACTAATGTGAAAGCTGCTTTGTTGCTTGAGGCTTGAATGTGTAGTAGTACATGTAATTGATAATACCATCCATAGTCTGACCCAAGGAATTTAAGCTCAGTTTTATGTAGTGTGAGTTGAGGAAGTTTCTATTATGCTGAGAACCTTTATGATCTTTTGTGGGAGTATACTGTTATTTAAAATAGAATCAAGGCATTTTGGTCTCTTTCATTGATATATTGAATTATATGACAGTTAAATTTAAGTCATTTAGTACTTGGTGATATAGATGATGTTATGTTAGCCTTAAATTCTTCATCACCCCTATAAGGTGTACGGACATGATTTTAAATTGCTGAATACAGCATAGTAACTACAGTATAGAATTTCATCAGCTTTGATGAACATTCCATCCACCTCAGTATAAATGTAAGTGCTCTCTTTAACTCAATATTTAAGCCGTTACTCCTTCTCCTTCTCCTCCTTTTCTGCTTGACCATTTAAGCTGATTGATTTTTTGAATGATTCTTAATCTATAGGTATCCTCTTACTTTCCATACATGTTGTTTGTGCTGACCTTAGTGTATGGACTTCCTTGCTGGTTTGATTTCAGCGTTTTCCTTGAGTTTTATTTTCAAATTCTTCCTTTCTTTTCAGGCTCTTCCTCAGATCTTGTCATGAAACCATCATGTGGAGAGCTCTTTTTTATTTTCCTTCTCTTCGTGATTTGCATACTCCAGACAGAGAGGAGTTTTTGAAGGCAGTGGCTACTTTGCTGCAGTGTTATAGCTTCATAGTTTTTTCATAATTTCTAAATGTTGGTTCAAAGTTGTCACTTTGATTTGGATAATCATATTTTTTATAGAGAATTCTTATTATTGGGGAAGGAATTTAGAATGCCCAAAGGCTTTTATGTTTCCCCTCATGCCAGCTGGATGCCAGATTTCTAGGCCACATGTTCTCTTGAAGGGTGATTTTAAACCCAATGTGTCAAGCATTTTCTAAATTATTTGCCAGACACGCACGAGAAGATGTATTCAAAAAATTATAAGCAATTCAGGATCCTCTGGCTTCCATGGATAGGCAGTAATGAGCTTTCATGTCATAATTACAGGAAGCTGGGAAGAAAATTGAGAAACTGGAGATTTTTAAATTAGTGTCCACGACTCTATTATTATGACATCTGAGAACTTTAAATACTGAAAAACTCAATACCGCTATTTGATGACAAGTCAAGAATTGAGATTTGTGACAGATTTTGTTTTGAAATTAAAGTTTAACATCGCTCCTTAATATTATCTGCTACATAGGGCATTGGAATGATTGAATGAAATAATGAATATAAAACACTTAACAGTGTCTGGCACCGAATAGAGCTCCATAAATGTTAACAAGTATTAACATCTAGGAATACCAATTGTTTAATAACAAAGATACTGCTTTAGAATACATCGTAACGTGTGGTCAGCAAAGCAAATTTATTCTCCTCATTGTATTTAGTTGTTATTTTGTGAACCCTAAACTCACTCTTGAAATTTTTACTCAATAAAATTCCCAGTATCCCAATTGATTAGAAATTGATATAGAGAATATTTTTAATGGAAAATTTTGTACGTATGTTTATCCTGACCAGAAGATAGCAGGAGAAATGGGTTCTCATAGGTAGAAACAGGGAAAGAGGAGCCAAAACCACGCATTTGGTTAACAGGAGAAATATGCCAGAATATATGTTTTGGCTAGGAACAGACTGTGGCCAAGAGGGTCAGGTGGTTATAAGCAAGTAAGCTGAGTCTAATTCTGAAAGGTTTTAGAAATTAAAGAGGATCAGGTAGAGTGTTGTAGAAAAACAGAGGCCAAAGTTTGGACAACCTTCAGTAGAGAAGCAGATGGGACAAAACCGTGTGTTCAAAGAAGGTGGTGTTCTCTGAAACTGAAAGAGGGTGTCAAGGCAGTTGCATTGAAATTAATGGAAGACAGAGAGGCACAGGGGTTCATAAATTCTTCTAATCTCAGAGGCAAGAGACTGCCCTTCCCTAGGCATTCAAAGCTACAAAGAGTGCCCTTCTGGTTTTCAGTAGTATGAAGTGCCTCCATAGCCAGGAATTAAGCTCCAACATGGATATGAGTTGTCAATGAAAGAAACTAGATGAATCAGGACAGTTGGGTTAAACATTTGGGAATCTGTCTGCCCGTTTGGTCACAGATTGCCAAGATATCAGGTATGATGAAATTGGGTCATGAGCTCTTCATGTGTACACTAACAATTTCAGGCATTTTAACCAGGTAGATGAACCTTTCTGGGCCTCTGTTCAAGGTTGAAGTAATCAATAGGTTACTTTGTTCCTCACTGGCTTTGATAACTCTGTTGTGAGCACAGTTGGAGTTATTTGTAGTGTTTTTAGGTTTGATGTGGACTTGATTTTCCACACCCTCCTTTTTAAAATGTGAAATCTAGATTTAAATGACACACCTTACAGAAGTAGGCACATAAGCTATTTCCCCATTTATTGAGGTAAACCAAAGTTGAAATTGGTAGATCTCACAGAACTATTCTTATTTGAAGATGAGTATTACATTTCAGTATTACGTTTCTTCTTTCCAGCTCCCCTCTTCCTTTGAGGGTTTTGTAATCTTTCCTTTGAGACTTGTTGAGCTTGACCTTGAGAGATAGAAGAGAACTATTCTGTCTGGGCCAGGAAGGTGACTTTATAATGACTGTGTTATAGTAACACACTCTTCATTAACGTTAGCAAGGGCCTTGACTACTTGTCCAAAATTCAATTAAAAGACGTTAAGGGCCGGCTCCGTGGCCGAGTGGTTAAGTTCGAGCGCTCTGCTGTGGCGGCCCAGGGTTCGGATCCTGGGCGCAGACATGGCACCGCTCATCAGGCCACGTTGAGGCAGCGTCCCACATCCCACAACTAGAAGGACCTGCAACTAAGATATACAACTATGTATTGGGGGCGGGGGGTTGGGAAATAAAGCAGAAAAAAAGGAAACGAAAAAAGATTGGCAACAGTTGTTAGCCCAGGTGCCAGTCCTTAAAAAAAAAAAGGAAGATTGGCAACAGTTGTTAGCCTAGGTGCCAATCTTTAGAAAAAAGACGATAAAAAGCCAGTTTGTTTTACATTTCCTCTAAATTTTTCTATAAAGAAAGGCATATAATTTCCAATCCAGCATAAATCACTCTGAAATTTCAAGAGCAAAATGGAATTCTTATTTTAGAGGCCTTTAAGGAAGGATACTCTCAGGCCCGTGTGAAGATTGGGCAATGTAGAACTTAAGAGTCTGTCCTGTCTATGCACCCAACTCTTCACTCCTAACTCTTTACTAAAGCAACCAGCTTTCAAAAAACCCCAGGCAATTGGTATATACGTATATATGTATGTATATATTGGTATAAATAATTGGTATAATTGGTATATATGTATATATGTAATATATATATTAGTCATGTGTATGATACAAATGTGAAATAATGCCTCTAGCAGCAGTAACTTCAGACACAAAGGGTGGAACTCTTGTACACACTTGCCCAAAAAATTCAATTTCCCAGAAAACTCCCTTCAAGTCTACTAGAAATTTTGGCTTTTATATTTTAAACTACTTGGTCCTTGAAATCAGTGTACCTTTGGTCCCCTCCCAACATTTTCAGCCACAAAGCTTTTTTCTCTATCCTTTTGCTAGTTTTATAAGTGCTCCTAATAAGGAGTAGGGGCTTTGTATTGAGGTGGAAAATCTGAATTTATTGGCTATAATACCAGTGATGAATTTAGGTAAGGAAGCCCTCAGCGGATGCCTACTAGATACAGTAGATGAATCCCTTTAGACCATTAAATCACTTAGATGCTCTAGCAAGTAGCACCCTTATGTGACGCACAAGTTTGACTAGAGAGTTACTTGGGCTGTTTACAAGTATTTAAAGGGTAAATCAACATTTAGTGATAACTTTTGATTACTGTTTTGTAATTTGTGTGTGTGTGTTAGTGGATAGTGAATGTTTAACCAAATCTTATCAGTGAGTAAATTGGCCCCAAAACTTCACTTGAATCTAATTCAATATGCACTTTGGGAGGAGCGTGAACACTTTCAAACCGCTGGGGTGCTGGTTAAAGTCCTGTAGCAGGAATTTACAGGATGCTGTTATAGCCTAAAAGTGACTATCTAAATTTAACTCCTGGCATGAGCTTGTTCTGTAACAAAATCTAACTGAAAAAAATCCTGTTGAAATTTCAACTTCATTCTTAAAAGAAATTTCTATTATAGAGATTATGATTGAAAAGTATTTGAGTCAGTTCAAAACATACGAATAGAGTTATGTGTTCTCAATGACTGGGGTCATTGATAAGTGGGGAGTTAGCAAAATCCAAACAAGAAACTGCAATTTTCAGTTTGTTTCTCTGCCCACTTTTCGTGTCCACCTGACTTGAATCACTGCCTGTCCTGGCCTCACAGAGCCCGTAAACTGGAGAGAAACATTCTGACCTTCAGCTACTTCCCTTTCATCTTTAGCTCTTCCAGACTACTGTGTTGGATACATAAAATTTGCTTAGGCTGTGTGTTGTGGGCTCCTTTGAGTCACTTTCAAGGTCCTTCAGAAACTACCTACACATAATCACTCCTGTGCGGTATGAACCTGCCATCCTAGCCAGCCCAGGTCTGCTCACCATCTTACAGATAACTGGTGCCTGATCTTCTCTTCTCGCCCTCATTCACACTTGTCCTCTTTCCAGGAATGCTCTCTGCCCCTGCAGTCTCACGTAGGGCCTTCTCATTCTTTAAGGCCCGACTCTACTTTCTCCTCTTTGTAAATTCTCTTGACTATACCAGGCCTCAGTGACATCCTCTTCTCAGAACTCTCAGAACTCTCACCATGTTTGTTGTTAATGTTACTAAATTTTGCTCTTACTTGTCTACATTGTTTGCTTTTCTTTCATATTATGTTGTTCTTGCCTCCCCAACTCAACAGAGGCTTCTTGAGTACAGAGGCAGTGTTTGAAATCTCTTCTGATTCCCCAGAAGCATGTGACACAAGTCTGTGCATATAGTTGGTATACAATAAATGTTTGGTGTTTGATTGATATTTTCCCACATGAACATTTTTAAAGGCCTCATTTGCTTGAATTTAAGGGAATGATAGTAAAGATTTGTTAAATGGATAAAATGAACGATAGATATGATTTTTGTTTATTTTTGTTCCCCTCCTGTCCCCATTCATGGGCAACCCATTGAATGTATGATTCTCAAGACAGGGATTGCATCTTTTCATCTTTATATCCCCAGAACCTAGATCAGTGCCTAGGTCATATTAGATGCCCCATAAATATTTTTTGATTGAATCTTCAGCAAACTCACCCTGCTTATATTAAATGCAATGAGGCTTGTTACTCATTTTGTATTTTGCTCACGTCAAATGCTTGAGCATTATAGGACTTGAATTGCCAAATATGTTAAGTTCCTGTTGTCTTCAAGTTTAAGTGCAGTTTTTGGTGAATGAAGATCTTTTAATGGCACTGGGACTTCTGTCCCATACATAAAAGCAAGCAATTAACCAGTGTTATTTAATAGGAACTGTGTTTAGAATCCAGGTTTTAAGTTGTTTTTATATTAAATTGGATTAGTTTGAAATATTTAAATGGCATTTATTAGTAAGTTCTCATAATTTTGTACATTATTTAAAAAGAAACATACCTTTAACAAAAAGAGATGACCTCCTCTGACAAACAAAACCAGTCCCACACCTTGGTTGCTAAAGCTATGTTCAAAAGAGACACTTTAGCACTTTTCTTTTTTCTTTCTATGACTGAAGTGGATCTTTTACTTGCTTTTTGAAATGGAATAACCTGACTTACCTGCTTTTTGTAAAAGGCATATTAAATTTATTGCCCTTGGATAATTGTGAAAAAAACGCAACAAAGCTTTAAAAAAGAAACTTAAAGAAAAATTTCTGCACATAGGGAAAATATCCTTATTTTTACAGCCTTTTTTTTTTTTTGGACAGAAAACTCAGTTTTCCATAGGATGGCTATGAAATCATGGTTTCCATCTACGATGCGGAACACCTCTCACATGCCTTAAAGAATGCCTGTTGGTGGACCACTAACCAAAACATGTGAGGGAAATAGAACTTGAAGCAAATTCGAAACTTGAAAGCTTTTAAATCTTGTCAGTCTGCCAATCCAAGCAGCGTGTGGCAGGTGTGTCATATATTCGTAGAGCCAAAATAAATGGCCACAAGAAATTCCAAGGTAATACAGAAGTAAGGAAAGCTTAAAATGGAAAGAAAGGAAACATTGTTTTCATTGTTTATTCAGGAGGTTGATAAATGCATTTAAAGAAATGCCTCTTCAGATATTGCTTTAGGTGCCAAATTGTATCTTTGTGATCTTCTGGACCAGGCATTGGCAATGTTTTTATGTTATGTGCTACCTTGTGGAGGGAAGGCAAAAGAAAGGAGGAGACAAGGAAAATGTAGGAAAAGTGAGGCAAAAGTAGCTTCTGGCAGTGGCCTTGAAAACAATTCTGGGACAAGTTACTATTTCCATTAGATCAGTAGAAAATACTTATTTCTTTTGTTTTAACTTCAAGAAGACGTCCATGGGAAAAGGAGTGAGTCTTTAAAAAACGTATGATCTACTTTCTTAAAAGGAAGCCCTTAAAAATCAATCTGGTGTATATGTAATTTTAAAATAAAAGCGTTTATATTTTCTTTATGTTATGTCTTATCTAAAATTCTTATAGATGAGCATTAATTAAAAGCCAAGATTAACTGTTTTTTTCAAGGAACAATACTTAGGGAATGTTTCTTCCCGTGGCTGTAAGTGAGATGTCCTCCAGCCCCACTCCCAGTGCAGTTTCATCACACCGACTGTTCGGCAAAAACATTCCAAAGATTGACCTATTATGCAAAGATATAGACAGAAATCATTTGAGTATCCCATATTTTTACTCTAAATCCGGGAAAAGATCTTGCTGCTATCAAATGAGCAGGAATAAACCATTCCTTATGAAAACTGAGTACTCTACATATCAAGAATCCCAGGTATTAATATTCCAATTTGAAAGCTGAATTGTGAAAAAATACTCAATTTTACAGGTCCAATAGACTCGAAACTGACAGAGGTGACCAAAGCTCAGTCAGCTTAGATGGTGCTCAACTGACAAAACTGCTTGCTAGCCTCATACAAAAGAAGGTATGATGTTAAATTCTCATTTAATCTTTGATCTTTCAGAATAGGAATCCTGGGGAAGGCTATAGCATTCTAACTTCCCATGAAAAAATAGAGCCAGCAAAAAACTAAGTAAGACATGATCTCTACCTTCAAGGAATTTACAGTCTAATAAGGGAGGAAAGTTAAGGGCCTATAATGAAGAAGAATGTGATACCTGTCATAAGAGAGACACAGTATTGTGACATGGTTAAGAGGGTGGGCTCTGGACTCAGACTGCCTAGTTTTGAACTATGGCTTTATCACCTACTAGATACACGACATTGTGCAAGTTAAATTGCTTCACCTTTTCCCACCTCTGTTTCTCTATCTGTAAAATGGGAACGGTAGTACCCTTTCCAAGAGGAATCCTGAGAGCAGTAAGACTTGGTGTAATTCTAAGATATTTCTTTTGGTGACTCATTTCTATGCAATAGTGTTTGAGCGTGTCTTTAAAAGTGTTCTTAAGTTGTAGTGCTTGGTGTACTATCCATGGCAAATTAGAGGCCTGTGTTGAAGTCAGAAAACCTAGTGTCTGCGTCCAGCCCTTCCTAAACTCTCATAAACATTTCACTTCTGTGCCTTAGGTTTGTTCTCTATTTAAATGAGCATAGGAAGTTCCACAACAGCAGGAACCTTAGTCTTGTTCAACATCTGGAACAGTGCTTGGCACATCGTAGATGCTGGATAAATGTTGATGCAGCACAACTCGAGGATATTATGAAGATGGTGATACAATAGGCGTGGAAGTAATTTTGAGAAAGAATCATAAGTACTACACAAAAATGGTTGGCTTTCCTTGTTAAAGATTCCCAAGAGAGATAAGAGATAAGAAAGGATCGCTACTACATTTCTCTGCCGGGAGCCATGCTTGGGATTTGGAGTCAGAGGATCTTGCGTTGAGTCGTTGCTCTATCACTTAAGGCTTTGTAACTTCAGATAAGTAATTTAACCTCTTTGAGCTTCACTTCCTTCACCAGCATTTTTGGGTTATCAACCATGCTTTAGAATATTTTTTAGAGCTCCAGAGATCAGTGAATTAAAGGCACTTGTGAACTACGAATAGTAACAAGTACACATGTACTACGAAATGGTGACTTTTCATTGTTCTACATTAGAGAACTAGAAATCATAAAAAGCACAATTGTATTCCTATTACTCACGTCTAAGGTAGAGAAGATAAAGTTGTATTGTCCCCCAAACAGAGTTGATCTTCTTTAAAACACAGGGAAAAATGGATCACCTCCCTGTCTTTTATACACAGTCAGACGAGCAGAGCTGCATGAGGGAACTTCTCTCCATCGTCGTACCAGCTCCCTTTAGTTGTTGCACCTAGCTGCTTCTATGCCAGCTCCAAAAATAGTGCCAGTCTGAAGGAAGACATGTACTGGCTAGAACTGTTATAAGGAATTGGTTAACGTCCCATCAGAGGTTACAGGCTTATGTAAAAAAAAAAAATCCTTCTCTCATTCCCCTTATCTTACATAAAATGCCTGGCCAGAGTCCAATTCCTGTTTGCATTTTTCATTTGTAAAAGTTCAAAGTTCAAAAAATTATTTTTTATTATCTGTTTCTATACTTGATGGATCTCTGCAAAAAAATCTTTATCCAGACCCTCACGGTTTATGTTCTGAGCAAATAATATCTATAAATACGTATTCCTTTTTGATTATTTTTCTTTCAAATGTATTCAGGCAGCCTCTATGATTTAGTTGTAGGATTAAATTTGAATACGTTTTTAAATATAAACTTACAAACTCGAAGAAAGTACTCTTTTACTTTCCATAATAGACTAAGTCAGTTACACTATGGAAACTAATTTACTCTTGAAATTCAACTTAGCAACATTACTTAGAAGAATTTGTGTCTAAGGAGAATCTAAGAAAGATTGGGGTGGTTAATTCCATCACTCATGAGCCTTTTGTTGTTGTTGTTATGTCTCTTTAGACTTCTAAAAAATATAATAGCTTTATTGGTATATAATTCACGTACTATCCAATCGACCCATTTAAAGTGTTCGATTTAGTGAATGGGTTCCAGTGTATTCAAAAAATTGTGCAACTCTCACCACTATCTGTTCCTAGAATATTTTTGTCACCCCCAAAGAAGACCTCATACCCATTAAGTAGTTCCCCTGCCTTCTCACTTCCCCCAGACCCTTATAACCGCTAATCTGCTTTTTGACTCTGTGGGTTTGCCTACTCTGGATATTTAATGTGAATGGAACCATACAGTATGTCGCCTTGTGACTGGCTTCTTTTACTTTGTATGATGATTTTGAGGTTTATTCATGTTGTAGCATGTATCAGTACTTGGTTCCTTTTAATGGTAGAATAATATTCCACTTTGTGTATATATCACATTTTGTGTAACCATTCATCTCTTCATGGACCCTTGGGTTGTTTCCGCCTCTTGGCTGTCGTGAATAGTGCTGTGAACATAAGTGCACAAATATCTCTTCTAGACCCTGCTTTCAATTCTTCTTGGTATATTCCTGGGCGGAGAAGTGCTAGGTTATGTGGGCGTAGATGTGCTAGGTTATGTGGTAACTGTTTAACATTTTGAGGAACTGTCAGACTGTTTTCCATAGCAGCTGCATTATTTTACATTCTCACCAGCAATGCATGACGGTTCCAATTTCTCCGATTTTTCCTCTTTCTTATTATAGCCATCCTAATGGATGTGAAGTGGTATTGCATTGTCGTTTTCATTTGCATTTCCCCCATCTGGCTAGTTTTTTACAAAACTATTTTAAATGCTTTTCTGGAGGCCATTTGCCTGACAAACTTAACCTTCCCTCTAGAACATGATCCTGCATGGAACATATTGCAAAAGGGCTCTCAAACCAGTAAGAGCAGTCACAGACCTTCAGCGTGAAAGCCCTGTGCTTTGCCCGTAGGCCCCTCATTCAGTGAGTAACTAACTTTTATTCAACAGTTGTGATTGGCTATTGTGTTTTCCAGAAGGGAGCTGGACAACCCCCTATGACAAATGTTGTGGCAGGACTAGAAGTGACAATTAGCAATTTGCCACTGAAGGAGGAGAACTATAATACCTCCCAGGACATTTATGACCCCAAGTCTTCAACCAGACGCCAAACTATGTTCAATATTTTATAAGAAGGCAAAACTACGTATAGTACATTTTAGAAAGATTTCCATGAAGAGTGACTCAGAGAAACACGTTTTTCTCTTGAATGGATAAGCGCGTGTGAATATTCTAGATGCTTAATTTCCAAATGGTATCTGAAAAACTAGGTGATATTGATTTTACTCTTGAATGCCAAAAGGACAAACAGAAAATTCAGATTCTGTAAAATTATTGAAGATATTGTTTAAAAAAGTAAATGAAATGTTTTTAAGAACTTGATGCTACTTTTTTGATGAAGTTAATTAGTTGATTTGTCTGATACTCAGAGCTTACTTTTGCTTTAGAAAATCCCTTTTGTTTCTGTATGTGTTCATGGCAGTAATGCCAGTAAATTAACCTTTCATCTATCTTCCAAGCTGAGTTGCTAGAAATTGTTGCTGGTTGACACTGGGTTAAACTGCAAACCTTAAAACTGCACAATATTTAATGTATGATTGAACAGTGCTTTCTGTCTCACTTATTTGTATATGCTGAAACTTCCTTCTGAGTTGTTCCAATATCCCTTCCTAGAGCCTAATAACAGAGCATACACAGAAAAGAAACTCAGCATCCTTTCAAAGGATTTCTTTCTTTATCTGAAGCACATTTTACATTTCCCTCCCTTCTCCTACCTCCTTTGCAGTAGGTCTCCAGCTAGTCATGTCATGACTGTTTTACGTGGTCATCAACAATTGCATTTAAAATACACACACAGAGTTACCTCTTGGAGCAACTTAGATTTTCTTAGCAATGTCTGTTTTCTGGATTTTGAGAGCAGATAATCAAGCCTTCAGTCAGACTGTAGAAAGCTAGTTTAAAGACAAGTCTTTGGTAGCCTCTAAAAACTGGAGACGCGCAGGTGGATCATGACTGCATAAGGGGCTGTCGTGTCAAGCTCTGGTATTTTCTGTGTGGTGGGCCCCGAAATGAATTTCTGCCCCAAAACAGATCAAAAGGAGACAATCTTTTTTTTAAGTTGGGTTGTTGCCCAGTCTTGTATGCAACAGTAAATCTACGCTTTTGCTTCCTTTTACTATGCACTATCCTATACTGGGAATTACCCTTTTTATTGACAACGGCTGACTGTACTAGATACTGTCTGTATCTAGATGCTTCCTGTTGTAATTAGGATATGCTTACTTCTTTTCCAAATCTAGAGTCGAAAACGGAAGCATTGTATTGTATTAGCTAATTGTATTTTTTTTCTTGCAGGTTTCTGAAAAGTGCCTTTTCTGAAAGCTGCTGCTTGGATTCCACTCTAGAGCTGTCTCTTTCTAAAGCCCTCTCCCTGCCACCACCACATCTCCAAAAACCTGGTGTGCTTGTAGTTCACTCGCAGCAACTCGGCCGTTCTTTTTTTCTTTGATTCTCAGTTTTCATAGTCATTTTCCCTCCTTCTGATTTTGCAGCAAAAAAGAAAAAAATTACGGTTGTACCATCCTTACCAATCTCAATTTTTAAAGCCAGGAAATAGGGAGAAAAACCTTTCTCCCCTTGATCTGAGACCATTCCACAAACTGAAGGGCAGCCAGCAGCATATGCTTTTTGTGAGAATAATTGAAAACATCAACTGGAGAGCACAAAATTCTTTTGAAAGTCTGCCAGTTACTTGAAGTAACTTCAACAGAGGAACAAAATAAAACACTCAATATTTTAACCTTTATGGTTACCTTCTTAAAAGAGTTGGTCTCTAATTTGATTTTTAGTTATTCTGATACAATTTTTATTTTATGATTGACTTTTGTTTGACTAGACCGAATTTGACTTAAATTTAAAACCTAAGTGCTAACAACGAAACATTTCACCGAAGCAACCTGTTATCTCTTCACATCCATCTTGAATTCATTTTTAACCTTTAACAACAGCAGTAATATTGTCCTAGAGAGGGTGTACTTGATTTTAACTTTGCTTTCACTATGACGGCTGTCAACGTTACCCTGGTGCGTGATACCAAGTGGCTCACTTTAGAAGTCTGTAGAGAATTTCAGAGAGGAACCTGCTCTCGAGCTGATGCAGATTGCAAGTTTGCCCATCCGCCAAGAGTCTGCCATGTGGAAAATGGCCGTGTGGTGGCTTGTTTTGATTCCTTAAAGGTGAGTCTCATCTAAATGCACATAACGGTTAATTTAAATTTGTTGATTTCTGTTTTTTAAAACATCATGTACTTTGAAATTAGTAAAGTTAATAATAACATGAAAGCGGTAAGTTTTGTTTGTTTGTTTTTTAAGACAGGATGTAGACTTTGTGTTTGTAGAACTAAGCCAGACTAAAGCTTATGCCATCCAAGCCTACTGATCAAGATAGATAGACTTAAAAAAGTTGAAGAATTTGTAGGAGTAAGAAATTGTAGTCTTGCCAAACTCTACTTCTTTGTATATGATTTAGATTTTGAATACAGTGATCATAATTCTCATAGAACCTACAGAAACCCTTTACTGAATTATAACTTACCTGTTATCAAAATACACTTGGCAGGGACCTATCAGCTTTCAGAGAATAAAGAGCATAAGGTGAAAATCGCACCATCCAAGAGGAAAATGATGGTAATTTTGAGTTTCGTAGTTGAAGTATATTTTGAACCTTTAATTAAACATGTTGCTATAAAACTAAGTTCACTTAATTTTCTTCCCAAACTGCTTATTCACCAGCCTCAGATTTGTGAGTGCATTTTATAAGGAAAGTCTTATTGCCAAGGTCATCAAACCAAAATATTATTACTACAATATAAACAAAATATGAGAGCAGATGAGATATTATGTAGAATAGAACATATATGCTTGTAGAAAAAGAAAATGCACTGATTTTCATGTTTTATTCATAGTTATACTTAAATTAGGGATACAGATGTACAAATTAAAACCTAGAAGTAAAAAATGGTAATAGATTCCAGGTTTAATTAATAAGATTTGCTACAATACATTCGAGATTTTTTTTTCAAAATATGTCAAGATGAATTAAGCTTAGTAAGAACCTTTTCAATTTCTTGATATTGTTTTATCCTCATCATGACCAATTTTACCTCATTAACATTTTTATTTATGGCTTCATTGGCTGATAGGGATGTATTTCTTCATGTGATCATTTCTTCAGAAAAACATTTTATCAAGTGATATCCTATTTAAGTAGTTACTTTTACTTATTTTGTGGTTACTAGCTTTTGTTGCAGACCATTCCAGTTCAAGAATGGAAATATCATAAAGATAATGGTAATTCCTACCATTGAAAATGTCTGAATTGCTCTTATTTGCAGCATATATTATGACTAAAGGGGTTATTCTGTTTTCTTCATGTCAGTATCATTGAAGTTTCATATACAATTATTTTGTGTATTGTTTAAATCTACTGCTGCAGGACTAGGCAGTGCCTTGAAGTGGAAAAGAGCACTGGGCTAGTTGGGGGAAAAAAACGAGACGTCTTTTATCCAGTCCATATAGAGGGTCCGGCACCGCACTAGGCACTTTCCATATGTTGTTTCAGGATATCTGGGGTACAGTCCCGGCCCCACTACTGTATCTGACCTTTGCTACTTCATGTGACAAAGCTTGAGTTACTTTATCTCTAACAGATGGATAATTCTTCTGTACCTAACTTCCAGGATTATTGTAAAGATTCCAATGAGATAACATAAATGAAAAACCACGTATCACTATAAAAGTGAATTAAATGGAAGATTATTTTCTTACTATTAACTAAGTTGTTTGTTTTAGAAGTTCTACAAAATGATTCTATTTAGTCAGGGTTTATTGTTTAAAACTACTAACTCATGTTCCAAATGGACATGCCCAAATCCAGTTGCTATGAGTGTGATGTTGGTTATTCAAGCTGATTATTAGTATTTTTGTGGTTTACTTTTTGACATAGAGTTCCTTGCAGGCTTTGTAAATTCTGTCTTTCCAGGCCTCTGGTAGAAGATGTGTGATCTTCCTAATTATTGGTATGCTTTGGTCACTTCTCCCATTTAAAGGCAAAAAAGTGCCATTAAAGGAAACATTTTGAAGAAAAGTAATAAGGAAAGTGATTGTTAACAAAATGCATAAATGGATACTGCACTACCACTTTAAAGCTTGGAAAATGTTTAATTCAGAGACTACATAGATAATGGCCAATGAATATTAATAAGCCACTTAATTACTTACATACACTGTCTACTCACTGCATCCAGTGTTTTAAAAATAACTTTTGCATTATGTTAATGTCTTGATGACCAGTCACATAGGATAAAGACGATTTACATAATCTTTACATTCTCAAATTTTAATGAAAAATGTAATATTTCAAATATTCAAAGACTTTCAATTAACTAGTTTGCCATTTAGATGGCACATTCATCACAGTTCCATGTCTGCACACCAGCTTTGTTGTTCTTTTCTTTTAGATTATTCCTAATCCCGGATGTGCATGAAAGCTATACTAACTTGAGGGTAATTGACCTATGTGGATTGTACTACTATTATATCTATAATACACAAATAACATACCTCAATAATTATTTCAGCATTTACTACCCCCCTCAAATTTGTATAATTGAAACACCTCTGAAATGCATCTGTGCACCATTTCTTCCATGAGTGGTTAAATAACTGAAGCAATCATCTGATGAGTTTTGGGCTGTTGCTTTTGTTTTTTCAATTTTTGCTTTTGTAAGGTTTCTGTTAGCACGAGGTACTCTATCAGATGATGATGGTTTTTTGTCTTCATAATGCACACAATAGATACAATGTTCTACACTCACCTCATAATGAAGGAATGTTATGAAAATAAGGAGGTCAAGCTTGATGACTAATTGTGTATTGTGCTGAAGTGCTGTGCCCATCATTCCATGAATGTTGAGTGTTCAGTGATGAAATTTGTACCATTTTCAAATCGACATCTAGACAGTGCAGCCCATAGATTAATTTCCAGCTACATAAAAGAGTCTCGTGTCATGTTGATATGCAGCTATTTTTTTCTCAATTGTCTAGTCTGGTTGGCATGATTTATTTCAAAATTTCTCTTCAAAGTATTGCTTAACCCATTCTATGCCAATTTCATGATATTACAGTTTGCCAATGATCTAGGTTGGTATTTTTAGTGAATGTCCCTTAGATTTTAACAAAAGATCATCACTAAAAATTCCAATCTAGAATCTTTGTGATTGTTTCCATAGCCAAGATTGTTATGTTCATGTATTCTGCTCAACAATGTCACAATGTCTTGAACCTTCCCTTCCATACTCGAAGCGATATGATATCAGACATCTGTTATCCAGGAAGAATATAAATCCTGTCATTATTGAATTATGACAGATCAACACCCGTCACATGTGCCCACCTCACTCACTACTTTGGGTAGTTTTGTAATAAAAATTTCTCGGCAAAGGCCTTAGTAGCAGGCATAGTCAGAGGACAGTCTTGTCAGCCCAATGTATATTTTAGGAATATACATTCCTAAAAGATGGAAACTGAGTGAGGAACACACATAAAATGGCCCCACACTATGTCTTCAAACTTCACATATGATCACAAGCATAATAATATTTTGACAAGTGAAACCTGTTGTATGCCAGGCATATGGATGTGAGTCTATCCTTGTAGGTCAAATTGTCCTAGGTTACCAGTGTATTCTGTACTAGTATCACTAGTAACAGTAGTTTTCACTAGTTTAAAATTTGATTATTTTTGACTGAATGTTTATCCCATCCCTGTTTGCTAAGGGAAAACTTACTAGAAGCAGAAGACTCCTAATAACATGCTCCCAAGGGTTTCTGGATTATGCAAGATTTAGAACCATTTATGAGCTCCATCAGAGAGATCTACCTGCACTATAAAGACACATGGGTAGGATCTGTCATCTTGAGACTCAAGGAAAATAACATTTTACTTAAGGATGTCTATCTTCTATGATACTGACCTTAAAAAGGAAGTATCTTTGGCAAAAGTCAACGCTGTTTTGGACATTTCAAAGACCTCTTTTGAAAGAAAAGTAAAATTACAATTAGTACCCTAACAAATACGTATTTATAACTTAGCCTCACTTTTTAAACTTTTTATTTTGAAATAATTTTAGACTTACAGAAAAGTTGCAAAATAGTACGAGTCCCTGCATACCCTTCACCCAGCTTCCTGTAATGTCAACAACTTACATACCATACATAGCACAGTTATCTAAACCAGGAAACTAACTCTAGTATAATACTATTAAGTAAACTAGAGACCTTATTTGAATTTCACCAACTTTGTCTGTAATGTTCTGTCTATGTTCCAGGATCCCACATTGTGTTTACTGGTCATATCTCTTTAGTCTCCTCCAATCTGTGACAGTTCCTCAGTCTTTCCTTAGCTTTCATGATCTTGGCATTTTGGATGAGCACTGGTCAGTTATTTTGCAGAATGCCTCTCAATTTGCGTTTGTCAAATGCTTTCTCATGATTTGATTGCGGTCATGCATTTTTGGCAAGAAAATCACAGAAATGGTGTCCACCATATCTGAGGGTACATGATGTTGTGTCTTCTCACTCATGTTAACCTTAATAACCTGATTAAGATGGTGTCTGCTGGGTTTCTCTGCTGTAAAGTGATCAGTTTTCTTTTTGTGAAAATTGATAAATACCTTCATTTATTCATTATCTCCTCAACATACAATTGATTATAAGGGGCATCCCAATATCCAAGCTGTGAAAATGTGAACAAGCGTCCATCTGAGAAGTGATGGGTAATGCACTTCTGTATTTAAGGTCAATCAAGAAGGGTAGGGAGAGGAAAATAGACCAAGGGCATGACAGAGAAAGTAGCAATAGGCCATCAGAAAGAATACTGGAGAATGGGAAGCCCAACAAGTTTTGCGATATGCGTGTCCCTGTCACATGCTCTTGTGGGGTGGCCCCTGCGTTGGAGTCAGTGCCTCGGGCTACCTCTAACTTATTATCCCACGTTGGGAAACAGATTTTCTACCTTTGTTTTCATAATAAATAAAATTTCTCTCCGATTTTAAAAGTTGTGCCTCTTTCTGAAGGGAAAGGAAAATACAAAAGAAATTTTTACAATCATACACAAGAAGATAAGAATAAAAATTAAATGTAATAAAATGTGAATAAAATGTAATAAAATGTCATCCCCACTATCCAGTACCACTGCTAACATTTGTATGTACTTCTTTTCAGTCTTCCTGTCTTTTATATAATTGTATACGTGCCGCGTAAACCTTGCCTTATCTCCTGCCTCCTTGTAGACCTCACTCCTTCACTCACGCCCCCTTGCTGATCCTGGAAAGCCAACCTCTCCCTCCATTTATCTTTCCTGTCAGCTTCATGTTTTTCCCAGGGTATTAAAAAAAATATCTAGATATTGCCTGATCTCCCCCCATTCACAGACGTTTAAAAAAATACCAGTTATTTTGGCTATTTTTCTGATCATAAAATAAAAACATACCCTTTCTAAAAAACTGTAATATAGAGACAAAGATTTTTAAAAATCGAACCTATAATTCCGTTACCTAATGAATATCTTCATGTTGGTGTACGTCCCTTCAAAATTTCCTTTAATGACAACAATTTTTTTAAAATAAAAGGTTTCATTTGCTCCATGGAATTCCAAAAGCTTTTCATGCTTGTGAAGGAATAGTATTTTAGAAATGTACTTGCCTTAAAAATATACCATTTTTCAAATAATATGCAGTCATCAGAAATTATGTTTATGAGAACGATGCCATAATAATGACAAACTCTAGCTTCCACTGACTGCCTACTGTATTCCAGACACTAATCCTCATGACAACCCTGTGTGGGCTTTACCAGTGCACGGGCCGCGCTGTGCCGGCTGTGGGGTCCCTGATAAATACCCAACCTCCCTGATCCTGTCTCCCCACCTGCGGAAACAGAGACCCTCCCAGCACCTACCTCTGGCGTTACTGCTCATTCAAAGGAGACGACCCATGGAAGGCGCTTGGCGCGGGGCGGGCTCATCATAAGCATTCCAGAAACGTCCTTTCACCAGATAAATTCCACATGCCCTGACAATTTAAACCTGAGGAATGACATCAAGCCGTGACAGGACTAGAAGACAATGCATGTGAGCACCTTTATAACCTGGGTGAGGAAGACCTTCCAAACCTTCTCTCAAATGAGAGGCAGAAACAATAAAAGCAAAGAATTATTAGAACTGACCACATGATAAAAACCACTTCTGAATGGCAGAAAAACCCCCCAAAGTTAGAAGATGAGCAATAATTTGGGGGGGAAAACTCTCTAATTTGACAAAGAGTCCTTTAATATACAGCAAGCTTTACAAATTAAGAAAAAACATACTTGAAGGCATTTTCCCAGAAAAATAGGCAAAGGATATAAACAGCAGAGCGAGACAGGCTGCTGTGGCCGGTTTCTCCGTGGGGACATTTCGATGAGCCCCACCGACGCAGCCGCTGGGCTTCAGCTGCCCCTGTCCGGGCACCGTGCGCTCCCCCTTCACCCTCACCTCCAGTCCGGAGGATGAGGACGTGCACTTCCTACCTCAGCCCTTTCTGCTTGTTTGCATTTTCTTGTACAAATGTGTTACTTCTAATCAGAAAGAAAAAAAAAAACCTTTTCGACAAGGTTAGCTCCTAAGGGGAAACTCAAATCATCTTTATAAAATAAATTTTATGATCCTAACTGTGATATTTGCATACTCAAATCCCGAGAGGAAAGTTAAGAAGTTAGTGGAGCACTTCCTCTATAGTCTGGAGCTGAGAACAAGGAATCTTATTGTGTTCGAAATACCGTCCGTGTCTCTGTCTACACTGGGTTCATTCACTCATTCACTGGGGAGCTACCTACTGAGCACCTGTTGTGTGCCGGGTGTTGTGCTGGGCCCGGGATCTGGCAGTGGACTGGAAGCGGTCCCTGTCCCCATGCAGCAGGCCGGGCCCGGGACCTGGCAGTGGACGGGAAGCGGTCCCTGTCCCCATGGAGCAGGCCGGGCCCGGGACCTGGCAGTGGACGGGAAGCGGTCCCTGTCCCCATGGAGCAGGCCGGGCCCGGGACCTGGCAGTGGACGGGAAGCGGTCCCTGTCCCCATGGAGCAGGCCGGGCCCGGGACCTGGCAGTGGACGGGAAGCGGTCCCTGTCCCCATGGAGCAGGCCGGGCCCGGGACCTGGCAGTGGACGGGAGCGGTCCCTGTCCCCATGGAGCAGGCCGGGCCCGGGACCTGGCAGTGGACGGGAAGCGGTCCCTGTCCCCATGGAGCAGGCCGGGCCCGGGACCTGGCAGTGGACGGGAAGCGGTCCCTGTCCCCATGCAGCAGGCCGGGCCGGGGACCTGGCAGTGGACGGGAAGCAGTCCCTGTCCCCATGGAGCAGGCAGTCTAGTTGGGGGACAGGCAGGCAAAAAGGAAGGAAGTGTTCAGGTTAAGGACACATTGTCAGGTATGAAGAAAAATGAAGCAGGGAGAGGGCAGAAAGAACGGCCGGGACTGCTGTTCTTGAGAAAATGGTCAGGAAGGCCTCTCTGATGGGGTGCTATTTGAGGAGAGGCATGAAGGAGGTGAGGGAGTGAGCTGTGAGCACTTCTGAGAACATTCCAGGCAAAGAGGACAGTAACAGCAAAGGCCCCAAAGCAGGAGTGAGGCTGGTGTGTTTGAGGAACAAACATCAAGGTCAAGCGGGTGGCTGGAGCAGACGGATGAAGGGGGAGAGCGGGAGCAGATGAGGTCAGAGAGGTAATGCGTTGGGGGAGATCACGTAGGGCTGTGTAGATCCTGGTGAAGACTCAGAGAAAGAGAGAGAGAGCACGTCCTGTGTGGTCTCAGATGAGGATGGACAGTGGAAGCCTGTGCTGGCCTTCTCTGGACTCTTCTGATGTGTGTGTGTCTTTTTCCTGCTCCTTCTGCTCTGTATCCTTTGCTGTAGTAAATCTTAGTCATTAGTATAACCTTCTACTGAGGCTTGTGAGTCCCCTGGCAAATCGCCAAGCAAAACTTTTCCATATGTTATTCTTTTTCATATGTTATTTACCTAATGATATTATTTTTAACTCTTTAATTTTTTTTATTTTTAGGAGGGGGTTGTTTCTTTTTAAAAAATTTAATGTATGAATTGATGTATATTTTCATAATTCAAAATTTTGAAAAACAAATAGTCGTCAATTGATGAATATACAAAATGTGGTTTATACATACATAGAATATGATTCAGGTATAAGAAAGAATGAAGTACCGTAATCCCCCCTTACCCACGATTTCGCTTGCTAAGATTTCAGTTACCAGAGGTCAACTGCAGTCTGAAAATATTAAATGGCAAATTCCAGAAATAAACAATTCATCAGTTTTTAAATTGCGTGCCGTTCTGAGTAGTGTGATGAAATCTGACACTGTCCCATTCCATCCCACGAGGGATGGGAATTATCCCTTCGTCCAGGGTCTCCACGCTGTATACACTGCTTGCTCGTTAATCACTTAGTAGCCGCCTCGTTATCAGATCAACTGTTGTGGTATCACAGTGCTTGTGTTCAAATCACCCTTATTTTACTTAATAATGGCCCCAAAGTACAAGAGGAGTGATGCTGGCAATTCAGATATGCCAAAGAGAAGCCATAAAGTGCTTCCTTTATGTAAAAAGGTGCAAGTTCTTGACTTAATAAGAAAAGAGAAAGAAAATCATATGCTAAGGTTGCTAAAATCTGTGGTAAGAATGAATCTTGTATCTGTGAAATTGTGAAGAAAGAAAAAAAATTTGTGCTAGTTTTATTGTTACCCCTCAAATATGTATATATAGGGAAAAACATAGTACATATAGAGTTGGTTCTACCTGTGGTATCAGACATCCACTTGGGGTCTTGGAACATATGCCCCATGGATAAGGGGAACTATTGTACTGATACATTCTACAACGTGGATGAACCTTTGAAACACGGTGCTAAGTGAAGAAAGACAGTTCAGAAAAACTACATGTTGTATGATTACTTTTATGAAATATCCAGAATTGGCAAATCCATAGAGGCAGAAAGCAGATTAGTGTTTGCCAGGGGCATTGCGGGGAAGGGGAGAAGGAGTGAGGGCACAGTGGGAAGGGACTGCTAATTGGTACAAGGTTTCTTTTTGGGGTGATGAAAATTTTCTGGGGGTAGATAGTAGTAATGGTTGCACAACTTGGTGAAGGTGCTGAAAACCGTTTGTGTGTACGTTTTAAAGGTTGAACTTTATGGCATATGAATAGTATCTCAAAAAAGTAAAAAAAATTAAGTGTAAAAGGGTAGGCAGTGAAGTTTCTCTGTCATCTCTTTTCTCCAGTTAACCTGTTGACTTCCCAACCAATATATTTAGCTTTCTCTCCTGTAGACATTTTATGTATATACTTGCAAATGTATACATACTTATTCTCCCTTATTTTACACAAATAGTAGCATAGTTCTCCTGCTTTTTAAATTTTTTTAAATTTTTTATTGAGTTAATGATAGGTTACAATCTTGTGAAATTTCAGTTGTACATTATTGTCTGTCAGTCGTGTTTTAGGTGCACCCCTTCACCCTCTGTGCCCACCCCCCACCCCACCTTTCCCCTGGTAGCCACTAATCTGTTCTCTTTGTCCACATGTTTAAATTCCTCATATGAGTGGAGTCATACAGAGATTGTCCTTCTCTATCTGGCTTATTTCACTTAACATAATTCCCTCCAGGTCTGTCCATGTTGTTGCAAATGGGACGATTTTGTTCTTTTTTATGGCTGAGTAGTATTCCATTGTGTATATATACCACATCTTCTTTATCCAATCATCAGTTAATGGGCACTTAGGTTGCTTCCACATCTTGGCTATTATAAATAATGCTGCACGAACATAGGGGTGCATGGGACTTTTGGAATTGCTGTTTTCAGGTTCTTTGGATAGATACCCAGTAGTGGGATAGCTGGATAGTATGGTAGTTCTATTTTTAATTTTTTGAGGAATCTCCATACTGTTTGCCATACAAACAGTATGTTTGTCTGCACCAGTTTGCGTTCCCACCAGCTGTGTATGAGGGTTCCTTTTTCTCCACAACCTCTCCAACATTTGTTACTATTTGTTTTAGTTATTTTTGTCATTCTAATGGATGTAAGGTGATATCTTAGTGTAGTTTTGATTTGCATTTCCCTGATTATCAGCGATGATGAACATCTTTTCATGTGCCTATTGGCCATCCATATATCTTCTTTGGAGAAATGTCTGTTCATGTCCCCTGCCCATCTTTTGATCGGGTTGTTTAATTTTTTGTTGTTGAGTTGTGTGAGTTCTTTATATATTATGGATATTAAGCCTTTGTCAGATGTATGACTTGCAAATATTTTTTCCCAGTTAGTGGGTTGTTTTTTTGTTTCGATCCTGTTTTCCTTTGCCTTGAAGAAGCTCTTTAGTCTGATGAAGTCCCATTTGTTTATACTTTTCTCCTTGCTTTTTTTTAGTTAAAAATATTAAAAGTAAAAGGATGGGAAAAGATATAGCATGCTGACATTAATCAAAAGAAACCTAGATGTGCTATATTTATATTAAAGATGAACAGAATTGCACACAAATACTGGGCTCTGGTTATAAATCTGTTCCAAGCATATGTAAGTACTTTATGGGGATACTAGGGTTGAACAAATAAGTGAGTAGAGAGTAGATAAAGGTAGCCAAGTTTCTCACCATCAGAGAAGAGTTAAAAATAAGGAAAAGGAGAAAGCTAGGATGAATTGGTGATATGCATTAGAATGGAGACATCAGTATGAACTCAGCTTTGTTTTTATATGTATACAGACAGACAAGTACAAAAATAAATATAGATGTGTGTGTACATGGGTTAGTATGCATGCTTCTACTTGCTAGCTCTGTCTTAGGAGGACCCAGAAGCAAGGACACCCCAGCAGTAAGACGCACATCTAGCACGCGGATCCTGCTTTCTAATACCATTCTTCAACAAAGGAACCAGGGCTCCTTGGAGTAATGGCTGATGCTGGACCAGGGCAGGAAAATACAAGTGGAACCTGTAGTGTCTTGTGGTGCCAGAAAGTAAGGCAGTGCTCAAAAAGGGGTAGGGCATGACAAGAGGACACAGGAGCCAATGTGAAGGGGCTCCCAATGGCCAGTGTCAAGGTCATGAAGGTCACTGAGGAACTGTCACAGATTGGAGGAGACTAAGGAGACATGACAAGTAAGCTCAATATGGGATCCTGGATTAGATCCTGGAACAGAGAAAGAACATTATGGGGAAAATTGGTGAAATTCAAATAAGGTCTCTAGTTTACTTAATGGTATTGTGCTAGAGTTAGTTTCCTGGTTCCGATAACTGTGCTATGTTTGGTATGTAAGTTGTTGACGTTATAGGAATCTGAGTGAAGGGTATGCTGGGATTCTTTGTACCATTTTTGCAATTTTTCTGCAAGTCTAAAGTTATTTCGAGATAAAATGTTTTAAAAAGTTAGCTTTTTTAGTTTTACACATGCATCTCCTGTCGTTTGATGCTCAGAAATACAGTGGGGTATTGTTTCTTTACATTTTTCTTTCTTTTTTAAACTTTGGGTATGGTAATGGAAAAACTCTGAAATTTGTGCAGTGGGTGATCCTGGGACTGACCCCAACTAGCTGAATGAGTCAAATAATTAAATAGTTAAGAGATCGTTTATACCCATAACAGCGCTTCACAAACCTAGAAAAATCAAGATTTTTGGCTGTAGAAGGAAGACCATTCAGTTCAAATTGTTTCAATTTGCAGATGAGGAACTGTAGATCCACAGAGGAGGAGTAACTCGCCCAAGGTCACAGAAGCAGTTAGCAAAGAGCCTGAGGACGCCAGTGTTCTTTCAGCCATGTTAGGTTTTTCCCCCCTGTGGAGAAGGAAAAAAAGGAGAAAACATCACTTGGGCTATTGTTTTACGAAATCAAAAGCATCTGGCCCTTATAATGGCCAGACTGCCCCACATGACGTTGGGATACACTGCCCGCGAAGTCTTGTGGTTCTCCTTCACCTTATGCACTTCAAAAGGGACGAAAAGCCAACTTTCCCTTTCCTAACCCCTTCCTCATTTATTGTTTCATGATACTGTATTTAGATTAAGACTTTAAATTAAGGTTCATATTTTGTTGTTTGACAATCATCTGGGCTGTTGATTTTGAGGAGGAAGAGAGGCAGAGCGTTTTTTATTTTTAGACAAAGTTATCTAACTTAGTAATACTAAACTTTGCTTAATCACTGAGAGTCAGAGCCCTGAGCTGTCTTGACTCTCTCGTCCATCCTTCTCCACAAACCTTGCATTGCTGAGTTAGCCAGCAAGAACTGAGTATTATAAGTGGCTGTGGATCATGTACGTCTTCACTGCATGAAACTCTTTGATGTCTGATTCTGTTATGTACTCATTAGTACAATGTCCTGGCCAGCTAGGGAGGTACCTGTCACAGATCAACTGAAATATTGCAGTAGCAGTTAAGCCTTATTATGGGTCAAATATTGTTTTGTAAAGTAACTTGGAATCTAACCCAATTCATTTAATATGTTGTTTATGGGAACATAGCTCAAGATCGTTTCTCTCTCCACCTCAAAGCCAAAGTTGCGATTGGCCACATGGTGAGAAAGGACTTGTGATATCAACCGCAATTTGATACCATTAAGATTAACCCTTTGCCACAGGAACCCTGTTTAATATGAGAGATTTGAAAATCTCAAGTTTGAGAACATCTGCTATATGTCAACTCTTTTGTTTGGAAGAAACTCTCATGTGGTAAAGAAATATAGACTGGATCCTACTTGATCATTAAGTAATACTCTTCATGTCACATAGCTATATGAAGTCATTACAAAGATTGTCTTTTTCTCTGTTTCAAGTTTTTGTGAAATGTGGATACAAGGTACTTCTGTGCATCTGGAAATAGCCATTAGTTCCTCTAGAAACATGACTTTATTGATAGAACAACATTTACTTACTGCTCTGTTTGCCCTTACAGATTAGCCTTCTGCTTGTAACATCCCCAAGGTCACTGTGTTTTCCTCTATCTCAGGCTGCCGCTTGAGTTTTGACCTACAGGGTTGTATATTTCAAAGGAATCTTAGCCATCTGTTCTTTCCTCATTATGCGTAAATAACCTTTTCATTTTCTGCTGTATTTCTCCCTCTACGTAATCAGTTTTCAGTTTCTTGAATGTATGTTTTTTGTTGTTGCTGCTATATAATCCAGATTTGAATCCTCCTTGGGTTTTCACTGCTTTTATTTCTGTGCCTTCAATTCTCACCACAGGGTCAAGTTTTATTGCTAGATGTAATTAGAAGTGTAACTTCAACTTTTTCCTCTTTCTTGATATTGTTTTCTTAAAAGGCAGTAAATGATTCCATTTTTCCTCAACCTTTTATTTTCTAAATAATCTCCACTACTTGGACTTAACCGTGCTATCTCTAGAGTTAAAGTAAATTACTTTTTTAATATCTTGTTTGTGATGAGTTTGTATAATATTGCTACTAGTGTCATGCCTAATCTATTATTTAGTTAAGAAGATATGGCTGTAGGATCTGTCAATTCTTGCAGCTATAACTTGGACATAGGCGTTTAAATGTATGCTTTCAATTGGATTTTTTTCCGTTGTAAATGGGTATGTTTTTCTGTTGAAACTCAAATTTTTATTTATTCACTGAAAATTGGTAGAAAAGAAATTAGCTTTTTGCTCCTACCCATGTTCTTGTGGGTAAAGTGGAGAGTGAAGGGAATTTCCACACACATCCGTAAGTTTGAAAATGTAAAGACCACAGTAATATAACTGTTAAATACATTAAATAGGAAAAATTCCATAAACTAAGACATAGCCTATGTGTCAGCCATGACTTGCTAGCTAGCTTTATAGTCGTAAGGTTCTAATTTCTGTCTTGAGCATGCAGAAATGCACACAGAAACCCTTTTCCTCTGTGCCTTTAAACTCTTCACCCATCTTTTACATGCATCTAGTGATATTGAGCAACAGCACGGTAGAATCAGTCATCTCTTACTTAGTTCTAAATACTTTGTGAAGACTACATCTTTTAAGGTGACATTCTTTTAACACCACATTGCCTTCAAATTTTTGTTCTTGTTTATGAAAGATAGTGACACTGAAGTAACAATTTGAGAATGTTTAATATCTTCAAGAACTCTGTGTTCTTGTTTTAAACATTTGATAAATACCTAGCCCACAAGTTATTTTTCTGTTGTTAATGTTTATGCTTATCACATGCTCCGTTAACTGGACTTAAAATTTTTCCCAGGTCTGTAAAACCACAATCTCTAGAGGTTTTGCAATTTCTTGGTTATTTTGCTTTTTCTATTAGCCAGGAAAGCATTCTATATAGAAACAAATTCAATGTTAACTTCCAAGTAACTGAAAAATTTAAAAACTTAAAAAATTTTGTCCATTTTTATTTTGCAAGTACCGCACTGGAGTAAGGATTTATTTTTTTCCAGCTTTATTGAGGTATAATTGGCATACAACATTGTGGAAGTTTAAGATGTATAACATGATAATTGGATACAAGTATATATTGTGAAATGATTACCAAAATAAGGTTAGTGAACACTTCTCTCGCCTCACATAATTACTCTTTTTTGTGGCGAGAACATTCAAGATTTACTCTCTTAGCACCTTTCAAATATACAATACAGTATTGTTCACTATAGTCACCATGCTGTACATTAGATCCCCAGAACTTATTCATCTTCTAACTGGACGTTTGTACCCTTTGACCAACATCTCCCCATGTCCCCCACCCCATAGCCCCTGGTAACCTCCATTCTACTCTCTGTTCTGTGAGTTTGGCTTTTTTAGATTCGACACAAAAGTGAGATTATACAATATTTGTCTTTCTCTATTTGGCTTATTTCACTTAGCATAATGCCCTCAAGGTCCATCCATGTTGTCACAAGTGGCAGGATTTCCTTCTTTCTCGTGACTGACTAATAGTTCATTGTATATCTTTTGGAATATTATCTAATTTTTCAAAGAAGCCTTAGAAGTAGTCTTGATAAATGCCTCTTTCTTGGGTGAACTGCAGATGTAACCATGGACATATTTGAAACTAAGCATGATTATCAGCAAGTGGCATAAACATAGAAAACGCTGCCTTGTAACAACAGCTCAGCAAGGTCTCCTTGTGTGGCCTTGAGCAAGACATGGGAGTCCTACTACTTGTTTCTCTTCAAACAAGAGCAAGCAGCAGCACTCCATTTGTAGGACTATTGGTGTGGTTTACTACAAGGATTTTATAAATGTCGGGGGTCATTTAATGCTGAAAGCCCTGTTAAATCCATTAAGAGTTCTATATACATTCAATTCCCCAAAGAAGTGATTCATTCAACAAACATTTATTCAAACCTATTACTTGTTAGGCACAAGGCTCAATACTGTGCAGAATACAAAGTTATGGAAGACATGGTCCTTGCCTGACCTCTTAATATGAAACTGCTTGTGTTGTGTGCCATAAGCCAGGTACAAACTAACCACTGAAAGAGTCCGAGGGGAGAGGCAGGGGCTGGGATTACATCCAGCTGTGGTGGCTAAAGATGCAGTCATGGGAGAGGTACTGTTTGAGGTATTCTTTGAAGGAGGGATAGAAAGGTATTCCAGGCAGAGGTTATAACTACAACAAGGCGTAAGAGGGAAAACTGTGATGCATGTTTGGGGAGTTGAATGTTAAGTAGGCTGGCTGAAGCATAGAGCTTGTGTTGGCAGAGGAGTAGCCTTAAAAGTCAGTGAGGAGTTTGAACTTTATGTTGTAGCTGTAAGGAATCTGACAATTTTTAAGTAGAGAAATGACATCATCAACCTATACAAGATGAATTGGTAGAGGAAAGGGACTGGCAAGAGGGGACTCTCTCAGAAAGCTGTTGAGGTATTGAAGGTATGAAATGATAAAAATTTGAATTAGATGGTGGCAATGGGAAGGGAAAGCCAGTGATGGAGTTGCGATGCTGCTAAAGTCAACATGGTCAAGTAAAAGGGGTTTGACATTCTACTCTAGCCTACTGCTGTTGTGTTCACCTTAGTATCCTATTTCATTGAATTTTAAGTAAAGGTCTGCTGTAGGTTTTTTGATTTCACATTAGATGCTGTCTTGTTTACTAGTGCATCTTTTGTGCCCAGTATATATAGCACATATTAGGAGCTTGGAAAAGTATTTGTTGAATGACACGTGAGATTGTTGAATCACTTTGAGAGAGAGAGAATAAATATGGCTTCACCCACAAGGTACCCAGTCATCTCTCCATCTGCATCTGTACTTCCAACCCTAGTTCAGTTTTTACCTAAATATGAATGAAAATTGTATACACCCATGTGCCGACTTTCCTCACTCGATCACATTTTAATCTAGATTTGACTGCCTACAGATCGCTGATTTTTGCAAATTTAATTCTGTCCCTTAGCGTTATAGAAATGTTCTTTGGCCAAATGCTGTGGGATGTTCTCCAAATGTTGCACTTTTAGTGCTTTTACCCTATATATGGATTTTTAAAAATTTTGCTGAGTGGAAACCATTAAATATTATTTTAAAGTAATTAGTGTGATAATCCCGTAAAATTTAAGCATTTCTTTTTGCCTTAAAATGTTTGAAATTGAATTTTACAGCAGACGACTAACTTGCGAATCAAGATATTCTTGGAAGCATGATTAGTGCTAATAAAGTCATTTTGAGTCAAGTACAAGGTCATAGTCTTCAGGAAAGGGTTTTGTGTAAAATGTGACTGCCTAGTCCAATAAAAATTATATTTAAAGTTTAATAACTATTGCTCTGAACGTACAGTGCTTTTTAAAAGTCGGAAGAGTTTGAGCATAGAAAGGCAAAGAAAAATTCTCAGAGAGAGAACCCATGCGTTGACGTTTTTAGATAAACTTAACCAGAGCCCTCAATAACTAGAACTTAGTCCAAGTCATCTGTATTTAAGAGAAATTGGAAAATAATAACTAATGGGAAGGTAATTTCAAGATTTTTTAAAAAAAGGATCTCTAGGCTTATGAATTGTATCTTGGAGTTTGTGCGGTCAACTCAATTTCTTATACCTTCTTCATCTTCATTTCCATTTCTGCACAGTGATTTCTGTTTTTCAGAACAGATGATCCTGAGGCCTTGGGTGCAGTCCTCAGTAATCAAGATCTGATTCAGGTTTGACTCTACTTTCAAACACAGGAAAGGTTGCTGGAACATTTTAGAAAAGTGTTTCAATAAAGAAGGAAGCTTAAAATGATTTTAAGTAATTAGCAGCATTCAGCTGATGTCGTTAATATTTTGCAATAATATCCATAATTATGACTTGTGTATGTTAATAGGAAACTGACAGCTAAAACGAAACCAAGACTGTCTCTCACTTTTCCCAAATTCTCAAGACCTAACTTTGGTGGCACTTGACATTTACTCCATCTTTGAAGTATTATTGATAAAACATATTTAATCATCTTTCATTTGTTTCTTCCCCAAATTTCCTATTCTCCCACTAGAGAAACTCATAAGAAAAAATGACATTGCTTCCGAGTCAGAGATTGTGGAGAAAAAAGAAAGAAAGAAATTCGGAGACACCTATTGAGAAAGCCTTTTCATTCTGAAATACTTCAGCTCCAGTAATACCGTATGTGAAACAGAACCAGAATGAAGGTGTAATGAATAAAATAACAAAGTAATGAAAAGGAAGTGATAGAGAAAGTAAGACTCCCCCAGGGAGGGGAACTACTTGTGCCATTTTTATCACATATTTTCCATTTTCCATTATAAACTCCTCAGCTTTCCTTGAAGTAAAAATGAAGAGCTGTGATTAATTATGGCTCAGAGAAGTCTCATTCTCCCCAGCACACTTGCTCCTCCTCCTCGACAGGACCACTAAACGTGCACCCCTAGTCACCTTTGATTTCTGCCCCTTTATGTTAAGCGCTAGAGCCCCTCTCAGCAACATTCTTTATGCCTCTGCAGTTGCAAGAGAGATAAGATATGTAAAGTCCTTGTAGGCAGCAGGTTCCACGTCCTATTCTTCTTTGTGTCTTCCACAGTATCCAGCAGTCTTTTTACAGAGAGGTGCTCATTAACCAGTATACTTTTCTTTTATCAGGCAGTGAGAACAATGCAATTCAATACATTTTCCTACTTACTATGGTTGCCAGAAAGCTCAGAGCTACATTTAGGGCCCTGCTGAAGCAATTAACCTTAGTCTAGATTTTGGAAGCTTTTGATATAATTATTCCTATCATCCCACCTTCCTCATTATATCACTCTTACTCTTTAGGCTTGTGATAGCGATCTTATTGGAACTGTATCTTTCTTGTAAGTTTTTTCCAAGCCGTTTTGAAAGTGTAGTTATATAACTAGTGAGCGAGCCAGGGAGCAAGGGAAGGGGCTAATTCTGTTTCTGAATCTCTTATTTGTTGCTTATTAGGCTATCTGGGTGTTTTTCATTTAAGTGTGTTAATGTATTGCAAGCACTCCAGTATTGCAAACCAGGGGGTCTCAGTTTTAAACAGGCTTCCAGTGATACCCAGAAGTAAACTTAAGTGCTGGGGAGACTACTCTTAATACAGAAAGGACAGAGTAACAAATACTTGGAACTCTTTAGAAAGGAGGGAGTGTTGTATGAAATGTACTGTTTCCTTGCTGCATCACTGCAGGGTACATCTGATGAACTTTGTATTCGGTGCTTGCTTTGAGGTTTGGGAATCTATCGATACTTCAGCTTTTGATTATCCATGCTGAAGTGCTGTGGTCAGCACTGGGTTGTTTGCTTATTTGATGTAAAAATATTTCCTCTTTTCAGCTTGTGTTTTTCCAGATGTCTTTTTTGGGGTGAGGAGAAGGTGTAAGGCTTTCAAATGAGTGTGGCTTCTGCAGTGAGTAAAGGTATTAATTTATTGGAGAGCTGAGGAGAATTTACTAGGAAATCCTTTATCAGCTTAAATTTGGGTACATAGCAAACTTTTAGAAGGACTCTCTGGGGAGGTTTGTAGAGCAAATGTAAAGCAACGTGGAATACAGAGCTCTTATATACTTACCTGTACATCTAATAGCACTGCTTTGTCAAAAGAAAATGAATATGTTTCCTAGGAGTGGTAGAATAGATTTTGAAAACCCCAACCCTTTTTGGGGTTGCCCAACATGATCTGGGCTGGCCTTCTTTTATATGACTGCTAACATTAATACTGAGGTCGGGGATGTGGAATTAAGATATCAAAATCCCTTTGATATGACCTTTCAGAAACTGATCAGTAACATAAGGAAATGCGTGGTAAATAGCTAAATCCATTGTTGGATAGGACAGTATTCCCATAGAGCAGAGGTTCTCAGAAGTGTTGGCAGACACTGGCAGCATCAGCTTCATCTGGGAATTGGTTAAAAATGTGATTTCTCAGGCCTCACCCCAGACCTGCTGAATCGGAAACTCTGGAGGTGGATCTGACAGTCTGTGTTTGAAGAAGCCCCCTGGTGATTCTGATGAACACTCAAGTTTGAGAATCATTAGTGTAAAGAAAACTAACAGTCCAGGAGAGCATCCACTAAGGATGATGTTTCTCAGTTTCAGAATTCTCAGCATTCTATATTGTTCCCCCAATGCTGCTTTCTTCCTTTTTTTCCACTTTTTTTCAAGCGGCCTCATTCTTGGGTTATTGTTTAAATTCAGATCTGGTGGAAAGAAAATGGTGTCTATTCTGGAAGACTTATCTATCTTTGGGAAGCTTATTATATTTCTCCCCCAAGGAGTACCACAATGCTTATCAGCTGAGATAAGGCTCTGAGACTTACTGCACGAAAGACAGCAGTTTAGTTCGGTTTAACTAAACATTTCTCAAAATTCTTTGACTTCAGAACCCTATTTTTGTGGAGCATATAGAAACTCTTCATGGAACATGACATCACAAGTAGTTGGGCAAGAATAACATGGTGTCTAAAACCAAAAAGAAAAACTTTATTTTCATTATTTGTCTATTATAACCCTTTGGAAAAATTAGTGACTTTTTCTGTATACCCCAAAAGCTCCATTGTAGGTGTTGCTAGCTGCCACAAGTGGACTTTGAATATTTTATATTCAGCAAGTGTGGGAACAAGAGGGCATATATATAATATATATTTATTAGTTTTTTACAATGGAAATATATATGTGTGTGTGTATATATATAACATATTCAAACGTGTTTCACATTTGTATGAGTCAGTCTTGACTTCTAAGAGATTGGCCCATTGAGATGAAAAATAAAAATGAAAATTAGCTTAAACATTTATAGACCATTTTATAATGAGATTCAATTTTATTATTTTACCAATTTATATAAATAATATTCAAAATCCATTTACTATAATTAAGTACTTGTTAGTATTTTAAGCACCATTAACATCTTCTCTTATAGTGTACTATTTGTTTTGCTTTATCCTCCTAACTTCCCAGGAAAAAATGACTTGCCTGTTTTCTTTTTATAATTTTAATATGTGTTATAAATAAAATATAACAGCAGTTGTAGCAAAATAAAAATTTTAAAAGTACCAACCAAAAAGTGTGATGCTCCAAACTTTTTCATATAGTAGAAATTACTTTGAATGTTTTATTCATTATGATTCTAAAGTGAATTTTTATTATGTGAGATCTTCAAGTAAGAAACTTGCGATGATACGAAAGTGTCTCTTGACTTGATAAACTGGTCTCCTAAGTAGGCACTGGCTTTTTGCCAGTTGAAAAGGGAGCAATAATTCTTTCCTCTTTTCAGTTATTTGCAAGGATAAGATTAAAGCCTGGATCTGCTTCTTTATCCTCTGCCCTTTCACCCAACATACCACTGAGCTGTGGGAGCAATAACTGTTTAACAATATCCAGTTGCAAGAAAAGAAGTGTCCTTGGTTTTTTAACATTGTATATAAATGCCCTCCCTAGGCACATGATAACTAATATTACTCACAGAATCAAGAATTATTCATATAATAATGCATTATCTTTTGTGGAGAGGTAAAATGATAAAACATAATTTGTAATCTGTCGTATTTTTTATACCTAATTAACAGTAACAATTTTAGTTCTATTGTAAAGAACTAATAAAGTAAATATTTTTTTTTTTACTTTTTGTACTGCTTATACTTCCAAAGTATACTAAATTTCACTTTTTCCCTTTAGTCTTTCAAAGTACCTATGGGGTATATAGGGGCAGGAATTATTCCCAGAAAAATTAACAGAATTGGGAAATAATTTAGCCATGATCTAAGGTAATTAGAATCCAGGGTACTTAAATTCCAGTCTAGCACTCTTTCTAATAAAATACTGCATTCATATTACAATTTAGATTTATTCCTGCTTTGTCTAGGAACTAATGCATGAGCAGTCAAAGTATTAATAGCCTGTGATGTGGTTCACAGCAGTTAATTGGTTTCAACAGTGGGTTTATTTGTTATCATTATTATTTTCCCTATCATGTTGTCTTTTGTTGTCTTTAAAAGTATAAATACACTTTTGGATTCTGCATGTTCAATTGTCCAGTCATTTATTATGAGATCCAGATTCCCTACTATCATCAGCAAATATCTCTAGCACTTTGTTTTTTAAAAGCTGTGGAAAAACCTAAATGATAAGTTATATTGAATAGAATTGGTATGTTTATATTATTGACATGTTTACCTGATGCATGCACATATTGATTTGCATTTGAAGTCTTTAGTATTAGTTTCAAAATAATGTCTACTTAACCAAAAATAAATTGGCAATATAGAAAAGAGGATAAGTAAGCATAGCTCTTGTTCATAGGCTACGGCTGAAGCACTAGAAAAGTCAAACTTATTCCCAGGCCCACAACTCATCACCTTATTTGCCATTTCAAAGTTTATACATTCTCTGGTCATTTAAATCAGATCCCCATTAAAACTGATCTTTTAGTCGTGTAGTCTTTTGTGAGGTGGTGTGTGCAGGGGATGTGAATTCTCATTTGCCTGTGCTCTTAGTGGAATGAAATGCTTCAGAAGAACACCTTGTACTACTGTGTGATAAGGTCGATCTTTTGTCATTGTTTGGAGAGTTTCTCTGCTCTGTGATAGTATTGAACCTACAGCACTTAGATGTTTGTAGTCTGAGTAAACCTGCCTCTAAATGGCACTACTGTGTTTTTAAAAGATTCTTCTTCTAGGGTGGTAATAATAGTCACAAAATGCACACAACCAATTCTTTAGCTGAGCCCCACTTCCGTCTGTTCTCTATATCCATGGGGTTCTGCTGGACTGTTACTTTTGTTAGGCCGTGGTCGTTGGTGCTTAAGCTCTCATAACCCGACTCCTGATAATATGACACTGCTTCTCCCAAACCAACTGGCAAAACTGTGCAAACATTTACTAAAAAGCTGTGCTAAGAGAGGACGTGTTTGTACTAATGTTCTACTTCGGTAAGGATGAAAGACTTCATGCATGTAGAGCACTTTGAACAGTGGCCTGCACGTGGTAAACACACAATAAAATTAGCTGTGATTATTCAGGTGGATATAAAAAATTGGACAGTTAGTTTATCTTATTCGTTTTCAAGTCACCCAAGATCCCTAGGTACGTAACAAAACATCCCACTTTCCATACATTTGTCTATTACAGTAGTTCCTCCTTATCCGTGATTTCACTTTCTGCAGTTTCAATTACCCACAGTCAGCTGTGGTTTGAAAATATTAAATGGAAAATCCCAGAAATAAACAATTCATAAGTTTTAAATTGTGCACTGTTCTGAGTAGCGTGGTGAAATCTCACGCTGTCCTGCTCCATCCTGCCAAGGGCATGAATCATCCCTTTGTCCAGTGTATCCACACTGTACATGCTACACGCTCGTTGGTCACTTAGTAGCTGTCTCAGTTATCAGACCGACTGTCGTGGTATCACAGTGGTGCTTGTGCTCAAGCCACCCTTATTTTACTGAATAATGGCCTAAAAGAGCAAGAGGAGTGATGCTGGCAATCTATGCCAAAGAGAAGCCATAAAGTGCTTCCTTGAAGTGAAAAGGTGAAAGTTGTCAACTTAATAAGGAAAGAAAAAAAATTGTCTGCTGAGATTGCTAAGATCTACAGTAAGAATGAATCTTCTATCCCTGAAATTGCAAAGAAGGAAAAAGAAATTTGTGCTAATTTTGCTGTTACACCTCAAATATGTATGTATAGGAAAAACCAGTATGCATAGCATTCAGTACTATCCGTGGTGTCAGACATCCACTGGGGGGTCTTGGAATGTATCCCCTGCAGAAAAGGGGGCACTACTTAAATAGTTTCTGGACATACCTAACAGCCAGCTGATGTGCAATCTTTGTAACAATCTTAGAGAGAAAATAGTGGCCCAGACAGTAGAAATACTTGAACTAGCTCATTCCTCAGTTTAGCACATGCCAAAGTATTACGAAGCAAGAGTGGACTGGTTAAGAACATGAGCTCTTTTATAGGGGCCTCGACCTGGTCTCTAAATTTGTTTCAACAATTGTCACATGCCAAGTAACATGAGCTAAAGCTGTATTTACAATTATTCTCCAGCATACTCATAAATAGTCAGAATTAGTTCACATCTGAAGGGTCATTTGACCTTATATGCTAGAGTCTGGTATATAAAGTCAATGTAAAAACATGAAAAAAAAAATAAAACCAATTAAATGTTCCAGTTATCTTTAGTAGAAAAATGAGTGTAAAAGATTGGCACACTGATGTTTTACACTACCTGGTTTATTTCACCGTATCACTTTATCAAATATTTTTCTAGAAGGGAATTTCATTTATCTTATATAAGGGACACATAAACTGGATTCATTTTATTTTTTCAGAAAGACACATTGTCCAACTTTATTCCAATTTTCAGGGAAGGCGCAATGAAGCAAGAGTAGATTTGTTTTATTTTATTTTTCCCTCACCAAACTAAGGATTCCACTAACTAAAAGGCACTAATCAGACTATCACCATGACCTTAATGACCCTAGAAACCTTTTTGTGCCTAATACAGAGGATATCTATTTTTGAAAAACACCACATTCGTACAAGTGTACTATTCTCCCAATAACTTTTGTTCCAGCTGTTTAAACTGACTTGGGGAGTACAATTAATAGATTTTAAAACTAATTAAGTAACTTCACTGTTATTTGCTTTGCTTTATTTTTTCCTTGTTTTAGATTTGGAGATAGGCATTCTTTGGCAGAGGTTCTATTTCACCTTCTCTGTAAGGATATGAGACGTTTATGATTAAGAGATTGATTGATTTTCAAACAGAAAACCTCCACTTATCGTTTTATCTTCTTTAAACTAACTCGATGTCTAGTTACATTGTTTGTGGACGGACTTGTTCAGTTCTTTAAATACTAGGAACAGTTTCATCATCATCAAATATTAACTGTTCCCTGAAAGCAGAAGGTGAACTTAGCAAACTTGCTATATTGACTGAGTTAGACTGAGAGAGGATCGTTTTAAAACATAGATTAAAAAAAAAATCTCAGTAGTTTCATCTAGAACTTTGTCAATTCTGTTCACATCTCTGAAACACATTTTGTTGGAAACTTAATATACTTGGGAGATATTCGAGCCAGGCAAGATAGATCTTTATTTTTAAAAGAGAAAATTTGTATCAATAAATTGCTTGCTTTTATCTGTACAGAACAGAAACAAACAGTAAGTTGGCCTAATTTTCAGATGCTTTTTAAAAGAATCACTTGGCTAAAAACAGCCCTCTTTAAATACGCAGTGCATTTGGGGATTTGTCTGATACTCTAAAATGCCTATGGTTTTAATAACAAGTTACCACAAAGGTTTCAATAAGACTTTTGGTGATAAAAATATATTATCATTAATAAAATGTAAACTTAGTCCGTGCCTCAAAGTAATGACGGTCTATGTCACCAAGTAAAACTTTCTGCTTAGAAATTGCGCATTAGGTATTAGTTTGGTAGTTGAATAAGAGTGTGAGGAAAATACTTAATTTAGACTGGATACATTTGGCTCCGTTGGGGGTTTGCATATGATTATACACTTATGAATTTAGCGAGACCCTGTAAACGACCATTTTGATATTATGCTTTTAAATTTCTTTATCTGAAAGAAGACTTACATTTAGCAAAAGCGGGACTGATTTTCATCTTTGTGCCTCTAATTTCAAAATGCAGAGGTAAATCAATAACTATATCTGCCCTCTATATAACCTCTGTGTGGAGGGGCACGTGGCTGGCTATAGAGATATAATTATTTCATTTATTTTTAGTAGCATACTAAACCCTGTAAAGATAAATTATTTAAATCTGAGCAATAATCTGTGCCTTTCTCACTTTATACTCTCCTTATAAGTTTGCAAGGTATTTGCCTAAATTTAATTCTTCTTTGAAACTTTCTTTTTACTTAGAGACAGGAAATTTAATTTTGCCAAGTGGAAATCCCAAGGTTAAAGTTTAGTGCAAAACGAAGACCCTCAGGAATTGAGGGGATTGCCAGATACCTTCTGACTTCCCAAGTTTGAGTGCAGTTAAAACTCACTTGAGCCCCTTAAGTCATGGAAAACTTAAGGTAACTGGCATGGTTTCAAGGGATAGAAGTCATAATGTAAAAAAGCCAGTTAGAAGGCTTGAAGTTGTTATTTGAGAAGTCGCCTGACTGAAGCATTCAAACAAAAGAAGAAAGCCCCAGCAGCCATTTGGAAAGGTCTCACAGAACTTAGAGTTTTGGCAAGAGGTGCTGGGAAGATGGTTGCGGGATCTTTCTTTGTAGCAATTATAGGAAAAATCTCCATCTTGTTAGCTTTTGGAAGATCAAGTATAGGCAAAAATGTTAAATGTCATTTCAGCGGAAGATCCAGTTCTTTGGAGTTCACTCCATTTTTCTATTTAGAAGAGAAATAAATACAAATGAAAAGTATGACAGAAAACTAATGACCTATAAAATGCCGTGGGTCTTGGTTTGAGCTTTAGTAGGAAGGAGTTGAATTAGATCAATGTTTTCACTAGGATACTCCAATGAGGTATGGTAAAAGGTGTTTTATGAAAAAAGGGGGATGGTTTCTGTGATTAAACTATGTTGAGAAATGCTGAGTTAACAAAAGAAGTGGATTTCTTTCCTGTGGGACGTATGAGAGAGAACATTTACTACGCTCTGGTGTATTGTCAGTTTCCAAGAGAGGAATATAGTATATTGTTTCTTACAAGTATTTAACCAGGAAACTCGGTTTTTGAGGCTCCTCTCTTGAGAATAGTGGTCTGTGGTACACACTCTGGCAAAAGCTGGACAAAACGATCTCTAAGAGCCTTTCCAGCTTTACTATTTAACGTTTCTATAAACATATTATCTATAAATATGTAGAATTCCCCAGTATAGTACAGTTTCATTCTTGCTCACCTAATTCTGAATCTTTGATAATTCCAATGAAGGAATCTGTATTCTTAATGAATAAAAAATAAAGGACTGTGTCCGGTAAATGTTCACAATTACCACTCTTGTGGTATACATATTGTGTCATATGAGGCTGTTGTAGATTGCCATAGTTCCTGAATATATTATTTTGTTCATTAGAATTAACCGTGCCCCTCTACCTCTCCCTCTCTTCTAATATGAGTAATCGAGGCTTGACTGAAAAAGACATCTATGCAAATAATGGCTATTCATACCATTTTTTGCGTGTTTTGAATATGTATCTGCATACATCTTATACGTGCATACAGAAACATGGTGCTTAAGCAGTTATTTTCCTGGGCTTTAATGGATGATTTTTTCTTGAATTTGAGTATTCCACAGACAGAGCTAAGGAAAAAAACATAACCCGCCCTCCTCACCCCCCCCCCCACACAAATAGAAACCTTAAAAACATAAAAGCCATAACTTCCTGTGAAATTCACATGTTCGAAAAATCTGTATAAATTTGGAGTCAGGAGTTAGGCATGGTGGTCACTCGCCAAGCCCTTCCTCATCCTAATCTAAGGAGGAGCTCTGGCAGGCAGGCATCAAAGTCATTTGAATATACAGTTGCGCCACTGTGGGTGGGAAAGTGGCTGACAGGGTAGGGAGCCGTGTGAAGCTTTTGGTGGGAGGAGCCATGGAATAAAAAATTGCTTTCTCCAACAGTCAACTTCCTTAAATTCCTTGCAGCTGGTCAGGTAAGCTGGGGCTGCGAGTGCCTCCTGCCTTGCTCTGGGCAACTGAAGGCCTTACAGAGCCTGGGCTGATTCCATGGAAGGGGCTGCTTATGTCCTGAAGGTAAAAGGGGTAAAATGGGTTTTTGAGGATTGCCTTTATTTAGCTCAACTCACCAGGGTAGAATTACGTAGAGAGAGGGTTGCAGAAAATATATTGTATGGAGCATACTGACACTAAAATATTGTTAATCGTTTATCTGAAATTCAAATTTGATTGGGAGTCCTGTATTTTCATTTGATAAATCTGGCAATCCTAGATCGGGTTCTAGGCAGAAGCCCTAGCCAGGAAGAAAGGGTGCGAGCAGCTGGTGTCTTCTTTGTCCTGGTTCTAAATCGCTGTGGTAAGTGAGTGGATGGGGTGGCCAGAAGAGGGAGGCGAGGGAACCCTAACAGCAGGAGATTTGACTGACAGTGGGCCGGTAGATGCCCTTTTATGTTGTTTCATAATGAAACCTATGTAGTAAGTAGCTTTTTGAAGTTGCATCATTTTATGTGTATTTTATTCGTTGGAATAATAAATTGAATGCCATCATTTTTTCTTTCCTTTTTTCTGTATTTTAATGACATTTTATGTTGGCAGCTATCAACTACTTTAAAGACAGCTTCCATGAATGCTTAGCATCAGAAATGCCTTCTGACTTTTGGTAACTTGGTACCAGCGTGCTTCAACTGTCTCTGGGTTTTAATTTGCGTCTGGCTGGCTGTTTTGTAAACTCTCAGAGATGATGCATTTTTGAGGAGTTTATTATTGAACAGATATTCAGTTAATTTTTTCTAAAGCGATTGAAAGTATTTGACTAGACCAGGGAGGCAAAATTGGGGAGGGAGCAGGAAACAAATTTGGGGTCTTGGTGAGGGAGGCTTGGTTTCACTGTGAACAGCGACTAAGTTTCTTAGTGTTACTTGCTCTTCTGAAAATTTCAAAGAAAAATTTCCAGCTCATTCTTTGAAAATAAATGTTTAATGGGAATGCAGCTGAACATGGGTGTTGAAGTAGAACAGAAACACTCTTCTTGTAAGAAGTCAGCGCATGTGTATGCGGTAGAGAGCCCCAAGAAGGCCCCACCCGATGTGACTGTCCTAAAGCCCTGTATTCCACCTTTGTCTAAGTAGCTTCAGGGCATCTGACTTGCAGCTTGTTCAGAGAAATGCGGGTTGGGTTGGAGCAGTTGGAGAAGGCAGTTTATTCTAAGCTGACCCTCAAAAAGGAGTGCTCCCCTTGGGCAGGCACAGCTGCTGATTAAATATGAATCTGCTACAGGTTTCTTTGTTCACCTCTGTGGGGCCCTGTATCCCGAGGGTCCTAGTGGCCACAGAATTACCAGAATTTGTCAGCCATGACGATCACATTCACCTCAGAGTATATATGCATAGCAAAAAAAAAAAAAAAAGTCACCAATTAGCTATTTTGTCTACCTGAAGAGAATAACGGTTCATGTGGAACAGACAACCAGGAATAGCCTCAGAAAGGAAGGAAGAAGAAAGAACTTAGGAAAGGAAATAGCAAGAGAAGCAATTAGGCTTCTAAGGCAGACTTAGTGTTATGCCCTATAAAATTATTCTCACAAAGTTTATTCATTCATTCAGCAAACTTTTATGAAGTGGTCACCACTCACCAGGCACAGAAACATCCCTGGAGATTCAAAGATATAGTCCTGCCTTTAGATAAGCTCAAAGTCTAATGGGGACATAGGCATGCAAACAATTTATCCATGTACACAGTGATAAGTGCTAAGATAAAACTGAGTACAAGGTGCAGTTGGAGGCACAAAAGAGGGAGAGATAAATGGGAGTGGGGGAGGGGGAGATGGGTTCAGGAACATTTTTACAGGGAAAGAATCATTTGAACTGAAAATCCATATTGGGTAGTGAGAGTCTGGAAACTTGGCTTCTGTCCTTACTGAGCTGCTTGTTAATTAGGACAAGCCTCTCTGGCCTTCACTTCTCTGTATGATAAAAGTGCAAGAGATGTTCCTTAAAATCCGGTTCCGCCCTGAATTTCATGTTTCTGGTAATCAAGTTCTCTTAGTGGGCTGTTTCAGAACAATGGTGTGATTGTTGAGCCAACACCTCCCTTCATCTTTTGGAGGTTACAATTTGAAACCTTTCTTGAGGCAGATAGGCAAGAAAATTCTTCTGCCTCCTTCCAGCTTCTTACCTATTCAAACTTGGGGTCTGGTTTGCACCAAAGTTGTTGCTCTGTATACGTGTACATGGAATGGATGTCAAGAAAGCAGAGTCCAGGGCTGGCCCAGTGGCATAGTGGTTAAGTTCGCGTGGTCCACTTCAGTGGCCCCGGGTTCACCAGTTCCAATCCTGGGTGCAGATCTACACGCAGCTCATCAGGCCATGCTGAGGCAGCGTCCCACATAGAAGAGGTAGAAGGACCTACAACTAGGATATACAGCTATGTACTGAGACTTTGGGGAGGAAAAAAAAGGGGGGGAAGGTTGGCAACAGATGTTAGCTCAGGGCCAATCTTCCTCACCAAAAAAAAGGAAAGAAATCAGAGTTCAACAACATAAGGACATGAAATGCAGTGCTGACTACAGTGAGGGAGTGTACTTGGCTGGCTGTCTTCATGGGGGTCTATATTCAGCCTCGTTAATTTTGCCTTCATTATATTCAGGAAATGGCTTATTAAAAACTTTTTTTTTAGATTTCTTGTCTGCGTGCCAAATTTAAATTAAAAGTTGTATGTAAGATTTTAAGGGTGCTCTTTGTGTGTATTTATCAATATTCATCGATGGTACAATATTGGAGGAGAAAATAATGCGGATGATAGCCATTTTTATAAAGATACAACTTTAAAAGGAAGAAAGTAGGAAATTTGTCATTAGTATGTGGACATCTGGCTAACACTCAGTTTGCGTTGATGTTGCCTCACTTTTAGCTCTTTCAGATTGTTCCTAGCCTTTAGTAGATCTGTGATGTGATGTAGGAACCAGGCAACGTAGTACATATGATTTGTAATTCTGAAATTACTGTTACTTCCTCTAAGAAGCCATGTGTACACGTGTAAGTATGTTTCAGCGGGGCAATATAATCAGTGGGATTTTTTATCTAACACATAATCATTAAAATGGAATAACATGACTTTTTGTCATAGAACAAATCATCTGTTCATTGCCTTTATTTAACATTTAACTTTTAACTCTTGGTAGTCTAGACGAGCAATGAGATGTCCTTGTAAAGGTAATCCACTCATCATTGTATTTGAGAGGTTTTTTTCCCCGTAATTCCAAATGTATTTGAAGAAGCAAGGCATCCTGCAAACAGCTGTTTCTGTTAAGATACTGTGACTGACAAAGGGTAATTTTCAGCTTCCTAGGGCCCTTTTCTTATTCTGATGGATGGTAGAGCTTTCTCTCACGAACATAAAAAAAGTACGCTTCACAGGGTTTTTACCACCAAGTGCATGGGAAGTCTTGTATCTGACAGACTCACTCTCATAACTCCCAAGACTTAGGTGGGATTTGAATCTCTACAATGGCACTTTTCTCTCTCAGTCAAAGGCTTTGTACTCATTTGTGAAAAGCCTGAAGGTAGGAAAAAGGAAATCGATTGAATTTTGGAGGTTTTATAAATGCTCTGCAACTTTTTCCTTTGTCTGTCATCAACTTTTTGATGCAGATGTATTTCAGAAATTTCATTGGCCGCTTTCTCCCCCTGCTGCTTTTTGGGTGCATTTTCAAAGAGAGTGGATGGAAAAGGGGAGCTGGAAAATTCATAGGTGTAGTAGGACCTACTTCAGCAGAGAATCGCTTTCCTATTGGATCACTTTGCTATTTCTTAACTCAGTGACATAGTGAAAGACCGGATGAGAATCATTTGTTTTTAAGGCCAAAGGAAATGGAAAAGAAGTGAAATTGAGGCGAGCGTAAATGAGCTTGCACTCTAATCTCTTCAATGCTTCTTTAAACTTGTGTGTGTATGTAGGGGAGGGAGAGAGGGATTTACATGTCCTGACTAGCCTTTGTTGCTGTTTTTAGGATGTAGCCAGCTCTGCTAGTGGATGGCGACTGTTGTAGGTACAGCATGCGTAGAGTCATTTATGACATGGTCTGAAACTTGCACTGAGCACGTGGCATCTCTGACTCTGTGGGTCTAGAAGGAGGGCTTGGGACACCATTGACTTGACTCGGGAAACCTGAGGGCTGATTTTTTTTAGACCAAGATAGTTTCTGGGCTGTTACAGACCCAGTGTGATAGGGTATCTTGTGGCCCATTCAGAGGCTCAGCTGTCCTAAGGAAAAGATTGGAACCTTTCTAGTCCATAGTCATTCGTTTTCCAAAGGTTAAAAACAATAGGTGATTGCATACTGTGTTCCATAGATGTTTACCAAAGCCTTAATCCTCTACCAGGACTAAAAGCAAATGTTAGCAAATGTTAAAAACAAATTTTGCTCCCCGCCAAACTCCAATTAAAATATTTTTGCCTGTAATTAAGTTTGGGCTTCTCGAAGAATGAGTACTATACAGAAGAGATTTATTATCACCAGGTGTTACGCATAGAAATATACTATCCTGAGTTCTAAAGTCGTTTTGAAAAAAAGGGGCTTGGTTTTCTTTTGAAATATTGTTTTCCACAGATAACAATGATATTAAATTATTTGGTCTCCTCATTTATTGTTTGGGTAGAAAATGCAGATTTTGTGTGTGTGTGTTTTACAAGCTTTCTTTAACATAAGTAGCAGTTTCTGGTAAGGTAGTATTGCTATGCATTTGCATTATTATAGAATTAAATTATGGATTCTGTCACTCAAAAGAGAATGCTTTATAAATCAAGTAAAATCTCATAACTAAGATAAATAAGTTTTTAAAATCTATGCTGCCTCATATTCCACACTTTAGTTTTATAGCCCAACTTATGTACTTTTTAAAGTGTACTTCTCTTTTTTTTCCATTTCTGTGTACTGTTTTTGCTTTGTGAAAATGTCATTAGTTTTCCAAGAAAAAGCTTAAGAAAAGTTATTACATGTAAAGGACGGTAATGTCAAAGCACAAAGGCAGGTAGTAATTCTTTATCTGTAGATTGGCAGGAAATGTGCCAAATACACCGTGTTGTCTCCCTCCCTTCCTTCCTCCCTCCTCTCTGATTGCATTCAATGTAAATGATGTTAAAACTCTAAATTATAACAAATGGTAAAATTGCAATGTTTTCCTTTTTTCTTAACTGATCTATTGTTTGGAATTCCTGAATATAAGAGACAGTCTTCATTATATAGCTTTTTTTGGAGGAGGGTTACAAATTGTGTACCTCCTAAATGTTGTGTTTGCCACTTGTCTGGAAAAGCTATCAAGGTGGGTTTGCGATCCCAAGGCAATGCTGCTCAGCAGGTGCCTAATTTCTTTTTCACTGCTGCTAGTAACTGTCCCAAAGCATGGGAACTGGAGCAAGGGTCCTAAATGTGAGTATGCAGGAAGAGGAGAAATAGTGTAAGGGGAAGGAAGGTCAGGAGTAAGCTATTTAGACTTGGTTAGGGGGCAGGATTTCCAAATGCAGCTGCACTTAGTGATAAAAAGAACTGAAATAAAGAAGAGGGCTCACAGGCAGAGATAGAGATTTAAGATCTGGGCAATTGCTGTGATACATGAAACTTTACGAGAATTTCATTTCTCCAGGGAAAAGAGATTGGAGGAGAACAGAGGAGTTAGGGCTGAACCTTGGGGAAATCTCTAATGTTAGGGTGTGGGAGGAAGAGAAACCCAAAGTATAAAGTAGCATGCTTGGCTGTGGAAGCCACCAAGTGTCACTGCTTCTCCCATGCTGTTAATTCTGAGCCAGATAACCTCAGTTGTGCTGGGTGGAGGGTGAAAAATCTAGGGACTAAAATCCTTGTGACTATCTTTGCCTTGGTTCGTGTCGTGGTAAGTGTAAAAAGAAGCTTATATTTTCTCTTAAGGGGCACATTAACAGGAAAAAACTCTCCATTACTGTGATTTTTAGCACATATAACGATTTCCCTACAGTCCTTAGATGTGCTGAAATTATGTAGCTATTCCTAGCCTACTTTTATGAATTCAGGAAGATTGGGTCAATACCGTTCTTAACTCTTACTACCAATAAATTCTTCCTTTTCCGGAATGTGCAGAGAAATGTAAATGTACGTTGATACTAAGATACTATTTGATTTTATAAATCATTTAATTCGATTAAAAATAAATTGCTCAGTGAGAGAAACATAAGGACCAACCTGACAGAAAACAGTACTGGCTTCTTTAGTTTCTCAAGCCGTGTTTTAAGTTCTACTCAGCTTCTTGCCTGGGCAGGTAAAATAATAGAGCCCCCTCGCCCCAGCGATCTAATATTTAAAAGAGAAGTTGCAATGCATCTAGTTTTGCATTGTCAGGGAAAAAAAATTTCTCCTCTACCCTTGTAAGTTCCTCTGGCTAGTCTAAGAATTAAATTGACATGACAAAGATTAACAAGAGAAAGTAAAATTGAATGATGTGCGTATGGGAAACCCAAAGATATGAAGTTTGCTGACAGGCAATTGAGGTTTATATGCCATCCTGAGCCAAGGAGAAGGGGACAAGGGTCTGGGAGTTCAAAGGAAAGGAAGGTAATTCACAACAAGAATGAAAAGAATAAATGTTTGGTAAACAAATGTTTGCTGGGCCATCCATAAACAATGCGACCCAGAGAGGACTTTGATGAAACCAGCATTGGTAAGTTTTCCCGTCTACCACGCCTACCTCATGTTCTTTGTAGAGATCTCTGGTGATAGCTCTCCTTCCTGGAACAGACTCTTTGTCTGAATTCTTTAGGCAGTTAAAGGGGAAGTACAAGAAAAACTTCCTCATGCCAAAGAGACACATTTTGGGGTGGCAGAGTTTCCTCTAGCATTCTATATAGCTCTGTAAAGTTTTGAATGACACCTTGATGTTCAGTGAAATGACAGGAATGCTTTAATAACAAGATAACTAAATATGGAGAAGTGATTGTGTAAAATATTTAGACATCATAAATAAGCAAAATTTATAGCATGTGTTGAAAACACTTGATGAACTAACTCATTTTCTCCTCGGAATTCAAGTGGCCTAGTAACTTGCACTCTTGGGTTCAAAAAAAACGTTGCTTTTTTGCTCCACCCCTCCCTCCAATAAGCTCATGCCCTGTAAAGAACTTTAGCATCTATGGGAAGAAGAATTGCTTGCAGTTGCACTTGTCTTAAAAGGATTATGGTGAACCTAAAAGGATTATTGGTGCAAATGAGAGAATCATTAGCTGCCTTGTGTGGTGCTCGTGAGTTAAACACAAAAACAGGTCACATTTGACAATGTGATAAATACCTGTCCAGTGACATCCTTTGCTACCCCATAGTAAACACCATAATTAGCAGCCGTGTCAGCATTTAGGCAACACCAAAGGCATGTTTGATTCCACAGGACTGACATATTATCCTGTCTGGAAGTGCTTAAACCACCAATAAAACATCAATAAACAAATTGATAAAACAAAAATATAGATAAGTTAAAAATATTTTACATTGTAAACGTACCTCGATGTATATCAAAGTAGAGCAGAGAAACTGGCTAAGAGAATGAGTTCTGGAATCAGACTAACTGGGTTTTAGTTCTGCTTTTGTCTCTTTTTAGCTGCGTGAGCTTCTCTTAGTCTCAGTTTCCTCAACCGGAAGATGAAGATTATAAGAGTATCAACCTTAGAGGGTTGGTATGAAGATTGAATAAGTTCATTCATGTAAAGTACTAATTACAGTACTTCACAGATACGAACAACTTGATAAATCAACTTTTATTATTTTCTTAGCCAGACCGCATTTCTGGAAATATTAATGAAAATTCGTCTGATTCTTCCTTTTTAGGGTCGGTGTGCTAGAGAGAACTGCAAGTACCTTCACCCTCCTCCACACTTAAAAACGCAGCTAGAAATTAATGGACGGAACAATCTGATTCAACAAAAGACTGCCGCAGCCATGTTCGCCCAGCAGATGCAGTTTATGCTCCAAAATGCTCAGATGTCATCACTTGTAAGTCACAGCTTTGTCTTTGAAAAATTGTGTTTATGTGTCTTTTTTTTAAAAGAAGATATATGTACATTGGAATAACCTTGCAGGGCCTGTGGGAAGTTAGTTACAGAAGAATTTAGGATACAAGCTACTGTGTTGACCCTACAAAGCTGTTGTGCATTTGAAGGGAGCAATCAGGTGCACTGGATTTAGAACCTGGGTTGCATTTAAGCATGAATTCAGTTTATAGAAGAATATTAATAAACGAGCAGGGGCATTTTAAGATGAGGAGGAGGTTTGTTTACTATTACATGTAAACCTTTGAATTCTAGGATATTAATTCAAACAAATTTCCTTGCTCTTTGATGGTGGTTTTCTTGTTACTTTTTAATAGGCTTTTTATTTTTAAATAATTTTAGATTTAAAGAAAAGTTGCAAAGTAGTACAGAGAGTTCCCATAATACCCTTCACTCAGTTTCCCCCACTGTTAATATCTTATATTTCCATGGTATATTTGTCAAAACTAAGAAACTGATATTTGCACATTACTGTTAACTAAACTTCAGACTTTATTCAGACTTCACCAGTTTTTCCATTAGAGTACTCTTTCTGTTCCGGTGTCCATCCAGGGTACTACAGTGCATTTATTTGAATTCTATCTCCCCTCTCTCCTCTGGTCTGCGACCGTTCCTCCGTCTTTCCCTATTTCCCATGACCTCAATAGTCTTGAGGAATATTAACCAGGTATTTGATGGTAGTTTTAGCTTAACCTAGCACCGGAGTTTCCCTTTGCAGAAATTAATAAGACTACGGTGTCATTCTAGTCCAGTGTCTAATATTTTGTGGATCAGTGAGTTTAAGTGGATCCTTTAACAAGTAATTTTGTCCTATTGAGAATTCATCTTGTCCTGATACCTTAAAATATAGAGTTGCAATGTGGTCTTAGACCTTTCAGGAGGAATCGAGAACCGTCCCTCTTCTTCTGAGTTCTTCGAGCTCTCAAATTTAGTTCATTGGTGTCTCATTCTAAATCCAACTGGCCTGCTTCCTTTAAACCATTAATGAGATACTAATTTGAAAGAGTTATATTATTTTTATTTGCTACCCATTTCATCAGTGACTATGCAATAAACACACTGAAAGCTGAATGATATACAGTATTTAGATGCAATGAAAATATGGGAGTGGGTCAGTCTGCTCTCACCAGAACCTATCCCATTATAAAGTTGATTCTCAGAATTCAAGGAGATCTCTGTGGATAGGGCACCTCCTAACTGGTACATCTTTATAGATACTGCAAAAAACAGGAGGTGGGGCATTAATGAGGCACTAAAATTTTGCACCATGGTATTCTTTTTCCAGGATATCTAGACAAATTTAAGTAAAATAAATAGATTTCATGTCCTATACTGTTAGTTTGCCAAAACATTTGCCTTGAAACTCAGTGCTGATTAATTGCATTATAAATTAGTTCCCAGAAAGTCACCAGTGAGCTCCTCAGAGCTCCTCTTTGACCTTCAGTAATACTTTACATAGTTGAACTCCTCCTTCAAACTCTTGCCTGGGGTTTTACACCCTGAAGTATTTCAGTTCCTCCCTACTTCTAAAGGGATGGGGAAGAGAAAGTCTTCTAGAAACTGAGAATAGTATGAACAAAGCCACAGAGAAATGAATGTGCTTGGTGAGTCCAGAGAATGTGAGTAGATGAGTAATAAAGCAAGGGAGTTTTTCACCCACTGTTAGCTACTCTCGGCCTCTCGTGGGATGCCCCAATTTCAGACTGAGCAAAAAATAGAAAACAGATTTTATCATACACCTGAGCCCAGCATTTCCTATAGACCTGGAACATGTATCTTTTCATAGGTCAAGAGACAGCATCAGAGCACAATCAAATGCCCTGTTTCAGGGAATCAGAGAGCAAGGCCTGGGATAAAATAGGGGCAAAGACAGAAGGCTGACTATTCACCTTCTTATTCAGCTTCCAGTAGAGTCTCTCCATTCTAAGTCTCAACCCTTTGTGCATCATTGATCATGCTGGCTCTTACTGGGGAATAGGGAGTGGCTTTTTTAGAGTTCAATGTGAGATCCATTGAGTTTTCTGGCCTCTTGTGCTTTCTAATTTGAGTCTCCAGGCTTTCTATAATAGAATATAGTTCCTTCTTTTTTTCAATGAGGGTAATTTCAGATTTCATCCTGCAGAACATGACTGATATGACTCACAAGAGTAAAATTTATTTTATAGCATATCACAAAATACAAAACATTGCTTAGAAGACCCCAGGGAACGATTGGAAATTGCTTTTCTACCTTGTAGATTATTGAACAATAGCTGTTGTGATGTGATAAACTGATAAAAGATTAATTTTTGCAGTTACTTTGTGTACAAACTAACCCTGAGATGTTTGATATGATCCTCTTTTGTGATCTTGACAGCTGCTTTGTAGGCATGTTGTAATTGAGCTAGTGTGAGCAATTTTAAGTGACATTTACCAGTCTGATTTGAAAGAAATATTCTTTATTATGGATCTTGTTATTGCTATAGAAGTAATGTATGATTTTGCTTAATTTCTCTGGTACTTACTCTCCCTAAACAACTCTATCCCTTTTAACCACACCCCTCCACCCAATAATCTGATTCTTTTCTCTAAAATAGTCAAGCTTTTGTTTAAATTTCCAGTCTTGATGTTTGTATGATTGCATATGAAGACCCATTTGGTATCACTGGCTGGTACTTCAGGTCTTTCCACAAAGCATACTTTGGTCTGTTTCTAGGATACCAGGAAGGTATATCTGCTTTTGGAAAACTGAGTATGGTTTGCCTATTATAAGCCCCCGGACAAAGGGAATGTCAACCTAAATGGGATGGTAGCTAGAGAACAGATTCTGTTTGGTGTGACTGAACAATGACTAAAAGCCACACCTAGTCAATTTGGGTGGAATGCTTGCTGTAGCAGGCAAGTTTGTTGACTGTATTTAACAGGTCTGAATTGACATTTGCTAGTATAAAATTCCACCTCTGGAAGCTTTTGTTAGCTTTATGGAGGAAATTTAGCAAGTGAGACAAAGGGTGTGACTCCCTAGTATTTTTCAATGCAGTTTAAGAGAAATAGTTTCTGATGTTCACAGAAAAAAATTGTAGGTTTAAGAACTCCCCTTGGCATAATTAGGAGGCAAACATGAGCACTGTGGAAGAATTTTAGGAAAAGTAGTCACACTGAATTACTCTCAAGCAAAGCTAATGTTTTAAAATTGTAATTTCACAAGTAGGAATTTTCATTATAGGGAGGAAGGACTCTCGCTGCTGGATGTGATGTGTGTATAAAGTTGATAGGATGTTAGAAGGTTATTAAAATATTTTTGACTTAGACATTTTGCATAGTCTAGACCTGTCCATATCTAGTAAATTCCTTTAGTTTCTCTCTTTGAATGTGGTGATTCACATGGAAGCAGTTCTTTACACACAGGTGAACTTGACCCAGTCAAGTATATTCAGCAGATGATTTATATAGAGGGTATTGGCTCAGCACATTTGAGTAAGCCATTGGGGTGTGCCAAATCCTCTGGTCGGCTGGGTTTTTCATGGCTTGCATTCCTGTGGCCATGTGATGATGTTCCAGACCACGTAGGCTGCAAACATGGGCTTCACTCCAGGCTTTCCCTTCATCTCAGATAGAATCACCTGAGATCTGTCTGGACCCTCCCCATTTTTAACATGTTTTTATAATTCTATTTAGCAAATACATTTATCATAATCAAGCTTTATGTTTAGCTGACATTAATATAGTAAGAATGAAGGTGTTGTAACACTTCAGAACCAAAAAGGGAAAATACAGGAAATTCCAGTAGATAGGAGGAAGGGAGATATACTAATAAACGAATAATATCATTATTTTTAGACTCCGCTGTTTTTCATATTTTTCTTCTTTTATCAAGTAGGAGCTATAATGTATTAGAATAGCCCCCTCTATCCTTGGGGGATACCTTCCAAGACCCCCAGTGGATGCTTGAAATCATCGATAGTACCCAACCCTACATATACTATGTTTTCCCCTATACATACGTATTTGAGGTGTGACTGCAAAACCAGCACGAAATTCTTTTTCGTTCTTCCCAATTTCACGCATAGAAGATTTGTTCTTACCATAGATCTTAGCAACCTCAGCATACAATCTTTTTCTTTCCTAAGTTGAGAACTTTCACCTTTTCACTTAAGGGAAGCACTTTACAGCTTTTCTTTGGCATATCCGAATTGCCAGCATCACTCCCCTTGCACTTTGGGGCCATTATTCAGTAAAATAAGGGTAACTTGAACACAAGCGCTGCGATACCATGACAGTTGATCTGATAACCCAGAGGGCTGCTTAGTGACTGACTACCAGGTGAGTGGCGTATACAGCATGGATCCACTGGAGAAAAGGATGATTCATGTCATGGGCAGGATGGAGCAGGACGGTGCGAGATTTCATCACGCTACTCAGAACAGCGTGCGGTTTAAAACTTATGAATTGTTTGTTTCTCGAATTTTCCATTTAATATTTTGGGACTGCAGGTAACTGAAACCTTGGAAAGTGAAATCATAGATAAGGAGAGTCTACTGTATATTATTCTATGAAACTTTGGACTAGGAGAGTTTTAAGTGAATAGAAGTAAAATTGCAAAATATTTATTTACTTTTTAATTTTTGAAAACGTTAAGTAGTTAGATGATTTAGTTTGTTGTTAGTGCTGTCCAGGGGATTCTGACTCCTAGTGGCCCTGTGTACAGCAGAACAGAACCCTGCCCAGTCTTTTTGCACCACCTTCTCATCTTTTGGCATTATGTCAGACATGCTCTGCCACTCTTCACTGGGTTTTCTCGGCCAATTTTTCTGAAAGTGGGTGACCAGGTCCTTCTTCCTAGGCTTTCTTAGTCTGGAAGCTGCACTGAAGGCTATCCGCCATGGGTGACCCTCCTGGTATTTGAAATACCAGTGGCAGTTTCCTGACCAGGGCCCCAGCGATGAGAGTGCTGAATCTTAACTGCTAGAACAGCATGGCTGGCTCGGTGATTTAATAGTTAAAGACAAAAAGATAGTATCGTTCCCTCATCAAAATATATTATACATTTTGCATAGTCATATCAGAGTTATGGTTTTTCTAGTTCACATAAACTAACTTTGATTGAAATATTTATGCAGTCTCCCTGTTGTCATGGCTCTCTTATTAAAGATTATCATGAAAAAGGTGGGCACAGGGGCCAGCCTGGTGGCGCAGTGGTTAAATTTGCACGTTCTGCTTCAGCGGCCCAGGGTTCCAAGGTTTGGATCCCGGGTGCGGACCTATGCACCACTTGTCAAGCCATGCTGTGGCAGGAGTCCCACATATAAAGTAGAGGAAGATGGGCATGAATGTTAGCTCAGGGACAGTCTTCCTCAGCAAAAATGAGGAGGGTTGGTGGCAGATGTTAGATCAGGGCTAATTTTCCTCAAAAAAAAGAAAAGGTGGGCACAACATTTTGTAGATTTCATGGAAAAAAGACTCTGTCCATATTCCAGGTTACCAGTCCCATGGTCAGTACAGAAATTATAGTGTATTTTAATGAAAGTTCTTCAGTGGGTTTCTTAGTTTACCTACTCGAGAAATGATAAATGATGACATTTAGCTCTTTCATCTTGATGTGATGACTTTAAATATTTTGTAAAGTGATTTTTACAAAATGTTCAAGTCAGTAGATGACAGGCATTATGTAATTATAAGGTTAATATGCTCTTAATATAATTATACTGTCATTATCCTGTGAAGTTCCCCATTGACTAAGGTTGACCAAATCACATCACAGGAGTGCATGAACTGATACCATGAGCCCAAATTTTCATCTGGAGTTTACTCCATTTTCTGAAAGATTAGACAATATTTTACTTTTAGATATAACAACTGAAGCCTGACATTATTTATGTGTTAAACAAATTGTTCCCAGGGGTAGACTTGCCCTGAGGTTAGTGAAGGCTCAGGGCCCCTCATTTGCATAGTCTTCTTCCAAGGCCCTGGGAGGGGCCCCAGCAGTGCTTTACAATGTTTGTAAAATTTGCAAAAGGTATTTGTGTATTCTTTGTTCTTAAGGCTCCCCTCCCCCACTGCACTGCCTAAGCTCCAGGCCCCACAGATCCTGGATTCACTCCTGATTGCAATTACTGGTCCAAAGTAGCATAGGTATTCGGGTCCTTTCCCCAGGCTGTGTGTGTCACACAACTTAAAGCTCCTTTTAGTAAAACAAAATAAATCACACCAGCCCTAGATTTGCTGCCTCTCCCCGACTCTGTTAATATGCATCGTGAAATCTGTTTTCTCAAAAGTTAAACGAAAATGCTACACTTTTGCAACCAAACAGAGGGCATTTGTACATGATGTCTTTTCCGGTGTCCAGTTTCTTTGATAGTAACAAATCTCAACATTCTTCCTTTATCCTCCCTCATATGTTCCCATGAGATAAATCAAACGTAATCTCCTCTCAGCCCATTTTGTGTCCTTCTCCTCTGGGGCTGGTTAGCTCAGTTGGTTAGAGCCTAGTGCTAATGAGACTATGTGGGCCCGTTAGCTTCTCTGTTCTTGGTTGCAGTCTGAGCTCCAGCCGGCTCCCTCAAAATTGCTTGCTGTTGTAAGATGAAGGCAGGAAGTTTGGAGGGCTCTATGAAAATCTTTTTCATTGATGGAGGGTAAGCAAAACAACAGCAGTAACAAGAAACAAAACCAATGCCTGCCAGTCTCACCTATAAAGGATTTTGTTTTTCTGGACAAAACCATGCCCTTGCTCAGATCAATATAGTTTGGGAGTTTGTCACAGAGAAGGCCATCGAGAGACCTAGTGTAAAACCTGTGGTTGCCCCCTGCGCCTGATAATAATCTTAAGATTAAACCGATCCCCCAAACAATCCTAACTTGCCATAATATCCTTTATGGATCTGCTAAATATTTTAATCCCTTCTTTACCTGATCTCCTCTCTTAAACCATTCTGTGGATATCAGTCATGTTAACAATTCACTAGTCCCCTTGAACCACACATTTTGTAATAAAAGGTTGCATATTTTGGTCTGTGGTATCACTAAATCTTTTTCTCAGAGCTCTTCTGGTACTGATTTAGCCCCTCCAAGTAAAAAATGCCCACGTACATATGTGTGTGTATGTGTGCACACGCACACGCACATGTAGGTGTGTATAAAGTACCCTGTGCTTCTCATACTGTTGGATCCAGCATTTCACATCTATATCAAAAGACAGTTTGAAAGTGGCCTTCTGCTTAAAGTCTTCCTCAGCAGAGAGCAAAACTGATGGATTTATTCAATCTTTCTGCACTCCTTTTGATCCCTGAGTGTTTTTTTTTTTGTGCTGTGATTCTGAATTGGATTTTTCTAACCGGCAAACCTAAAAGGAATCAACGGCTTAGGAATCCCTTTTCATTCAATTCAGTAAATATTTATTTGAGCATCTACTCTGTGCCAGCATTTAAAATAGTAAGAGGTGGATAAAAAGATCAACTAGAAACAGTCTCTACCCTCTAGGAATGTATGATTTAACAGTAGTAAGATGGTGAATTAATGTGTTTGTGATCCCCTTAATTTCTGATTTGTCCCTGCTCCTCTGTATTTTTATAGCTTTTGGCTTTTCTTTTTTTTTCTCCGTAGAGTTCTCTTTCTATTAGCCATGCAAGGTTTTGTTTTGATTTGTTTTGTTGTTTTCGTGGTGGTAGTGCTTGCTTGTTGAACATCCGATCGTTGTAACCCTTAGCATCCATTTATCCTGGACTCGCATTGTGATGTTTATAGGCTCCAGCCTTCCTGTGGGTTCTTTGCTTTTCTCAGCTCTTGACATTCCCCACCCCCCAAATTCATATTTTCTTTCATACCATTTGTTAAAATTGAGTAACCACTTGATTTTCTTTTATACTTTCCCTTTCCTAGTGGAATACTGAAGTTAATTGAATTGTCATTATTACTGCATGGTGGTTCACCAACAAATAATTTTTAGGTCATTCTTGTTCACTTCTCAGGAACAAAGTTAAAATGGCCTTGCCCATCGAAGGGAGAAGTCATTGGCCCTCTGCTAGATTCTTGCCTCTAGGAATCATCTGTGCTTATGCTGATCTGTGTTTGGGTACTCCTTCATAACTCCTGGCCTGCTTTGCAGCTTCTCCACCAAATACAGGCAGATCCAAACCATGATTTACCCTCTCTTGCATGCTATGGTGTACACCTTTGATACCCACAGTAACCTATTGATCCTTTGCCTAACTGCTCACCTTCAATGCTTCTCTGATTAATAAGGGCAGAAAAGCCAGGTCTGGGTGAGAACAACTATTCACTTTTGACCCTTGAACTTATTTTTTTTTCTTAGCTCTCTTGGGCCACAGTGACTTATTCATTAACAAGTATGATTAGTACATAAACACCACTATCAGCTTGCGTCTGTTTATAAAGTTCACTCTCAATTATTGAGGGACCAATTAACTAGTCTGGAGGTTATGTGGATCTCCTGCAGTGTGCCTTTTGGCCACTTCAGTTTCCGCAGAACATCACTCAAAGAGTGTGGAGATGACCAAGCAAAACCTGTGAAACAAAGATTATTCAGTTGTGATCCATGTGAACAGTTAGTAAAGTCTGATAGAAACTAAAATTATACATTTCAATGTGTTTTGGGATTATCTAAGGATAGAAACATGCATGGTAACAGTGAAAGGGGCTTCCTTTTCTGCTACATAAATGCTTGTAAATGAGTAATAAAATTAAGGTAATAGGAGTGCTAGTAAAAGTTGAGTGCTATTTTCCTGGTTTTAAAATCAAGTCAACAAACTGTTACCAAATGTTTACCATCCTATACAAGAAAATGTTTACTCATCCACCATTAGACAGGAGCTCAGAGAGGGAAGGTGAGGCCTCTATTATGTTGACTTCAGGCCAGGATTAGCTGAAGTGACAAAGTATTTTGCATTCATCCAACAATAATCATGACTGACCTTGATATTATTACAGTAGCTACGAATACATCTAGGCTGTTGAGGAAACACAAAGATTGACTTAGCATAAACTTTAACTTTTACTTCTTTATACTAGCTTGAGGAATAACCCATTTTAAGTAATAAGTCAATGTTCCCAAAATGTATGCTTAAACCAGACGTATTTATTTGAGTCATAGTTTTTCATTGAATTGTATTATTATTCAAAGGTGCTTCAGAATCCTTTAAGACCAACATTTGGTGGCTCCTAAAATTTTGCCTTCATGGGATTCCATCTATCTCCCCATTCTTAGTCACTGAGTAGTTATTGTTCTATAAATGAATAGTTGAGAACCCTAATTTTAATAACTAGAGGAACATTTTAGTGAATTCTTTAGTATTGGTTTCTAAAGCCAAACTTTTTCAACTTGTGGACTCTTGCCACAAGTGTTAAATTCATGTTAATAGAATTAGGTATAATTAGTGCTTTACTCCAGAAACTGATAGAGTGCTGAATTCTTTGGAATCCTCTGGAACAAGGGTCAGCAAACTTTTCTGTAAATGGCTAAGTAAATATTTTAGGCTTTGTGAGACAAGAGGAAAAGCTGAGGATATTGTTTAGGTACTTGTATAACAAGAGAGAAAACAAATATCTACAACTTTTTGCAAGACAGGTCTACTAATAAGCACAGTGGAATTTATTTATGGATATTGAAATATGAATTTCATATAATTTTCATGTGTTGTGAGATATTATTCATCTTTTATTTTTTCAACCATTTAGAAATATAGAAACCATTCTTACCATTCTGGCCATACAAAAACAGGGTGGGTCAGATTTGGCTCAGGGGCGGTAGTTTGCCAACCATTTCCCCAGAACACAAACTCTTAAACAGTAGGTTGTCCAGAAGCCCATGCCAGGGGTGAGTTTCACTGAGGTCCTTGAACTTCCTGAGATCACACATAATATTTTGTGCACACATGAGTTTTTCCATGGACGGAGTCCACAGCTGTCATCCGACTCTCTGAGAAGTGCAGGACTCAAAAGACATTAGAGGCCTCTGTTCTAGAGGCCATGCATTGATTTTGAGGAGGCATTGCCTAAGGCCCTGATAGTTCCTAGGTCCTGTGCAAGTCACTGTGAACTCATGGGAATTCCTACCCCACGAGCTGATACTACTAGAGACACTGAGAGTAAAGAACTATCTAGGTGATCTTTTTATTCATAAAGTCAGTTGTGTCCACCATTTTGGGTGGTTTTCTAAGACTCAGAGAAAGATGAAGATCCACACCTCTGGTTCTAGGAGGAAAAGCTTTCTCATATTTTTAAACATTTAGTAAATAATATAGGTTCGAGTGATTATCTGAAACATATTTAAGCGTCCAGACTGTTTCATGATATAGACAGAAATCAGATTCAACTTGTTAGGAGCCTTTTTCTTTTGTAAATATTACCCCACATATGGGTTCACGTTAGCTCGACAGACATCAAGGGCTGCAATATAGGTATAGACAGGATTAAAGTTGCTTACTAAAGCTGAATGTGTGAGCTTGCAGGCTGCTTGACTTAACAGGTGGATGTTAGCCAAAGGTAAGCCCTTGAATGGTCAAATTTATGAAATGGAGTGGTTACCCTGGGGCAGAGGTGGTGGTGAGAAGACAGAAATGTCCATTTGCAAATAAATAAGAAGTTCAGAGTTCCTGCCTATGTCCCAGGGTTGGGAATAGAAGAACTTGCTGCTTCTCAGTAAACAGTGTTATAGAATGAAGTTTATACTCAAGGAGGAAATGGTCATAAAAGCTAATAATACTCATCTTAAAACCTAAAGATGGCACGGTATGGTTTGTGGTGAAACCTTAAAAAATCTAAACATTTTCAGCAAGCCCCTTGTACTTTTTATATAAACTTTTGATTAATTTACAGCTTGTTTTCATACACATGGAGCATATAAAAAAACCTTAAGAAGGTTAAAATATATTCCAAAGAAAGCAGAAGTTAACCAGAAAGATTTCCCCAAAAAAGGAAGGGAAAAAATTACGGAAGTTGAGAGCTATTGTAAATAGGAAGTATCGTTTACACGTACATTAGGCTTAAATATTATCAATTGATCAGTATTTATTAGTAAATAATGATTTTTTAACCTGTAAAATCCACTCACCTGCAGGTCTTTCTTTTAATTAAATAGTTTAAAAAAATGTAATAATGGTTTTTCTCAGTGTAAAGGGCAAAAGCGAAAAGTATCCAGGAAAATAGACTGGTGACTTCACGGAGACATTTACTATGAAAGTCAGAGAGAAAAAAGCAGTCAACAAAGAGTACTATTGTGTGGTTCAAATATGGAGTTTTTACCATAGGAGATTCTTGCTGATTTTGAGACAACCATAAATGATTGAATTGATAAAGTCTGCCTTATTGTTGAAGCATGCCTGGGTGGCTGTTTCCAAGAGATTCCTATCTCATTATGTAAAATTACATCACATCAGCTAATTCCTGGAGCTTCCTGTCTCATTCACTGAGAAGTGTGACGTGTCCTCTTACATCACGGTGCCTAGTTAGGCTGGGTCAGCCCTTGGCTGTTTGTCCTCAAACTATAAAGCACCTCCCCTGACTGCTCCATCATCCTTCCTGGCACCTAGTGTCGTCCCTTTCCTCTTAAAGCTCTTGGCCACCATGCCTTCTCTACTCACTTGAGACTTGAGACTTGCCAGTTTGGGGAGGCCCGGTTCTTTCTGTCCTTCTGAATGCACCAGTTAGCTAATTTGCTAAACTCATCTAAGGCAGAGTGCTACTGGGGAAGCCCTTCCTTCTAAGTTGAACGTGCTGTATAACAGAGGCTTCATGGAGAATGCTATGCTGGTGAAAATTACACGTCAGACTAGGAGGTGGGGCGGTGAATATATATTGCCCCTTCACACTCCACAGCCTCCTGTTCTACTTGTATTTAGAGCTGTTCCTATTAATGTGATTTAGCAGAAGGTGTGGGCACAGCTTGGCAGTGCAACAGATTCATTATTATTTTAGTGAAAGAAATAAAAAGGAAGCAAGAAAGAACACATGCTGTTAGTGATACAGAGTGAGACACCACCAGTTGCACAATAATGCACTAACTACCTTATAGAGTCACTATTAGAAATGTACTGCATTTACCCATGATTTGCTATTAATTCATTAAAATGTTTAAATTTATTTTTAAACTTCATCATTGACTATATCAGTCAATCAGGCATTCACTAATTATTGGGTACTATAGGGGAGAAAAGGGAATTATCAAATAAATTATAACCACATTGAGAAGAAAAGACACCCACATGTGAAACAAACTGGAAAACAGCATAGTGGAGTGATAAATTGTGTGATTACTGATAATAAAGGCAATGCATATATCAAACTCTTTGAGATCTGGACTTTCAAACAATAGAAAAACCAATAAGAGCCCTTTGCATGTCTAAGGCTTTTCTTTTCAAGTTATACTCTAGTTTATGTACCTTATAGTCCTGTTATCTTATTTCTTCCTGACTAACAGGGGTCCTTATAGCATTTTTAGGGCCTCCTTTTGAACTGTGGATATCACCTGGCCCCCTACCTAGGCAAGTCAGATTAGTTTCTGAAATAAGGCCTCTATTTTTTTTTAAAAATGACCACACCAATCTCATTTTAGGTAGATGGCAAGAAGTTGTTAGAGTTCTCACTTTTTTTTTTTTTTTGCTGGAGAAGATTTGCCCTGAACTAACATTTATTGCCAATCTTCCTCTTTTTTTCCCACTCCCCAAACTCCAGTGCATAGTTGTATATTCTAGTTGTAGATCCTTCTAGTTCTTCTATGTGAGCCACCCCCACAGCGTGGCTACTGACAGACAAGTGGTGTGGTTCCACAACTGGGAACCAAACCCAGGCCAGTGAAGCTGTGACAGCACAGAACTTTAAACAGTAGGACATCAGGGCTGGCTCGTTCTCACTTTTTTTTTTCTTGAGGAAGATTAGCCCTAGCTAACTACTGCCAAACCTCCTCTTTTTGCTGAGGAAGACTGGCCCTGAGCTAACATCCATGCCCATCTTCCTGCATTTTGTACGTGGGACACCTGCCACAGCATGGCCTTCTGAGCGGTGCCATGTCTGCACCCGGGATCTGAACCGGCGAACCCCGGGCCGCCGAGAAGCGGAACGCGCAAACTTAACTGCTGCACCACCCAGCCGGCCCCTCACTTTTATAAATATACCCCTTTCTTCCTCAACTCTTTCCTGTCTTCCATAATTAAAAGTGGACCAAGAAGAGAAGCAAGTGTTTAGTAGACAAGTGGGAACTATGGTGGGACAGGCAGCCTTAAACTCAAGCAGTACTGATGGGGAAGAGGAAGGAGGAGAGAGAGAACCTGAAGTCAGCCTGCAAAGGCCATGCCTATGTCAGGAGACGAAGCAGATTGCCTGTATATGTGATATCATTGGTGACATTTGGAAGAGAATCCATCAGTGAGATTTAATTTGTCTAATTCATGACTGTTAAAATTATGTAGCTTGTTTTATCAATTTACCAATAAATTTGTTACTTAAAGAGATTTGTTGGTTTAAAAGAAGCTCCTATGTGGGAATTCGTATGAGACTAAAAATTAATCAGAAGATACACTGGTAAATTTTGATATGGCTTAGACTTTTTGAAAGAATGCCTCCTTGTGTAAGAATAGGAATAATCTGCTTACGTCTAACACCTTTTTTTCTCTTTTAAACATACAGACTTCTTTTCCTATGACTCCATCACTTGCAGCTAATCCTGCCATGGCTTTCAATCCTTACTTACCTCATCCTGGAATGGGCCTGGTTCCTGCTGAACTTTTACCAAATGCACCTGTTCTGATTTCTGGAAACCCGCCTTTTGCATTGACAGGAGCTCCTGGTCCAAAACTGATGCGCTCAGATAAACTGGAGGTATTTGTGTAAAAATATATAAATATATATAGGGTAGATATTAACCTTATGCATAAAGCATCATTCTCAGAGCCAATGTTTTGAATGTTTTAAATAAGCCTGCTTCGGTGTTTAGCTTATGTTAAACAGTGTATTACTGCAATGACACCCTGTGATGAAGTGCATTGATTCAGTTGTACAGTTGTTGTAAGAATGATGTACTAGGGGCCGGCCCCATAGCTGAGTGGTTAAGTCCACGTGCTCTGTTTCAGTAGCCCAGGGTTCGCTGGTTCATGTCCTGGGCGCAGACTTACGCACCACTCATCAAGCCATGCTGTGGCAGCATCCCATATAGAAGAGCTAGAATGACTTGCAACTAGGATATACAACTATGTGCTGGAGCTTTGGGGAGCAAAAAAAGAGGAAGATTGGCAACAGATATTAGCTCAGGGCCCATCTTCCTCAGCAAAAAAAAAAAAGAATGATGTACTAGATAAATATCTCTTGATGCCTAAGAAAAGAAATTTCAAACAGCTTTTTGGTTTGTGGAAGTCCCTCAAACTTCTTTTAATTGTAATTCTTCATAAATTGAAATAAATAACTAGTCAGTTTCTTACAAAGTCAGCTCCACTGGCCGCTCTGTAAATGCTTTGCAATGTATCATCACGGAATCTCATTGTACACGTAATTCAGTCATGGTCCACAAGTCTGCTTGTGGAAAAACACATTGCCGTGTGAAAAGGCTCATCTTGGACCTTAACAAAATAACCCCCTCTTGCAAACTCAGCTCAATACACTTTACGCTGTGTGTTAAGTGGAGGATTAAAAATTTTTTCAGCAATACTTTGAAGCATTTTTATTTCAATGTAAGGAAAATAGACAATTTTCCTTTGGGAAGAATGGAATTTGTTTTCTAGGAATAGAAATATTGTCTGTTTACATCTCATAGTGAATACGGCTTTATGTTATCTTTCAACTTTGTAGATTTTTCATAAACAGATGATAGAATAATGTATACTATTGCTCTTACATTCACTGGCAAAATAAATAAAAGTTAATCACCTTCCAGGCTTCAATGTGATGTGGTTTTTCTTTTTTCCTTTGAGGTTTGCCGAGAATTTCAGCGTGGAAATTGTACCCGTGGTGAGAACGATTGCCGCTATGCTCACCCCACAGATGTTTCCATGATTGAGGCAAGTGATAATACTGTGACTATCTGCATGGATTACATCAAAGGTCGATGCTCCCGGGAGAAATGCAAGTACTTTCATCCTCCTGCACACTTGCAAGCTAAGCTCAAGGCAGCTCATCACCAGATGTACCATTCAGCTGCCAACATGATGGTAAGAACAGCCCAGGGCCTGTGGACTGTCTGTTTTGGGGTAAATGATCAGTGTATTCCTCAACTTGTCTAATATCCTGTAGCCATAATCTTGGATAGTCATGAGTGGCCCTTAATATGAATAGCCAAGGTTACAAGTTAGAAAAGAGAGAATCTATTTATTCTAATTCAGTCACTAAAATTTTCTAAACCTAATTATTTAAAAGCTTTACTAATGATTTTAATCTACTGTGCTTTTTCTCCCATTTTTTTGAGAAAGAGTAAATTATATAATTTAAATAGTAAATTATTTTCGAATGTTTTTTATAGTCTAACTAACCTTAATATCCTAAAAAGGCGGAAAATTGCCTCCTTGCTCTGTGAGCCAGCTTCACGTGCACTTTGCTAGCTAGTAACGTCCTTAATGCCTTTCAAACAGAGGACTTGGACGATTGGGATGCTAAGTAGGTTCTAATTTCCCATAGGTTAGGTTCAGATTCTCTTTCCTTGTGGAGGAGTGGTTTCAAGACAGCATCCAGCCAAGAGTGTGGGAAATTTCTACGTGGTGGGGAGAAGAAGCTCGGCTATTGCGTTGCCCTAGCAATTCAGTCTTGGGGAAAAGTTAGTTCTACTTAACACTGAAAGGTAGGAGGTAGGAAAAATATTTGTATAACACTACAGTATGATGGGTTGAGAAATAGGAATTGTTATTACTTAAGTTAGTCACAGCTGTCAGTTGTTTTGATAGGCAGCTTGCTATTTCTTTTTCAGCCTGGGCCTTTTCTCTTGTATTAGGGTATAATCTCAATAAGGGACAAAACCCTGAGGAAACCTCATGTTTCCTGGCTGTGGAAAAAATCATCTACATGACCCTGAAGCCCATGACAGAGGCCTTGCTTTTTCATAAGAGAGATACGTTTATTTTTAACATCCCTTTTTTCTTAAGAAGGTTTTTCTCATACTGAGTTGAAATCTATCCTGCTGTAGCTGGAACTTATTTTATTACAAAAGTAAATCAATCTCTATTTCATATGAGTGTGATTCTCATGTCTTTCCTCTAAGCCAAATACCCCAAATTTCTCCAAACTTTCCTCGTAGATTATGGCTTTAAGGACACAGCACCAATTTTGGATGTGTTGCATTTTCTGAATACCCGTGTTCTCTCAGAACCAAACCCATTACTTCATGATAGATCTGAGCACGAAAGTAGAACAAACTTATTTTCTCCCTTGATCTGAACAACATAATCCATTAACGAATGTTAAAAAAAGGCTTCACCAAATATTTTTTTCTTAAATTCTTTCGAATGAGGGAATTTTAAGCTGTGAAAACAGGAAGGTATCCAGAATGTTCAATGCAAAATTTAAGTCTCCAATCTTTGCGTTATTTCTCTTGGTGGCACAGAGTTCAGAACGAGCATGAGCCTATTATACAGGGGAGGAACACAGTTGGCCCCCTAAAAATAACAGTTCTCATATGCCTGAGATGTACAAGGAATGGCTTGCTTGTACCATTGTGCACCTGTCCGTCACATAGTCATGGGGCCTTCAGATGTATGTGCCCATTTCTGATCATTTGGGTGTGCTTGGAAAGCATGCATGTAAGTTAGCCCCAAATTTCCATGTACAGAGTTAAATATTATATAGTAGGCCTTCAATTGACACTTTTGAATGTCAACATAAAATTCCTTTCTAAGTGACTGATCAGAGCAGAGTCTTAGTGCTAAGGTCAAATTGGCCCATAGGAATTTGTTCGAGGTAAGATTAAACAAAGAAGGCTTCATGAAGAATTTGCGCTTTCTATATGTTTCGGGATCCGGAGTTGAAATGCTCTGTAAAAGAGAGATTTTTACCCTGTTCGTGTTCATGTGCATAGTTCAGGTTGACTTCACTGAAAGTAGCTTGTATGCATTTAAAAGAGAAAGACTTGAAAAGTTATATTTAGTTCTTGAGTGAAAGTAGAGACACCTTTAAGGCCTTCTTTATCCACAGAATCAGGAGGTCGCGGTGTGCCCCTTTTTGGCATATGGAAGGCTAGTTCCTCAGCACAAGTGTTTCTGTCTCCTTGAGAATTTGGAGCATACCTAATTGTTGTTGCCGGGGCATGTTTTTTAAGTAATGTGCAATTTGCTGAGAAAAAAAATGAAAAGTAATGTCAAACTTTTTCAATGCATCTGATCCCAGGGCAAGTTTGATGGAGTATTATAAGCACAGGAGATTTTGAAAGCATTGTAGACATGAAAGGAGAATTTTAAAAAGCTAATATGTTTTAGAATTAAACGATCTAGGGACGTAACAAAGCAAATGGTACATACCAAAATGCACAGCAAGTCTCTGTAAATGAGAATTGCAAATACTTTGCTATCTATGGTATCTGGGTGAGGTGGGTGGCGGGGGAGGAATAATTCCTTTGCTTTTTCCTCACGTGTTAGTTGGGAAATATACAGTTAGAGGATTTGGACCTGAAGTCCTTGTATAAATTGGACTTTGTTTTACGGAGCTGTAGTATCGGACTCCGATTTACTGACATCTGTTTTTTCACCTATATACAACTTATCTCCTAGATTCATCTTGGAATTTAAAGTGGACAAAATCTCTTTTCTGCTATAGCTGTTGCTCTTGCTAATCTCATTTTAATCGATTAATAGATGAGCATCCCTGAGATGTTATTTTGAAATGAATATTTGCTGTTAACAGCTTCCTGTTGCATCCTGCCCAAGTGATGAGGTTCTTTTTTCATTTGCTTGAATTAGTGAAGTTGAAAAGCTGTTTCTTCCCTGTATGTTTCTTTTCTGTTTTGGACCAAGTGCTCATCTAGCGAATTGCTTCATCTCTGCAGTTAGTAATCTTGCTCGATGGACACGCTTGCAAAGGGTTCCCAGGCCATATCTTATCTAACTGCTGCGTGCTTGGTTTGAGTACATTTTTTACATTCTTTGGTACTATTTATTAATCCATCCCTCCCTCACAGGCCCTACAGCCTGGTGCACTTCAACTGATACCAAAGAGATCGGCGCTTGAAAAGACCAATGGTGCCACCCTGGTCTTTAATCCCAGTGTTTTCCACTGCCAACAGGCTCTGGCCAACCTGCAGCTCCCGCAGCCGGCATTTATCCCTGCAGGTGAGAACAGGGCTCTGGGCACTGTGAGTTTAGTGAGGTTGTGAATGTATACAATGCACTCCCGCTTCCAAAGAACTTTTATGCAAGGACTGTCGACAGGTATCTTGGTTAGAAATGAAATAAGGCAGTTATGCTTGATCTGCTAGTGTATAGAACAACTGTTTTTCTATGATTCCTGAAAATTAAGGGTTGGAAATCAAACTAGAAAAAACTGTCGACATTTTTCTTTTTAGCATTGTCTAATTTTTGCTTCTTATGATTGATTCACTTGATTCAGTCTCAAACTCATTTCTTGACTCTTAGGTATCACTTTCAAGGACAGTGATCTACCCTCAATAAAATGTTTCCCAGCTTCAGCATTGCAAAAAAATGTAGTCTATCTATCTTTGATATGCCAAAGATAGTTATAATAAAACTACCCTTAAATTTATATTACAGTATAGTATGTGTATGTATATATATATATGTATAAAACGTGTAATTTTAGTCTCTAAGTCTTAAACGAGTTAATATAAAAGTATATAGCAGTTTATCATATTTTCCTGACACTTTTTTTTTTTTTGGTGAGGAAGATTGGTCCTGAGCAAACATCTGTTGCCAATCTTCCTCTTTTTGCTTAAGGAAGATTGTCACTGAGCTAACATCTGTGACAGTCTTCCACTATTTTGCATGTGGGACGCTGCCACAGTGTGGCTTGAGAGCAGTGCTAGGTCTGCGCCCAGGATCTGAACCCACAAACCCTGGGCCACCAAAGCAGAGCACGCAAACTTAACCACTATGCCACCGGGCCTGCCCCTGCAGCATATTTTTTTTTTACCTCCTACATTCAACTATATTTAATAGCGTAACAGTTTTGCACCAAATTGAATAGAAACTTTTCAGCCAGAGCTTTGTTCAAATAAATGTCATATATGTGGTTCAGTACTTTAAGAACAAGCATATAGTCTCTTAGGAATAAGTTGAAAATACTAACCACTGGGAGTACAGTAATTCTTTTTTATTGCCAGAATGATAAATGCCCCAGCTTGGAAATTATTATTAAATGAAAATGACATGATTTAAAGTTAATTTAAAAAGCCTTGTGAATTATATAAACATACTGAACACATAGTATTGTATACCTGGACTTGAAGAAACCTGTTGGTTACCTGATAAATTAATCAGTTAATTAATTTTGAAAGAATCCATTAAAAAAAAGTTGTTTGTCTAGTTGCTAACCATGATAGTTCTTCACAATATCATTTTAAAAACACATTTTTTATAGTTGTTATACATTTTTGTTGGATTTGGCTAATTTAAAGTCTGGATTTATGAGCCAAAATGGCAGAAGAATGCCTTTCCCCTTAATTAATAGCAAAATAAAAACCTGTCAGGCTGCGAGCCCCCTCTTGATGAAAAGCTTGTTTGCCATATGTTCACCGTCAAGTCCTTGGTTTCGAGGTGGAGGAGGCAGTGATAATGGACGAATGCTCTAAATAGAACTCTTGGCACCAGGCACCAGATCCTGGTGCATATTTTGAAAATAATAGATGTAATAAATTAAAATTCTCTGCTTCTTGATTAAAATTAATTAGGATGTATTTGTCCAAAATAAATATGAAATTTAAGTTAGGTATTTCCTTTAATGAAAAATTAATGTTCCTTTTTATACCTAAGAATCCAAGAATTACTTTAATTACCATGATTTGTGATCTTAAAACTAAACTGTAATTGTAAGCATGGGAGATTAGTGGATTTGCATGTGCTGATTAATTCATATTGCAAAGAATATCGTTCTGGTTAAAAATTATTTCTATCAGTAAAGCTTTAATAATGAAATATCTCTTTTCTTTGCTTTTCACGCTTTTCTGCATGGTGTACAGGGCCAATACTGTGCATGGCACCCGCTTCAAGTATTGGTAGGTTTTGTACAAAAATTCTCAACTTTTTCTAATCTGAAAAAAAATGTTTTTCTGTTGTGACTGTGAAAGGGATGAATGAATGATGTGGCTGGACATTTTCTGAGTATTTAAGGTTTAATATGATGCTGTCTGTTTCACATCTGTGTGGAATCATAATACTCGTACACTCTCAACTCCTAGTTGGTTGCCACTGTGGTGAAATACTGACCCTGCCATTCCTGGGTGGAAATAACCCCAAAAATTGCAGCTGAAATATTTTGAAACATTTCTTATCTATCCAGAATGGGCAGTTTTGTTCTTAGCTTTACATCTGTTACTAAGAAGTTGTGAAATATTTCAAATATTTTATTTGTAAAGTACAACAAAACAATTCCTCTCCGCCAAAATTATCCCTAAGGTCTAAATGATTTAATACTTGGATCAGATGAGTTGAGAAAGGATGAGTTAAGCAAAGCTACAGCATTCTGCAGTATTCTGTGGTGAATTCTATAGTGTTCTAGGATGAAGCGCCATCTGCACAGCAATCAGGCACAACTGAATCATCTCAAAATGAGTCTTTGAGGGCCTGTGATTTTTAATAACCAGTTACACACAAATTCTTTAATTAGCTACCAATGCAATATGGTAGCCATTTCGAAACCATTTTGTGTGTCACTAATTCTGAAGAAAACAAGAAAGTAACTTGTTTCTCTCTTGAGAACTCCTGGGGAGTTCTCTCCTCCTATAGTCCCCGTGGGCACTAGGAAAAGACCAGGAGGAAATAGCTCTGTTCCATACAGGGAGGAATTATCCCACTCCACCCCATGTTCTATCCTTTCATCCTTTTTGAGAGTTTACAACAGCTTGACCTCTATCCCATTGGTTGACCAGAGTAGATGCAGAGCCCAAAAGGGACCAACAGGTTCATTGAGATAAAACAAAAGGTCAAAATGACAGCCACATAGTAGACTCTCTAACATAGCAGGGTGTGACCCCTGGCAAGGGAGGTGAGGCCTCTGTTATTGAGGGATTGCCTGTCCCCGATACGAATGAAAAATATTTCCATTGATTCTAACAAGAATCAGTGATTCTAACAAGACTAGCATATGCAGATGATTGGAAGGACAGACTTCTGCAAGTTTGTGAAATGTGTCTCTGTCTTCCCATTTTGTGACTCTACTCCCCTGTCCTTTCACCTAAGAGCTCTATGTAGGAATGCAAAGTGCATGCTTCAGCGGTGCTGCTTCCTGTATAGTTGCTGTGCTCCCAAAAGGAAAATATGAGTGTTTTTGGAATTGGCATGGCTACAAGTAGTGGATAACTAGAGCTCGGCATAAGGGATAACTACAGAGTTTCTGTCAATCACCATTTGGGGTACATTTGTGGTTTCTATGACGTTGCATATGTTGATTTTTCTCTCTCCAGGCCGTTCAGTTTCTCTGTAGACTTTCAGAAAATCGGAATTCAGTCAATGTAGACATAAATTATTATATATGCGTGCTTGCCATTTACAAATTAATTCCTTGGTTTGCTTTCCAAAATGAGCTAGAAATGAGAAAAGCGTCGAAAAAGCTTTCCAAATGAGATTGAAACTAGAAAAGGCAAAGAGAAAACATCCTGAAAGAGATGTTGCAGCTGCTAGCCATTGTAGCTGTAATATTTACAGACAAGATGTTGTTGGATATTTACTATGAAGTACCCCATGTGTTTGTTTGATAAATAGCCTAAATTCCCGAGGGGGTTTGCCAGAGGTGTACTTAAAAACCTGCATGCATAGTCCACTGTATTCTTTGTATCTGCTCCCCTGTCATATAGCCACCAATCACACTGCCATTTTTTTGCATGCAGATCAGGTAAGTATGTATAAAACGGCCCCTCTGCGTCTGCAGTCTAGTGACAGCACTCGTATATATACGTTAGTGAATCCAAACACCAAGTCACAGTTCTCTGCTCCCATTTTGAATGTGAAACCCAGTTACTTGTGTGCTGAACTAGCTATTCATATTGATGACCTTGGTAAAAATGAGATGTTGGCATATGTACCCACTATAACCCTTCTGAAAATTTGGCCTTTTCAGTCAATTACAATGTGATTCTACTCAAAAACTAACTAAATATTGAGAATGATCCCGTTTTCCTTAATGGTAACTATAATTGGCTTTCACCTTTTCTCTTTTTAAATTTTTCCCCTTCCATGCTGTGTTGCTTTGCACTGACTGTGATTGCATGTTGCACCCTGGTGTATCCATCATGATGATGTCACATGGCTTGTTGCTGTGATACGTACCACGCCCCATTTCATCGTTTATGTCATGGTTGCACCACCCTCCTGTGTGTTGCTTCCATGGTTTCCTACTGAAAGTGCCCATGATGCACGGTGCTACACCTACCACTGTGTCTGCAGCAACAACACCTGCCACCAGCGTTCCCTTCGCTGCAACAGCTACAGGCAATCAGGTTTGGCCATTTATTTCACCTGTTTAGACCTAGATAACTACAGTGTGTTGGTAAGGCACAGTATATGCTTTTTGGATTGGTGAGAGATATTGGTCCATATTCTTATGTGTTTCCTTAGCAGTTGTTACATTTAGAAATTTTATTTTTGTGTATACTCTACACGGATGTATCTGCTTTGCTACTCATCCTGAGATGAATCAGCAGTTTTCTCTTTTTTTTTTTTTTGAGGAAGATCAGCCCTGAGCTAACATCCGTGCCCATCTTCCTCTGCTTTATATGTGGGACGCCTGCCACAGCATGGCTTGATGAGCAGTGCCATGTCCACACCCGGGATTCGAACTGGCGAACCCTGGGCCGCCAAAGCGGAACATGTGCACTTATCCGCTGCGCCACCCGGCCGGTCCCAGTTTTCTCATTTTTAATCGGTTATCCGATGTCACTCTTGATATGCTATATATATGATTGTTGCTACTACACCAATCCTCAAATGCATATACTAAATATTTCTTAAATGCTTCCTCATTAGTCAGGAGGAGAGTTGATTTTATCTCACTACCATTTTTGATTATTGCATTTGAACCTTCACTTAGTACAGTCATTACCTGTACCTTCAGATCTGCTGGAAAGAAAGCAAGAGGACGCATTTCTTTCCAAGGCACAGATAGCATTGTCCAGTGACTACATCAGAAATTCCTTCTCCTACTGACGTTAGCTGTGCTTGTGTTCTTTTGATTTTCATTTGCTTAAGGTATTTACAGGCGGAGTCACAAGGCAAATTATAAATTTTGGGGGAGTCTTGAAATTGTAAGGAAATACATACAATAATTATTGTGTAATGTTATGGCCTTTTTGCCTTATTAAAGTCGTAGCCATGCTTAAAAACTACAAGTTCCACTGCTGTTTCAATTACAAGTCTGAGAACCATATCGCACACAGAGCATTAATTCATTGGGAGAGCAAACCACATTCTAATCTGTGCTTTGCAAACTTAACTATTAGTGGATATGGTTAATATGTCTAAATTTTTCTGTGAAATTGATTATAGTTATTAATTACCATGTCCAAGCAGTGAACAAAATAAACAGAATTCTCGGGGCCAGCCCCGTGGCCGAGTGGTTAAGTTCACGTGCTCTGCTGCAGGCAGCCCAGTGCCTCGTCGGTTCAAATCCTGGGCGTGGACATGGCACCGCTCATCTAGCCACGCTGAGGCAGCATCCCACATGCCACAACTAGAAGGACCCACAACTAAGAATATACAACTATGTACCGGGGGGCTTTGGGGAGAAAAAGGAAAAAAAATCTTTTTAAAAAATAAATAAATAAATAAAAAATAAACAGAATTCTCTCAAGAAACTGTTTTAATCTAAAATCTTTTTTACTACTGTAGATACCCCCATTATCAATAGATGAACTGAATAGCAGCATGTTTGTTTCACAGATGTAGAAGTTACCAGTAGAACAGTAAGTTTCTTTAAGTATTAATATGAACAATATTTGTAGGCTATATATTTTATTAACACAATTGAACTTGCTAAAGGCTTTAAATATTTTCATTAATAGACATTGCTTATAACAGACATTGATTTAAGCATTCTAAATTTTCCAAATTGAAATGTGGATAGCAAATATGCAATTTTTTATATGAAAATGACAGCGGTACTGTATTTTCCCAAGGAGCTTACAAACTCTGAAATGTTTTCCTGTTATTGAAGGCGTATGATTTGTTAGCCAAAGGCATAGATCACCTTTGAATTTGAATTCTTCAACATTTTTCTAGCTTTGTTTTTTTTTAACTGAAGTAAAGCAAAGTAATTTTTTCAGAATTTCACTGAGATGGTTTTCTTAAAGACAGTAAGCAATATGCTTCTCCTATGACAGTATAGAAAATAGTGCTTTTACAGTCAGCCACTTTGTGTTGCTACCCATTTAAGGCTATCAGAATTGCTCAGCTGTTTTGAATTTTGTGACATAATTTAGCACTTTAATCGTTATTTTCATTCAAATCATGGTTTTTTTGTAATTTTTATCGTTGTTGTTTGATTTTCCCCTCTATCCTTGATCTTCTCTTTGCCTGGTTTAAAGCCTGTAATAGCACACATTTAATTTGCGCAATCGTTCACTTGGAACATGTGACTTCTGAAGCCACTTTAGATTCCTAGGTATCTTAATTAATTAGAGGGACTTATTAAACAAGTGTACCAATTCTGAATTGCATACATTAGTCATTGAAAGTTTGAAGTGCTCCCAGCCAGAGCGTTTCATTTAGTCGAGGGAGGCGACAGTTCCATTCTCAGTTCTTCAGAAGCTGGCTAGCATTTCTTTCATGCTGAAGACACACAGGCCCAGAACACTAACTGTTCTGGATAGAGCCTGGAGCTAACTGTACATGAGATAAATAGGTCCCTTCAAACATGAAGAATGTTTTTAAAAGACACCTTTGAGTACATGGAATAACTAAAGTAACTGTAAATTGTAATAGTTTCAGGGGTATCATTTGGGATAGTGGCAACTTGGGTATGGCACCAAACATGAGACTACAGGCTTTGCAAACACCTTCCTGATTCTCATGGGCTGCTTCTCATCAAAGTAAATGAAAATTGTCAGATATAATGAACTTTCCAGCAGAACGTGTTTGGGAATAGTGATTCCTTTTTGCTCGATTCCGTTAGAAAATTTGGATGTATTTGGCACATTATAATCACTTCGATGTGTAACAGATGTTAAAAATTTCTCCAATGTTCAAAAATGTAATTTTGCAAAATACTACGTACCTAGATTTCACACAGGCTATTTCTGCATAGCTCCAAAACATTCAGATAAAAAGTTTAAAGTTTATTTAATATTTGCGTATTTCAAAACGTTTGGTTTCAAACATGTTTTATCAATATATGCTTGTTGAAGGAAGTGGATGGGTGGGTGGATGTTCATCAGAAGGTTTTGGCGGTGTGTGGATAATGCCTTAAACAATTGAGTGCATCTCTGTTAACTTAGGGCAGTTCTCTACATTAGCACTCAGTGAGAACCATAGACTTTCATGGTGTATGACTCTTTAGTGACCGTTTCCAACAGCCCCACTTTCACAGATGTAGAATATGAAACTCCGAGTGAGGAGTATCTTGGCATAGTTCACACACAGAACTGGAAAAAGAACCAAGTATCCTGACTCCCACTTCAATAACCCTTCAATATTTCTCACTCTTTCTTTTTTTTCTTTCCATTCCAGTTGAAATTCTGAACAACAGAGTTATGGAGTATCAGAATCTCTCCGTGAGAACCTCCATATGGCCTTTCTATGTATACTCTCGTATGTCCTCTTCTACCAACACAATAATAAGCGTGGTGCAGTTAATATATTAAACAAAAAAACATACCAACCAACCAATTCAAGTAAAATTAAAGCATTAAACAATCAATGGAGATGTGAAAACACAAATAGAAAACTAATAACTACCATCTGTCTTATTTGAATTATTAGGTAGAACATGATCATAAGATTTTGCAATTTGTTACATTATTGTTTGTAATTTTCCAATAACCGTTATGCTGAATGAATCTCCACAGTGAACTGTTGGCTTACTGTGCATTCTTGGTGGATAAATGTTCATCCGTTTTGAAGTGTTACCTTACTGTTTTGTTTACACAGTAGTCCATCGGGTTGATTTAGAATGTAACAGGTATATCCAGTACCATTTTCCTCATGATTATACTGTATTGTACCGTGGTGTGGTGCGTTGTGTTAGTTTTTTACATACTATAGTGTTGCTGTATATGTATGGTGATTGATTTCTACTAAAATGTTATTAACGGGAAACAGAAATATACGTGCTTAACAAACATGACAGGTTAATGTTAATATGCTCCCTTTCTCTTTAGAATATTTTTGTAGGCTTCCTGGGGAAGACATTTAAAAGGCCTCGCTTTTGCATGTGCACAAAACCTGTTCATAAACATGCATGTGTATAATTTGTGCCTGTAGATCTGACCTTGCCTAATATGATCACATTACGAGATTTTTTGTGAGAGAGAAATAATTACCTGCAAAAAACAGGGAACTTCTTAAAACATTAATCCCTAATTTCACTCCTTAAATAGCTTGAAAAACTAGAAATTACCTTTAAATGAATTTCTCAGCATTTATACTAAAAATTAAAGTGCCCGTTACATTTTTTGTGGCTCAAGGATCCTGTCTCTTAGGTTGGGTGTCTAAAACTGAGCCATTTGTCATCTTCAGCTGAGAAATTGGTACTTGGAGGCTTAAAGGTATTCTCATTACCGGTTATACAGTAAACAGGGAGATGGGGGCATCGAGATAGCTCTTAGATATTGGAGGAAAGTGTGTAAAAACCATTGCAATGTAACCTTTTACACAAGTGCCATTTTCTGAATGCAAATGTCTCATGCTCTTTGGACTACTCTTTGAATAATAAGTAAGAGGCAATCTAGCGAAAGTCAGTCAGGGTGAAAGAGAATTGGTTCCGAGCAAGGCCTTTCCTCTCCAAATGGACAATCTTTTCTATTGATCGCAGTTGGAGCCTGAGTATAGGTTTGGAGAAATGGCAGGGGTGGGGAGGGGGGCAGGGAGACATTTAAAATTACTCTTTGACTTATTTAAAAGTTCTAGGAAGGATTTGCACAGTTGTCTTCCGCTTCAGTTCATCTGAGTTTCGTTTTGTTTAATACTTCAGTGAAGGAGCAAGCGCCTGTGATAGATGTCAAGTGTTGTCTTGGCCTTTCCCAAACTTTATTAACAACAGAGTCTCTCACATCATAAACAAGCCTTTGTTTGTTTGTTTTATACGTATTTGGTATTATAAAAGGTTTTTAGCACCCTTTTGGTAAGACAGAGTGGCCACACTCCACAAAGCTGAGCTGAATTCACATTGCTAATACTTATAAAGTAATTTTATAACCAAGTAAAATAGTAATTAGTTCATATTGTATGTGGCATACCTCCCCGAGTCTACTCAGTTATTAAAGTTACTATTATTATACAGTGGTGGAGCCATATGATATTTTGCACCAATTTAGATAGATTTAATATTTTCTACTAAATATATATTCTCTCACTGGAAAATATAAAATGGTCAACTTTGCTGTGTACCACAGGTTTGTTTTCTCCTTCATGAGAATGACAAGCAAAGAGTAAATCTGATTTAGGATACCGTAGGCCAGCTAGTAATGTTTGAATCACAGAACGATGGAGTTGGCAAAACCTTTTCAAGGTTGATGAAACTGAGGCCCGGGGCATGTGACTTGCCCAAGGCTACCTCACTAGTTGGTGGTAGTCGGGAGCAAAAGCATATCCTGGCTCCCACTCGTTCCTCCGTTTTACATTGTTTGTGCTTCAGAACATTTGAGACTCCGTCCCGAAGCAGATCAATTTGGCTCAGGATACAAAAGAACAAAATGAGCTCTTTGGTAGTTGATTTCCTGTTGATCTTAATTATCAATCCAAATTATGGTCATCAGTGATTTCTAAATGGTCTTGCTTGTATAGAGCCAATGTCATCTATTGACAGTGTTGCCTAGAGTTAGAAAACAAGAAATATCCTGACTTTCACCTATTGATTCTTTGAACCACTTAATTTCTGTTTCCCCAAATCTGAACATTGTTAAACAAAGTAGAGTTTGCTTTTGTGAAATAACCTGTGTATGGAACTGAATTTTGTATAAGCTGTGCCACTGCCTCTCCAGAAGGGCAGACCTGATCACACAAATCCAGGAAGGATGCACCTGAGCTAGTCTGGATGTATTCCTTAAAAGAGTTGAGACGTTTTAAGTGGAAAATGAACTTTTTTGTGTAGTTTGACATTTTGATGCAACATGCTGTCTCATTTAACTTTTTAAACCTCTGACGAAGATGGACACAGATGATCAACCTAGAGTACAGCGGTTTCATGTTGCTTTAAGCACTGGAAGACATTAATAATGACATTTTTTAGTAAGAGGTTTAGCGAGGGGTATTCAGAGTAGTTATATTTTTGGTGCCACAATTTTTTATATTGTTGGCATTTTAAAAGTTGCTTTGTAAACGAACTTAAAGAAAACTTAAAGCACTAAAGTTTTGATCAGATGGAAAAGAATTTTGACAAAAATGCAATTTTAAGATAGCACTCTTGAAACTAGTTGTGCAATGACTTATTCAAGTTGTCTTTATTCAAGAAAAGAAAAGAAGAAAAGTAAGTCATTAGACTTTAAGTTTCCAGTTAAAAAGAGAAGTCACAAAGCTAATCAGTGACTCTAAACAAAAATTTACTGGATGAATTGTATATATAAAATTCTAATCACCTGTGATTCTAGTTAACATTTTATAAGCTTTGTAATTTACAAGGGCCTCTATTTTTATTTATCCAAAATTATTCTTTTTGTTCATTTCTCTCAGCCTTTTGCAAAAGTATGCAAGAGTGCTGAAACTTGGATAAATCAGGTCATGTATACAGAGAATATAATCTAAAAGTTATCTTTTAAGAGGATTTTAGTAATGTCAATTTTTTTAAAAAGAAAGCACTATGTGACCATAACATAAGTATATTTTAAAGAGGGATTAAAATTAGATTAAAATTAAATGGATTCATAAAATTGCTATTTAAATACAGTATTTACTTTTGCAATTGGAGCATGATTCCACAACCAGCTGTTGCATTTCATTTCACTTGTCTAGGTTAGAGTCTTTTAATTTGTAGTTAATCATGATGTGAAAAGCCATCCTCTCTCTACTCCATCAATCTTCTCCATCCGTTTTTGAACATGCTAAAGCACTTTGATCTTGCCATAAGTGTTGTCCTACGCCACTAGGCTGTGTTCACTAATGGGCAGCCTCAGCTCACTAGCTCTCCAATTTGGGAAAAGCAAGTACCTTCTCCCTACCATCAGCAGGAGCCAGATAAAATTAATCTTTACAGCTTGAATCTGTTTTTAATGGCATGACCAGTAAGCATAGTGATGTCTGAATAAGGACAATATTGGCATTAAATTTTATTAAATAATATGCAGGGAAGGCCCCATGTGCTACTTGGAATGTTATTTGGTTCTTCCCTTCTTCCTTTGGAGAGTGTGGATGAGGATGTTCTTAGGTAAAATGCAGCCCCAAGGCTTCCAACTTGTTTTAGTCTGTAGGGTAGGCTGTGATGCACAGAATCATTAGAAACTGGAATCCTCTTTCTTTTTATCTCTATTACATTTCACACACATTGAAATAGAAATAGAGAAATATGATTGAGGGAAATATGATTTCCCAATTCTGTTTAATAGATTTAGGAAGATAGTGGCCTAATTTTTGATTTTACTAGTGCCTGTTGAAGGCAATAGAATAAACAGTATGTAAAAGAATAATCTTTTTTGGGCAAACTTAGTCCATAGCCTAATCAAACTGTAAATATAATTACAAATATAGGTTCTGAGCACCAGCTCACTAATTGGTGCCATGTTTTCATTTTTCTTGTTAGTTTTTAAGGTTTTAATTTTGTTACTTTTTTATATCTCTAAGTAACTAATGAACTTAATTGTGAAGGAGAGTTAGAGAAAGTTTAAGATTTTACTACATGTATTCAATTCGCCTAGATATGTTCTAAACTGACACTGAAGCATGACAAGATGTAGGTTATAGTGCATAACTATTCTTTACAGTTCACAGTTTAAGAACAAACTTAACTTTATGTACAAATAATAATTTTAACTAATTATATTTAGTCGTTGCTTTAGCAACAAAACTACAACATGGCTACCTTTAGACACACTTTTTTGTGAAAATTTTACTTGTAAACTGTACATGGTTTTTGACAGTATGAGCATGTAGAAGATACAGCTCAAAGCTCAGAAAACAGATATGGTTGATTGTTTATCCCAAATTCCCACATGAAGCCTGAATTTGTGTTTTTGTGTGACTTTTTGATCAAAAAGTTTACAACACATGGATTCCAGAATCAGGCTTTATAGCTTATAGAATTTGTTGTGTGGATAGGGTTATTCCACAGTATCTAGACTTCAAAACACAATGGTTTTGTATTTATAATACATTACCTGACCTTTTTTTCATAACTATATTTTCAAGATTACTCTATTCAAGTGGCATAGCCGTAGCTACAAAACTTCTCTCTTCTGGAATTACGTACCTCTACAAATACATCCAAATGGGGATTAAAGAATGACAAAAGCATAGATTAAAATTAATTCATCTTTGTAAAACCATACATAAAGGTACTGTGGAATGACCCCTTAACAGTGTTTAAGAGACATATGCTGCAGTTAACTGATTGTCTCAGTTAGGGTGCGAATGTGTGAGACACACCTTTTTTGCACTTATGTACATAGTCCATGAAAGCAATGCTTGGAGCTTTTTTTTTTTTTTAATATAAGAAATCTGTGATAATAGTGGAAAAGCTGGTAAGAGAGGGTTCTCTCTAAGGCTTTGAGATGGAGGGTTTTTTTACTAGAAGGCTGAACTAAAAGTATGATGTTGCTTTGCTGTCGTGGAGGCTTTCTAGTTTGCTACCGCTCACCAAAAGACAAGGCTGGTCACAGGTAACAGGTCAATGTCAATTAGCAGCACTGAACAAGAGTAAAAGGACTTCATCTTTTAGCAGGACCACTGGCAAAAATTTTTTGCTTTTTAAATTAATCTTCATTTTAAACACCCCTCCCCCCACACACACACACTCCAGGCAGGTTTCTGGCTGATGTTTTTCTTTCAATGGTTGCAAGCAGTGAAATACTCTGTAAATTGCGAGATGGATATTCCCATTATGATCAAATTAGATTTCATCTTTCACAGAAAATTATCATTCTTCTATATCAGTTACATCAATTAATATGTATTTAAATGATAAATTGTTAATGTGCCCCACTATTTCCCCTTTAAGATCCAGAACCCCAAACCAAATTGGCAACCATTGAAAAGTGTAATTTAACAGTTAAGCATGGCCAGCATGGGCATTTCATTCCCTTCAACAAAGGAAAAAATGCTCGTGGCATACGTTTATGAATGACTTTATTTACCTTATACCTGTTCAGTGGAAGCTGTTTTTTGACTCACCTTTACCAGATTAGAAAGTGCTTCACTGTGCCACTTCAGCTTCCCGCTGTTTTAACTAAACAGAAGAGAACCAGCCAAAATCTTACATACATCAGAGCTGGAAAATAATGTTTGTATCAGACCCTCTCTGCCAATTTCAGCTCCCACATCACCTAACAGTTCACCATTTAACTTTTTATTGCCTCCAGATAATGAAGCCTAGAAAAGATCAAAGTTAGAAAGGTTTAAGGATAGATTACCACAGGCATTTTTAGTCCTTCACATCTTGGACTGTGTTGCCCTTGGCCTGGAGGAGCCCATCCTGGCATTGGGGGAGTTGATATTAGTATTGATACCCATTTTGATAGTTCTCACTTACAGAGACAGGAAAATAAGCCAAAGCCAGAAAGCAACCCAAGCCTTACAGTTGTCCAATAGCTCAGGGCCAGTTGCGTAGAAGTTTCTTTTTTCCCCCCCCTTCAGCCATAATCACTTAGAGTCAGCCATACAACTAACAGCCTGACCACCTGACCAGCATTTCCATTGATATAAAATGTAAGCATTCATTCATTCTATAGTTAGGAACTCAACTTCAGCCTTATCACCAACATCTTTTCTCAACTTAACCCGTGTTCTTGTGTTGACGTTTCCTTGTAAATCTATAAGCCACAAGAATATGTTTTCGTAAGGTCAGTAGAAATATAGTAAGATTTTAAGTCAGGAAGAATCGTCTATAAAATAGTAAGAATGAACCTAGAAGCATCACAAAAGATATCCGCTTAATTGATGGCATGACGTGCATGCTGACAACCACTGGGTCACACTCTTTGGAGCTTAAACACAGTGCTATGTTTAAATAGTAAAATTAAAGAATGAAATATAACAGAATGTGAATAACTTGAGACCCAAAAAAAGACCTCTATTATTAAGCCCAGAGAAGGGTTTAGTTTGACTAATTCATACAGTTTCTAGCCCCTTCACTTGTCCTTGCGCAGAGGAGAGCCACCCATCGATACTCCAAAGCAGGATTATTCCAGAGAAATTGTATCTTTAAATGGAACCCATCCTGAGTTATAGTACACCTAAAAAGAAAAAACGCATCACTATGAAATAAGTCACAGCTATTTGTAGATAGTGCATAAAAACTCACTAGTCATCTTCTACATCATATTACTTTACTTCAAAAAATACCTCTGTAACTAGACCTAAAAGTAACCCAACTTTAAGCAGTGCTCTTTTTTCTCAAAACACACAACCTAAAGCGTTATCTGTCATAGAACTGCATGGTTGCAAAGCTTTATTTCTGTATACAGATGCTATTTGTTAATGATGGAAAGCAAATTATTTTGTTGCTATGCCTTTTGTGTCTAGCAGTTGAGAGAATGATATGACCATCATGTCATTGGATTCTGAGGTTATCCTTTTCAAAGTAAATTTCCTTTTATTATTGTTGTTGCTGCTTTAATTATTAGAAAATGAGCCATTTGTTATCCTGCCCGTGGATCACAATAATTTAAATTAAGATTTTAAGAAAGATGCTCCTAAATGTACTCTTTTTGTAAGGGCTAAGTTTATGCATTAATATAAAAATAATCTGGTATCCATGAAAATGGAAGCACATTTTGGGGCAGAAAAATGCCAATTTAAAAATACCTATAGATAAGAAAAGTATTAACCCTGTGCAACAATTACAGATTTAAATAACGATCACAATATTTCATAAATATAAATTGTACCCATAATATTTTGCCTCCAAAATGCAATAGCTCATTCCCTCAACTGCTATCTATAGGGCAGATGCTTTTATTTCTTTTGTTTTTTTCCAAGTTATAGTCCTGTATTGCTTGTCTGTGTTTAAAAGTGTGCATTATGCAACTCATTTTAGTATGCTATTTCTATGTTTTTTTGTTCTTTTAATAAAATGTATAAATTTCTTGATTATCTCTTTTTTTATGAATCCATATTCACACATTAGGAATTCACTTAAAAGCTATTCATGTTCTAGTATATTAATCCTAATATTTAGTAATTCTAACCTAAAATTTAAATTTGTGACTTGGTCCAATGTTATATTTAATACATAGAATAAATTCACTTCCAAATATGCCTTCAGTATTTTCAACTATATAGATAATACATTCATTGTATTAGATGTATTATTCCTGTAATATTGAAGTCACTAACACAAGAAAGACACATATTTTGGTAAAAGAAAACTAAAAATTTTGAGATAATGCTTACTGTTTTCTATGCTGCTTCAGAAATTCTGAGGCATATTCTAAGATACATTATTAGAAGTTTATACCTTCCAAGTTATTCATTTGTATTTTGCATCTTCAGTGTAACATATGGAACCAGTGCCAATTCATTCTTTTCAAGACGGGCAGCAATGGTTTCATAACAATGGGATGCATTAATTTTTCCATTAAAATGTTTTCTCTCACTTAAAATTGGTATTCTCCAACAAATGGCACAGGAATGAAAAGATAATCATTTTTGTTCTTTAAGAAAGCACAACGTAACTTGGTAATACTTTATTCTGTCAGATTTCTAAATATTTAAAAATACTAATTGAGAACTTCTTCTCATTGGCCACCATTTGTTTGTCAGGCTCATAGCAAACTGAGGTGAAGAGACTGGATGAGAGGTTGTGACAGAGTAAAGTATTATTCGTGTGACTATAACGATGAAAAGGGCCAGGGAGAAGGTTGGGTCCTTGTCCAGTATCAGCTGAATCACACAGAGCTACCAGCTCCCTTGCCCCTTATGTCCTGCTTTACTATCTCTAAGTGTGGTTCCACTATGGCACTTCTTGATAAGCTGACTTTGTGCCCTTTGATGTGTTGTACATGTTTCTGTGAGTCTGTGATAATCCCAGCACTAAAACCAGTTCAGTATATAGACATTTCCAAGAGGTCTCTGGCCTCTTCAGAATTCAGTTTATGTGTTTCTCTTTGAAGCTGCTGAATGATGGGTGAGAATTCAGGGCAGGCATTCCTGACCATCTTCAAAATGGAATTTCTGTTGGCCAGAAGAAAGTTGACCCACAGGCAAAACCGGATGTAAAACAAGTTTCCCTTGCCGTTTTCAACCTCTTTTTCCAGCATCCTTCTAAACCCCTCCTTTTCTCACCCCTCATGGTGGCCCCTAGCCCTCTAGAAGCCCCATGGTAGCAACTTATCAGGCCTGCTTTCCCAGGTAGATCTGGACTTTTCTCTTTCAGAACTTTCCTGTTGGGATCTCAGACTATGGAGAGCAGCTTAGTTGTGATACATTCCAGTGTCAAAGATTGGCAGTGCTTAATGTGTTGCCCCTCCTGAGAGCGTTTGTATGTAAAAAGGCATGACTCTCCAGTGATTGATTATCAGATGGCCACATGCGTAGATGAGGGAGACATGTTTTACTGAGGCAAACGTCTAGGCATTTGAACAAGAGCCTGTAGGCAGTGATCAAATTCTTATGGATAAGTGGTGCAGTCATTTACCACCTCAAGAAACCCAAAACAGGAAGACTTATAATTTTGTTATTGTTGGGAAAGTTCTGATATAATAATGAACCTAAAATACTGACTAGATAGTGAACATCCCAAAATTCCACAGACCAGAATCTACTCCCACGGTCAGCAGCTGTAGTAGAGAACATGACTCAGTGACAGGCCTGATTTTCTGGAGCAGTCTAATGCATATACTTGTGAAGATTCAATGGATGGACGCATGCTCTGATTTTTCACTTGTCTCTTTCCTCTACTAGAAATTCCCATTTAACTGAGCCCTCCCAGATTTTCCTTTCAGTGCCTGCACTTACACTTCTCCCTCAGGCAGGAGGACAGTCAGAGTCTGGGGAATAAAAGCCAAGAGCTCCAGTGACAGAAAGGGCAGCCACCCGGACATAAGAGTGAGAGAGGTTTGTGAGAGGAGCTGGAGGTCTGATTCCAGTCCTTACAAACAGACGCCCGAAGCAAAACCACAGCATTCTGAAGTGGATGCAGAAATCAGTATAAGAAGGAAGTTCCGGTCAGTGCAGCCCAGCATTTTTGTGTTGTGCATGGAAACAGTGCAGTGCAGAGGCAGGCAGGGCAGCCGGGGCAAAGCACAACAGATGCCAGAAAAATCATACGTTTCCCTGGTGAGAGGGAGAGTTCTCCCTGTAAGTGATTCAGCGCATTGCATGCATGTACACGTGCAAAGAGATAGACTGGTGAAAAATCATAGAGTAATGGGGGATGAATAGCAGCAAGCAGTAGCAACAGCACCTGTTAAAGCAGACAGCCTGTTCATTAACAACTGGACTTGAAATAACGCAGAAGGAATCTGAGGAGTCTCCACAGTCAGCATGTTGCTAGAGACATGGCTCCAAAGATGATGGTCAACCCATTGAGGATCAATGTGGCTCTCAAGAAAAGGGTAGGGAAGAATAGGATCAGGACTTTGCCTTTAGCCTTCAGGACCTGAAGAGTTGAATGATTGTTTGTTGGGGAAATTGGCAGTTAAGAGGGAATCATATCTATGTTAATTATAAATATATATATTACAAGTGGTTATTGATGTGCCTTTGTTAACTATTTAATAAATGTCTGTGTAGTCCATTCAAAGTGCTTTGGTTCTTCTCAATTTTTATCACAAAATCCCAGAGAAATTCATTCACGGGTTGTTATACTAGGAAAACCTGAATTCACATGACTCCAGGCAATCAGTGTTCACAATTTGGGGCTGCAGGTAGGGGCTGCTAATAAATGAGGCATTTGTGCTATCAGTCACATCCCAGTTCGATCGGTGTACAGGACCTCACTGAATATCAAGCAAATGTTTACCATAAACTGAGCCCCAGCCAGTGGTAGAGACCACTGTAGTAAGAAGCTCCTTTCTCCTGATGGACACCATCAGAGATATTCTGGATCCTGAAGATGTGTAGGACCTCAAGAATCATTGGGATGAGACTGTGGGGCCAGAGAAGCACCCAAACCATTAAAAAAAAATGGCCAAGGAGTATTGAACATGCAGCCACACCCACTGTCGTTGTCCAGTACTTCCCACATCCTGGAGAAATTTTACCGAGTGGTAAAAATAAAAATATACAAATCCAGATATTGTTAGTGGGCTTAGGGAAAGGCCAGTCTAAGAATAACCTTTGAGTAATAACAGACTAAGTAAACTTTTAAGTGTATTTTAAATTGTTATTGTGTCCACATTCACTGTTATCCCACTTGACCCTTCTCCTATCCAATCCACCCTGCACATTACTGCCGGGGTCATTTTTCTACAGTCAAAAATTGATTATTTCACTTCCCTGACTAAAAATCTTCGAGAGCTCCTCACTGCCTGTGGAATAAAGCCTACACTCTAACATAGTACTCTTTCGTGCTCTGGCCTTAGGCTTGCCCTCTAGCTTCGTCTTTCCCCCTGCCTTCTGTAACCTGTACACTCCAGACGAGCCAAACCGCTGTTAGAAAAATACAATTAAAAACGAGATCTTCTTCCAACCCCCAAATCCTCTCCACAAAGGTAGTAGTGAAAGAAAACACCTTTATTAGTGAATACACATTAAACCAGAATGGGACGTGCATCATAGGCAATCTGCTAAGAGATTACAACGACAAAAAGGAATCTCACTCCCTTATATAGCCAAGCAGATACAACCCATTATATACATGTTTTCAAGATAAACAATAACTAGTCCGCAAGTAGGAGGCTTGACAGCACCCTGTGTCATTCATAGTTTGTCCTAGCTTTATCGCCATAACTGGGGAGGCCACCTGTGTTGACTTTATCCATAGGAGAAACAAACTTCTCAAACCTTTAGCACAGGAGGTAGTTTTGCAGATTGGAGCAAGGTGCCCAGGGAAGTTAGGCTCTCTCCCTGCTACAGGATGGGGCTCTATGTCTTTCTCCTTTGATGTCTGCATTTCTAAGAGATGGCTCCCAGGTCCATGAGAAAACATTCCAGAGTTGTGAGATTAGTGAGAGGCTTCTTTAGCCATTAAAGAGATTTACATATGAAGAGGGCAGAGACAGAAATTTTGAAAGGAAAGGGAGGGGGTGGCAGAGAAGTCACCTCCTTTATTTTCAACAAGGAGAATCCAGCCTCTTATTTTTAATTTGTATTTGCCCTTACATCACTCACCGTTTCCCAGATCCATACCATAGTTTCCCATATCTATGTGCTATTTTTCTCTCCACTTGGAACACCTTTCCCTCTTCTTCCTCCTCTTCTTTGCAAACTCATCATTCAAGGTATATGTCAACTATCAACTCTTCCACTCAGATGCAGCTAGTATTTATTTAGTGCTTACCAGGTAATCTCAAAATTCAGTAGCCACCTCCCCTACATTGACTTTATGCCGCCTCCGTTGAGCTGGGCTTCTCAAAGGCAAGAACCAGGTCTAGTTGATCTTGACATCCTTTATGATGCCTCGAACAGTAGCCACACAGTAAACGCGTAATAGATTTTTGGAGAAATAATCGACTAAGAAATCAGGGCACTTTTCTTGTAAAGAAGAAAACTTCATTCAAATAAAAGGGATTTATGTAATGATACAGGGAAATTTCACAAATTCCTATTGCAGAAAGAACAACGGGGCCTCGTAGAACTGAAAAGTTATCAGGTGATTTGTTTCTCCTCTCTGAATCTCTGTCTCTTTCTCCTCTAGTCTCCTGCTTCTCTCTGCAAACCAGTTTTCTCTGCTTACTTATCAGCACTCAGGTGACTGATCAGGGCTACTCTCAGAATGGTGGTCTTATCCTAAGAGTCTATATCACTGAGAGCCTGTACCAGAAGTACCTAGTAGCTTGTAACACGTAGATTACTGGGACCACTCAAGAGTCTCTGATTCAGTGGATATGGGATGAAGTATGAGAAATTAGAATTTCTAACAGGTTCCCAAATGATTCTCACAATCTGGGGACACAATTTGAGAACGATTATTCGATTTGACCTTCAAGCTTGGTTCCCCACCAACAATAGACTCAATGACTAGGCCCCAATGCCTGATTCTCATAAGAGAATGTTATTGGTGAGTCAAATCTTCATCCCTGTTACACTTAGTTGTGGCCCAAAAAATGGAGTCACATAGTACATAAGAAAGGTTGCCACTTTGAGGCTGTGGGCTGGGAAACTTTTCAAAGAAGGTGGATCCCTAGTACGGTCACTCCCATGGCTCCTTTTAAAGCTCTAAGAATCTTCACACTGAACTGGATCCTTGGTCTATGCAGCTCAATTCTCCATAGCCGATAGAGCCAATAAGGACATAATGACCATCTCTTGGGCATCTCCAGCCACTCACCTCAAAGTAAATCAAATCTTTACATCCAGCCCTAAACTTATCATCTTCCCTCTCAAATATGCTGCTCCATCCATTTATCCAAGCAAGAAACCTGGGAATCACATTTGACTCCTCATCCCCCACCTTCTATATCCAGTCTAAGTCCTGTTAACTCTATCTCCTGGTTATTTTCTCTATCCCTACTGTACCTGGTTAGTTTAACTGGACACCCTGCCTCCAGTGTTGTTTTCCTCCAATCCGTTCTTCGCGTGACTGTCAGAATGCTCTATCTAAAACACCTTCCCAGTCTTAGCTCTTGGGACAGCTGTGTTAGGCCTGGGGCAGCTAAAGCCTGGGCCTCTAGTCTCCATCGGCATGCAGCCGCCAGTCTCCCTACATCAGAATGGCATGTGAAGGTTATCATGCTATGTATACTATGATATAATATGAAAAAAGATTGGGAAGCTATGATCAAAAACACAAGTTGGACTATGTTACTCCTCTACTTAAGACTTTTCAATGGCACCCCATACCTCCCCAGATAAAGCCTAAACATACCTTGCAATAGCCTATAACACCTGGCATGATCCAGTCCCTGTCTACTTCTCCAGCTTCTTCTCTTGCCACTGCCTGCCTTGGACTTGCTACTTCAATAGCATGTAAATGCTTGTAGCTTCCAGCACACGCCCTGCTGTTTCATGCCTGTGAGCCATTGCTCATGGTTGCCTTTCTGCCCGGAATGCCCACCCTCCCCCTTTTTTGCCAGGCTACCCTCTGTTAAGACTCTGTTTAAGTACCATATCACCCAGGAAAACTTCCATGTCTGCTTCCCATCTCCACCAGTGTACCCCTCTTTTAAAAAACTCTCATAATACCTTGAGCATACAATTGTCATTGGATTTACCACACAGCATCAGAATATTGCCTGCTTTTCCCACTACCCTGTGCATTTCTTGGGGGCAGGGTCTGTGTTTTATCCATTACTATACTTTCAGCACCTAATATAGTGATTAAAAAGTATCATACAACTCAACAACAAAAAAACAAATAATTCGAAGATAGATGAAGGGAAGACTTGAGCAGGTATTTCTCCAAAGAAGATATACAAATGGCCAATAAACAGATGAAAAGATGCTCAACATTGGGGACAGCCCGGTGGTGCAGTTGTTGAGTTTGCACACTCCACTTCAGTGGCCTGGGGTTCACAGGTTCAGATCCCAGGCACAGACCCACACATCCCTCCTCAAGCCACACTGTGGCAGCCTCCCACATGCAAAATGAAGGAAGATTGGCACAGATATCAGCTCAGAGACAATCTTCCTCAAGCGAAAAGAGGAAGATTGGCGCAGATGTTAGCTCAGGGCCAATCTTCCTCACCAAAAAGAAAAAAAAAAGATGCTCAACATCATTAGACGTTAGGGAAATGCAAAGCAAAACTGTGATGAGCTACCACTTCACACTCACTAAGATGGTTATTATTTAAAAAATGGAAAATAACCAGTGTTGGTGAGGATGTGCAGAAATTGGAACACTTGTGCATTCTGGTAGGTATGTAAAATGGTACAGCCAATAGGGAAACAGTTTGGGAGTTCCTCAAAAAGTTAAACATAGAATTACCATATAAATCAGCAATTGCACACCTGGATATATACCGAGAATTGAAAGCAGGGACTTGAACAGATGCATGTACACCAATGCTCATAGCAGTGTTATTCTCAATAGCCAAAAGGTAGAAGCAGCCCAAGTGCCCTTTGATGGATGAATGGATAAACAGAATGTGTATATACATACAATGGAATATTATTCAACCTTAAACATGAAGGGAATTCTGACACACGCTACAACATGGATGAACTTTGAGAACATTATGCTAAATGAAATAAGCCAGCCACAAAAGGACAAATACTGCATAATTCTACTTATATGAGGTACCTAGAGTACTTAAATTCATAGAGATAGAAAGTAGAATGGTGGCTGCCAGGAACTGGAGGCAGGGAGAATGGGGAGTTATTGTTTAATGGGTATAGATTTCAGCTTTAAAAGATGAAAAAAGTTATGGAGATGGATGGTGGTGATGGTTTGCACAATGTGAATGTACTTAATACCGCTGAACCATACACTTAAAAGAATGGTGAACATGGTAAATCTTTTCCAGCTTTATTGAGATATAATTGACATATGTGTAAGTTTAAGGTGTACAATTTGATGATTTGATACACATTTAGATCGCTAAATGTTTACCACAATAAGGTTAGTTAACACATCCTTCACCTCACATAATTACCATTTTGTTGTTGTTTTCATTGGTATGGTGAGAACATTAAAGCTTTACTCTCACAGCAACTTTCAAGTATACAATACAGTATTGTTAAATATAGCCACCATGCTGTACGTTACATGCCCAGAACTTATTCATCTTATAACTGAAAGTTTGACCAACATCTCCCCTTTTCCCCCACCCTTCAGTCCCTAGCAACCACCATTCTACTCTGTTTCTATGAACTCAATGTATTTCAATTCCATATACAAGTGAGATCATACAGTGTCTTTCTCTTTACGACTTATTTCACTTAGCATAATACCTCAAAGTCTGTTCATATTGTTGCAAATGGCAGGATTTTTTTTCTTTTTTATGGCTGAATCATATTCCATTGTATATATATATCACCTTTTCTTTGTCTATTCATCTTAAGATGGCAAATTTTATGTTACGTATAATTTTCCACAATTAAAAAAAAAAAAAGCAGACGACAGTGCTACTTCGATTCCAAGCTTGGACGCAAGAATCCCACGTGCAAGACTGGGAGCCATAGTTCCTACGGATCAACCTCCCTCATTGTACCACCCAGTCATTTCCTTCTGAGGCTCTGCCATATCCCCCGGAGCACTGAAAGGGTCCAGTGTGCACAAGAAAATAGCAATAGTTTCCTAATTGAATGTCCTTCCTTCTGTTTGGTCTTCTAAGTCTCCCAGGAGGTTTTCCAAACCTCTCTCCCATTTTGCCTTTTCTGTCTTTCTTTTCCATTCCCAAGCCTTCACTTCTATTCCTTCCCCCTTTGAGACTATCTAGAATAATTCCTTAAATAAAGCAATGCTTAAAAGACAAACAGCATCAACAAATGGGATGGGAGTTGGCTTCTCATTTGTGACTCAAAAGCAGATCAGACAAGGAAGAATAAATTATTGGCTACCCTCATGATATGGTAGGCAAAAATACCTATAGCACAGAGAAAAAAACACAAGCTACTATCAGTAAATGATCCTCGGTATAAGTAAAATGGAGGCAGGAGTGCATTATAAGGATATGGGTCTTTATTTGTCAGAGTTCTTCAGGTTACAAGTGACAGACTTCAAAATAAAGCTGGTTTAAGAAAAAAAAAGACATGTGTTAGGTCAAATAGTTGAAAGATCCATGAATGGGTTGGCTTCAGGCACAGCTGCATGCTGGTGCTCAAACTGTGAGGTTAGGAATCTGCCACTCTCCTTTTCTCAGCTCTGATTTCCTGTGTGTTTATCATTGAAAGGTCCTTATTGGCATCTGACTAGATTAGCAATACGGAAGAAGAGAGTGCACTGTTCCCAATGGTTCCAGCATAATTCCAAGGGCTGATTTGTTGGTCTAATTTTGGGCATATGATTGTACCAGCTTAGATCACCTGCTCATTCCTAAAGGTAGGGATAGAACATTCTAATTGGCCAGGTTAGAATTTATGCACCTATTCTTTGAACCAGAGAATGAGATATCTTTGCTCAAACCTTATGGATTGAAAGAGAGAGAGAGAGAGCTGGTCTCAAAGGAAAACCAAAGTACTGTTCCCAGAACAATTGGGAATGCATGTTGGACAGACAAAAACAACACACGAATTTGATAGCCTACCCAGTTTACAAAAGGTCTTCAACTAATATAATGCCACTATACCATATAAAAATAAAAATGTACTCATGCCTTCTATATAAAGACACAATCCAAATTTTTGTATCCCAAGTGCACCCAACGTTAAATTCAAGAACTTTCAGGGATTCACAGTCATCTTGGACAGGTATTGATGCAGCCCCCCTGGTCTCACATCTATGTAGATGATACATTTGACCCCATCCAAAATACCCAATGTCCAATACTGGAGGGAAAACAGGATGAACTAAATAAAACCTCCCATTTGGAAATGGAAAAACTGGATACAATGCACAAAGATTACCAATCAATATCATAACAATTCATGTATCACATACATGAATAGCAAGAACTCCCTGACCTAGCAACAGTAAGTTCTTGGTCAGCCCAGCTGGATGTCTCATCTTCTGAGAGCATCTCCCTTGTCCATTTTCTTACTTGGCTGCTCTTTAAAGGGTCATCAAAGAATCTTACCCTTCTGGGGACTGCATCATCTCAGCAACCCACTTGCTGTAGATGTGAGTTCAGTGACTTGGGGATTGCCTTAGGGGTCGAAAAACCATAGGCGTTTGATTTTTTGGCCAGGCTTGGCTTTTCTCTGGCAATGTGTTTCCTTAAAATTCAGTAGATACATCACTTAGCATTAAATTTAGTTTCCTATAAGATAAAACCCCCAAATAATAGTGACCTATCTAAGATTGAAGTTTAGCTCTTTCTTTCATAAAAGAAATCTAAAGGTAAATTGTCCAGAGCTGGTATGAAGTACAATACTTCCTTTTATCTCTCTCCTCCACCATCCCCAGTGTATGGTCTTCATCCTCATGGCCCAAGATGGCTGATAGAACTCCATCTGTCATATCCACATTCCAGGTACTAGGATGGGGAAAGGTGAAGAAGGGCATATCTTCTCCCTTCTAAGGAGACTTCTCAGAAGGTCCGCAAAACACTATTTTTGCCTATGTCTCATTGACCAATCTTAAAGGCATGGTCATGCCTAACGGTAAGGGAGATTGGGAAATGTAGTCTAGTCTTTTATTCCAAATGGCAATATGCCCAGATAAAAGTTGGGAATCTGTTACTAAAGAAGGAGAAAATAGATGTTGAGGTAGGCAACTAGAATTCCACATTCTACTACAACAGATTCAATTTAAATTCTATTTTATGAAGTGGTAGTCAAAGGAAGAGAATGTTGACAACTCGTGTCCTCGAATCTTCACACTAGCTTAGAGATTTCTGTCTTTTGGCAACAGGTCTTAGGACTCTGCCTAGGCCCCCTAGTCCCTCAATTAAATGATCTCTATCTTGGCTTTTGCATTGGGGTCATTACAAAGTCATCTCCAGGTAGGGGAGGCACAGCTAATCTTCCTTTTTCTTTAAGATGCATATGAGTTATTGGCTCTCCTTTTGATAGGAGTAGGTGGTTGGGGGATACCTGGGGATCTGGATTTTCCCAGGCCTTATTCTTATGTTTTATTGTTTCCTTTTTTATCTACTCATCTCTACACTCTACCCATTCTCCTAGCCCTAAAATAACCCTGGTTACTGAGACATCACTTATAATAAGATCATTGTCAGTGGGTTTTCCCCCTTGGTCTGGCAGAGAACTTTTAACAGAACCTACTTAAGAAAGGCCTAGACCACCAATTATATCTTCTGCTATGGTTGCCAATTCTTTGCCACTGATTGCACCAGCTTCAGTTTTGAGATACCAAATTATGGGACAATTGGTCAATTTAGACTACAATCCATAGGTAGAAAGCACGTATCTTAGAAATGCTGTATTTCTTTCTATATCTACTTGCAGACTTCCTAGGTTTTAGTTCGAATTAATTCCTCTGTTGTAGAACTTTGGGGAAAGCAACAGAAAGTAAGTAGTAAATGCCAACATCCTGATTTCTTCCCTGTAATTTCTCTTAACACTACAGCCATTTCTCTTTCCATGTCTGCTTTATTTTTCTTTGTTCAGAACAAATTTCTTTGTTTCTCTGAACTTTCTGTTGGTCCTCACAATGCTTAGGTTAACATATCCTCAGTTTAATCAAAAGCACAAGGACTCACCAGAATTCCTGAGTCCCAAATTCAAATTCCATAGGGAGAGAATCAAACTGAATCAGTTAGATCAGTTGTCCATCCATCCTCAAAGGACTGTGTACCATGAATATGGCAGACAGAACTCTCCCCTGCTGTTTTGGAGTATTATTGCCAAGGCAGAGATTTGGTTGTCTGGACAGACAACTGAAAAGGTGTCTGCTACAGACATAATCATAAATAACTATAATACAAGATAAATACCACAAGAAAGATACAAATTAGATGGCATAGCGGTATAAAATAAGAAGAGATTTCTTACAGTGAAAAAGCTTCATGGAAGTGATGTCACAGGCAACTACAAGCCAGGGAATGCTAAGAATTACCAGCAAACACCAGAAGCTAGAGGAGGTAAAGAAGAATTCTCCTCTACAGGTTTCAGAGGGAGCCTGATCCTGATGGCACCTTGATTTTAGACGTCCAGCTTCCAGAATTGTGAGAGAATAAATTTCTGTTGTTTTAAGCTATCCAGTTTGTGGTATTTGTTACAGCAGCCCTAGGAAAATAATATGCACTCTAAAGTGACAGCTACCCTGTGCCCCAAAGCCTTACCTTATCTCTGAAGGACATCTTAATTAACGGCTTCATCATTACAAACAGTGACTTCAAATGGGGAAATCCTCACTGTTAATCCCCCCACCCCTCCAGCCTCTCATTCCCTCCAAGGATCTTTTTCTTGTAACTCATTTCTTAGTGCAAAATTATATATAATTTAGTCTTTCTACTATTAAAGAAAAGACCCTATTAAAAAACCAAATTACTTTTGGTAGTGATGATTTATTGTGTAACTTGTTATGGATGCTACTCCACAAACTTGGGTATGCAAGAACTATCATTTCTTTATTTTCTTTAAATCAAATTTATTTCAACTCCACATCTCAGTGCTGCCAGACTGGCAAAAAATTAAATTCCAATCACTTTCTGGAGCTCTCTACCCTCCTTAGGATCACACAAACATGCAGGAGGTTTGCGTGGCAAGTATCAGATAGGGAGAGTATCTCCAATCCTCAGGCCATCATGCTTTCCAGTCCAAGCCTGCATGGTACTGTAAAAGCAAGCAGTCACCCTTCTCCCATGCCTCGGAGAAAGCCACGGCACCTAGAATCTAGCTAGCCTTTTAAGGTTGACCACAAATCCTTTACTCCCAGAGCTTCTGCCAGGAAGCGGCCGGAGATCATTACTACTCCCAAACTGACAGCTGTCAGTCCTTTCCAAAGCTTGGAGAAGTCTCACTCCTTCTTCTGCCCACTCCAAAGTGAACTACTTCCTTCCTTCCTCTCCTCTGAGAACAATCCTTACAATATTCTCAGGATTCCAGGTAAACAAAAGCTAGGGAGACAGACTTTGGGGCCTGCAACACAACCCACTCACTCCCCAGGAAAGAAAGCACAAAGGGCTTGGATTCCTTTTTGGAACAGGAAAGGGAAAATAGAGGCAGAATAAACACGGTATCTCAACAAATTACTCTGAATCACTGAAGTACCAGGATAAAATAATATTAAGAGCTTATATTTTCTTTGAACACTTACTGTGTGCCAGCCATTGTTCTAAGTGCTTGACATGTGTTAACTCATTTCAGCCTCAATTCAATCTGGTAGATACCGTTATCTCCAGATGTTGAAACTAAGGTGGAGAGTTGATGTCGCTGGCGTAAGTTCACATAGCTACTAAGTGGCAGGGCTAGAATTTAAATATAGGCAATTTGGCTCCAGAGACTGCACCCAACCTTTATGCTCTACTGCCTCTCAGTGGAACATATCATCTTCTTATTCACATAGGTATTTTAGGTCCTGGTAATTCCTAGACTTGGATGATTACCAGGTTTAATTCAGAACCTCGGAGACACCTCCTTCTTCCATACCTCCTCTACATCTGTAGGCCCTCTAAGAGCTGAATTTCTCAATAAGCCACCAAAAGGACAGATAGCCTTCTTTTTATCCATTCTACAGATGTTAGCCCTTGGCACCAGTACCTTTAATATGGAGCACTATTATAAGGCAGTGTTTCAAGCCAAATAGTGTTAGATAATAGTTGGCCTTGATCATGTGCAGATCTCTGGTTCAATCTATCATGGCTAGAGTTAACTATATTCCAAAGGTTAATTGCTCTCAGTACACATAGGCTAGGCTCTAGCAACTTTATGCAGACAGAAACCTGGGGCTGATTTCTTCGGAAAGGGGCTGAGAGAGTAGTGGTCAGTAAGATCGTCAAATACCACAGCCCAGAGTCATGCTAAATAATGAAGACTTAATAGCTTTGGCTAGAGCTAAGCAAGTGTCCTAGTGTCATAGGTCAGGCTACATAGTAGGTCAGGCCCTCCTTTCCACATGCCTTGGACTGGAAAGCTGCTGTCTTTTTCAGGAAGAACTTCCAGCTTAATAATATGCTGTAGTGGTGAACAAATACCTTCTTCTCACTCTTCCTCCTTCAAATGGTGACTATAGCCTCACGTCAGAGTTTCTTATAATCAATAAATCAATAATAAAAACACTAAAGATGAATGTAAAAGATATCTCTGAAATATACTGGTACCAGCTGGAAGGATTCTAGGTTAGGAAGTTGGAGCTTTTATGAATTTTGTTTTTGTTTTTTGTTTTTTGTTGTTGTTGTTGTTGTGAGGAAGATTGTCACTGAGCCAAAATCTGTTGCAATCTTCCTCTGTTTTATGTGGGATGCCACCACAGCGTGGCTTGATGAGCAGTACTAGGTCCACACCTGGGATCCAAACCAGTGAACCCTGGGCTGCTGAAGTGGAGCTGGCCCCAAAGTCAGAGCTTTTGCCTGAAGATATGAAGACATGATGAGACATGATCAACACATTCATAGTTTTTCCAGTGCATGAGTGCGATCCACCCAAATGGGTCCCTCAGAGCTGTTAGTTGCAAGACTTGAGTAATTACACAAGAAATGTAAGATAAGATTTTATGTTTTTTACATATATAAAATATCTTTTATTCTGCTTTCTTATTATTGCCCAATGATAATCATGACATGTTAGATCGGGAATCAGAATCAAAGATAGGACAAGGTCAGAAAAGCCAGGTACAATCAATTTTAAACTCATGAAATGAAGCCTAAGGAAAAAAGTTCATTAGATAAATAAGCCAGGCAAGAAAAGTAATCGTAAGTGGTTAGTCCATGATCAAATCCCTTTGCTGTTCTTTAAGATAGGAATTATAGAGACTTAAGAATATATATATTTAGTGATATTTTTCATCTTCCTGCTTAGAATCTTTGTTAAGATCAAGTTATAAAGCTCATAAGATCAGTAGAGGATTTTTCAAGACATGCATCAGTGAAACTCCTCCTACATGTGATTTTGTCTAAATCCTCTATATACTTTTATGTGAATAAACTTAAATGGTTGTCAAGGTGAGTCAGTCTGCAAATGCCTGGGCTGGACAATCAGCCCTGCCTCTTTCTACTTTTCATATTTATCATGCTAACTCTTCCTTTGATGCTTTCATCCCTGCTAGCCTCTCCCCCAACTCTTTTCTTCCTTCTCTGTAAAAATCTGAATCATGTATTTCCTTCAATACTTAGCTCATTGCCCAATGATAATCATGACATTTTAGATCTGGAAGTACCTTAGAGGTCTCCAAAGCCCACTCATTTTATAAATGGGAAACTGAATTCCAGAGAAGGGAAGTGACCTACCTGCTGGTCCTGAAACCAAGGTCACTTAATTCCCAACTTGGTGAACTTTTTACCCCTGTACACCAACTGAGGAGGTATTAGTCATATTCCTTTGCCCATCTACATTTAGAAACATTTGAAAAATAGATATGGATACAGAGACATAAATATCAGCTTTATTCTTGATAAAGCTTGATTGGAGAATGTGGCCTGGATCTGTGGCTACAAATGAGCTTCCAATATCTGCCACTTGGCCTCTCCCCCACACCAAACTGGACTGACTTGCCAAGAAAAAGAGCAAAGAAGCCTATACCCCGAGCATTTGCCACATGGCAACATTGTAGGGGAAAGCAGGCAGGTCTGAGCCACACATTCTCAACCATTTTTCCCAATTTTACCAAACATATAAGTCACTCCTCCTCTTGGATAGAAACAGTGAGAGAGAGGTAGGAAAAAAGAGCATAAGCTCTATCCAATATTTATGAGGGGGTGAAAGTCCCTCTTTTATAGACCAAAGGTGGGAGAAAGACACAAGGAAGAAAATGGTTCCCTCTAACAATCTTCTATTCCCAAAGAGTTTGTAAGTGACTCAAATCTGGGGCTACGTTTTGTCGATGGATGCTGTATATGAACAACTGCTGTTAATAATTGTCCAACATCTTATTCTCCTTCTTTAAGTAACAAAATTCTTATTTTCCTTTAGGAAACCACAAGTCCTCCTTACTCATTCAGTGAAGTTATTGTAGAGCTCATATGCCTACCTCATCCCCAACCCAATTCCACGGGTGGATATATGACCCAGGCCAGGCCAAACAGGCACAGTATTAGATTTAGAGATGGTCAGGTGACACAAACTGAACCAATATGAGTTAAAACTGAGACTTTGCTTGAATTATTAGGAAAGAAATGCTGCTCTCTTTCTGCTGGGCTTGTTAAACCTGGAGAATGTAAGCCTGGAGTTGCTGATAGCCATCTTGGTCATCCTGTGGGAAGAGTTGGCCTAATAATGATGGAAACATAAGGAAAAGCAGAGCTGAGACATAGGCAATGAAGAAAGGGGGAAACATGGGGAAAAATCCTGATGATAGCACTGAGCCCAGATACCCAGGCTTTTCTTAAGCCAGACTGACTCTCAGATTTTTTAACCATGCGAGCAAATGAAACCCTTTCTCCACATAGTTTTTTAGCCATCTGGAGTAGAGTTTCTATCATAACCAAAAGTCTACTGATGAAAACACCTTCTCTTTTGACAAGCCTAGAACCATTCCTCTCACTTTTGTGGTTTTCTGATCCACACTGTCCTTGCCTGTCTCAAAATCCACTAACTTAGCATTAGGATGACACAAATTAGTCCTTTGTTTTTACTCTCTTGCTTTCTGATTATTTTCAATGCATGCTTTGCCCTCTTGTCAGTTAGTTTCTAAATGCTTGGATACCAGAAATCATGTTTTACTATCATTTTTTCTTTTCCTTTTTCCCTTCTTTTCCAGACTTGTTGAGACATATTTGACATACAACATTATGTAAGTTTAAGGTGTACAACTTCATAATTTGATATACACATATGTTGCAATTGAACACCACAATGAGATTAGTTAGCACAATCATCTCTGTTTCTATGAATTCAGTTGTTTTTTAGATTCCACATATGACTAAGACCATATAGTATTTGTCTAGACAAAATGAAAAGGCAACTTATGGAATGGGAAAAATATTTGCAAATCATATATCTGATGAGGGGTTAATAGCCAAAATATATGAAGAATTCATACAGCTCAATAGCAAAAAAATGACGTGATTATTCTTCCTTAATCCTCACGTTGCTAGTAACTCAACAGATTGACTGAGTCAGCCTACTAAGAGCCTTGTATGGGCCTGACTACACAACAGGAATCTGAAAAATTAACTTTAGTCAGCATAACATACACTTATCTACTAGATCTTAATAATTATGATAAAATATTTGTTTTATTTGCTCGTTTTATTGTAAACACACTTGTTAGTCATGTTTTATTTTATTTTTCTGTAGATTCAACATTTAATGAGTTCAAAGAAATCTTGAGAGGAAAACAGGCTAATTTTTATCTTGGTACCCACTGAAGTAAGTTAAAGTAGCACTAAGAGACATGCAGGATACAGCAAAAGGTCCAACATATATGTCACTGGAGTCCCAGAAGGAGAGAGAAGGAAGAAGGGGACAGATGCAATATTTGAAAAAGATAATGACTGAGAATATGCTAAATGTGATGAAAGACATTAACTCAGAGATTCCAGAGGTTCAGTGAACATCAAGCAGAATAAATGCGAAAAAAAACCACACTTATGTACAGTGTAGTCAAGCTGCTCAAACCAAAGTTAAAGTGAAAATCTTCAAAGTGTCTAGAGGAAAAACCCACATTATCCTTAGGAGAATAGTTTAAGAAAATAGCTGATTTAGTAACAAAAACTATGGAGAGCAAAGGACAATGAAATAACATTTTTTTTTTTTAGGACAATTAGCCCTGAGCTAACATCTGCTGCCAATCCTCCTCTTTTTTTGTTGAGGAAGATTGGCCCTGAGCCAACATCATGCCCATCTTTCTCTACTTTATATGTGGGACCCCTACCACAGCATGGCTTGCCAAGCAGTGCCATGTCCGCACCCGGGATCTGAACTGGCAAACCCTGGGCTGCCGAAGTGGAACATGCACACTTAACCGCTGCGCTGCTGGGTCGAGCCCTGAAATAACATTTTTAAAGTATCAAAAAGAACAAAACAAAGACAAAAATATGGCCAAACTAGAATTCTATAATCCAAGCAGAGCCAATCAGAGTCCTTTCTCGAGATTTTCTATGAGTATTTTGAGGGAGGAAAGGTCTATCTACCTGTTTAATGTTCATTGCAGCATTATTCACAATAACCAGGAGGTAGAACCAACCCAAGTGCCGAACAACTGATGAATGGATAAAGAAGATGTGATACATATATATATATAATGGAATACTACTCAGCCATATAAAACCAAAATCATCCCATTTGCAATAATATGGATTGTCCTTGAGAGTATTATGTTAAGCAAAATAAGCCAGACAGAGAAAGACAAACACTATGATTTCACTCATATGTGGTTACCAGAGGGGAAGGGGGTGGGAAGGTGGGTGAAAGGGGTAAAGGGGCACATACATATGGTAACAGATAAAAATTAGACTATTGGTGGTGAGCACAATGCAGTCCATACAGAAACTGATAGATAATGACATACACCTGAAATTTCACAGTTATAGACCATTATGACCTAAATAAAATAATTTTTAAAAAACCAGCTTGAGCAACAAAGAGATTTATTGGCTCACATAACAGGAAAGTCCAAGGGCAGATCTGGAAGAGCTAGATCCAGGGGTCAATAATGCCATCTGGGTTCTCTGTTCATTTCTTAGCTCTGAGCCTCTCTACATGACACTTATTTTTTCAGTTGGGCTCTCTCCATTTGGCACGGTTGCTGACAGTTCTCAGGCTATATTTTTACAACTCAGAATTAAACAGGTAGATAGACCTTTAGTCCAAAATACTCAGAAAATCTCGAGAAAGGATTCTGATTGGCTCTGCTTGGATCATGAGCTGCTCTCTGTACAAATCACCGTATCTAGGGGAATTCAGTACAAAGATAAGCTTAGTCTTGGTACCATACCCATCTCTGTGTCCACGAGAGAAATGTATCATTTGTGAAAACAATCCATATAAGGTAGTGAAGGGGGAATAGTTCCTACAATAAAGTGCTTTTGGGCAATCAAAGAGGTATCATGTTCACTACAGACCTTGACCCTTACATGTGTTGTTTTTCTACTTAAAAAATTAATACAGTTTCACCGTTAAAAAGTAAAAATTTACAGAAATGGAGTGTAGCATTTTGGTGAAAGCATGTGTTTTTAAATCAGACAGATGTGGACTTGAAATATGATTCAAACACATCTTAATCCTGTGATCCTGGGTAAGATATTTAACCTTTCTTAGCCTCAGTTTCCTCATCTGTAAATTGGGGAAAATAATAATACCGACTTCATGGGTTATTTATGAGAATTAAATGCGGTAATGTATGGAAGTGCTAAGAACAAATGAAAGCATAGACTAAGCCCCTAATTAATGTTAGTTAAAATCACTCATAATATAGAATGTCCAAGGCATCACTATTCCCATCTTCTGATCTCAACTTCAGCCCACCAAAAGGTCAGCAGTCTGGAGTATATTTCTCCACATTTTATCCTATATTTAAGTTGACACATGCTTCTTTTGTTCATGGAGCTATCCCAGGATAATATCATATATGCTGTCTTGAAACTTGATTTTTTTCTTATTTGCAACTCTCCCCTCCTTCGTATAGCAATAGAGAACATGTCCCTTCTCCTATGTGAGGAATCCCTGTTTCTGTCTTTGAATTCTTCCCTTTCCTGCCTTCTAGGGAAGCTTATACTATCACCAACTCCTGTAAAGTCAACTTCTTTCTTGCACCATGATCTTCCTCACCAATATTTGTGCCTTATCAAGTTCCTCTCTAATTTAAAAATCCTGCCCTAGACACTACACCACTTTCCAGATACCTCCTTGTTTCTCTCCTCCCATTCATTGATATACTTTTCTAAATTTTTTCCATATTTATTCTGTTCATTTCCTCATTCTTCAACCCACTCCAATCCGTCCTCCACCAGTCCAAAAAACAGCCCTTATGAAAATCATCACTGGTCTCCATGTCACCAACTTAAATGAACACTCTACCCTCCTCCTCCTATTTGATCTCTCAGCAGCATTTGACCCTATTAATCTTTTCTCCTTTTTGAAAAACACTTCTTCGGCTTCCATAATACCACATACTACTGGTTTTCCTTCTATCACCCTGGTCCATGCTTCACAGTCTCCTTTGCAGGTCCGTGCTCTTCTTCCTAGGCATTCAATGTTGGAGTTCCTTAAGGTTCTGTCCTAGTATTTCTCCCCTTATACTTTCCATGTTCATTCTCTAAGTGATCTAATCCACATCCACAGCTTCAATTACATCTAAGTGCCAATGACTCACAAATTAAATCTCTAGTCTAGATCTTGCTTGTAAGATCCACTCAATATATCGAATTTCATATCCTGAAAACCCTATAACTTAACACGTCCACAAATCAAATCCTCCTTCAGTGTCCACTATCAATGAATAGTGTGCCGTACACCCAGTTCCAAGAGCCAAAACACTAAATGTCACCTTTGACTCTTCTCTGTCCTTTATCCCTCTATATTCAATATATTATAAATTCCAGTTAATTTTACCACCTAAATATTACTAAAATCCATCAAATTCTCTCCACGTCTTCTGCCACCAGCCTATCTTGCCTGAAGTACTGCAAAAACCTTCTGGCTAAACTTTCTGAATCTTGTCTGGTTCCCCTGTAATATATACACTGAACTGTAGCCACAGCCCTCTTTTCAAAAAGCACATCTGATCATATCATCCATTTCTAAAAAAAAAAAAATACTTCAGTGACTTTTCATTGCTCCTAAGATAAACGACAAAGTCAGTAATGTGGTTGCAAGGCTTCTTATGGTCTGTCTTCTGCCACACTCTCCAGGTTCATCTCTTGTCATTGCTCATCTTATTCTCAGTCTAGCCACACTGAGGGGCTCCCTCTTCCAGTAGGGCTTGTGATGATCCCTAATGTTCTTCCCTGCTGCTGTTTTATCTATTTAACTCCTCATTTTTCAGACCACGGAGTAAGTGCCAACCATCTGCCCCACTCTACTACTTCCCAGTCCGTATAAGATTATTTTGTTTTATGCTCTTATGGAACCTTTATTACATTTTCATTTGGATTGATTCTGCATTGAGGATTCTGTAACTTAGTCTTTAGTTGTAAATGATTTTAATTTTTTTCTCTATTTTTTTATACGAGTTGAATCAACTCGTATTTCATATCTTACTGGGTTTTTTTTTTTTTGTCCATCTATGCTCTTTGTTTTCATATGTCTGATTCAAGGTAGTTTTCCATATATCGAAAAGCTCTTTTGAGGATGTATATAATTCAGTTTGGAGTATTGTTTTCAATTTTATTTAACTTCATGACTTTTTTGGAGATAATTTTCACCACCAGAAAGCCTTTGATTTATATTTTCTATTTTTTCCAGTAGTTTTGTATGGATGTGGTCTGCTTTTATTTATTTCTGCTAATTTCACAGACAGGATTCCTAGTTAGAGAATGCTCTTCTGTCCATTCTGCCCTCTTCTGTGAAGTTTCTTTTATGGACGGTGCTGTTGACGCAAAAGAGAGAGAGAGAGGAGGGTTGATGCGTCTTGTTTTCCTTTCTTTTCCGCAGCATCCTTAATTTTCCCTTCTTATTTCCCTCTTTCCCTACACAGCCGCATCTCTAAAGGGTACCGACACCTCTCTACATATCTGATTCTCCCACCGAAGTGTGTGAGGCTGCCCCTGCTGGTCTCACACTCTTTCGGGCCTCTTCTTGCAGTCAGTGCTGTGAACTGCCAAGTCCCAACCTGTGTTCATGATTTTGTCATTTAATGCTGTGTTTACATTCTGGGGTGATTTTATCTATGCTTCATCTAAGTCCTCTGGTCAAATCAACTCTTTTTCAAGGAGCTTCTTAAACCTCCTCTCCCCCATTTTCAGCACTCACTGGCTTGCAGCAGGAAGTGGGCAGCTAGAGCCCTGTTGGGATTGATTATTTTCTCTCCTTAAGGGTAATTTTAAGTTTGCAGTGTTCTCTGTCTCCTAAAAATGCTGAAGGCAGAGGTCATGTATGCTTTTCTGTGTCCTCCATGTTGATTATATGGGTTTTTGAGAGGAGGATGTGGAAGAGATTCGAAATCAGGTAGCCATCACTGTTCGCTAATTCCACTTCCCTTGCTTTAAAAAATAATTTGATATCATACCTATGTTTTCCTAAAAGTTATTTTTCTTAGTTTTGTTTATATTGAGCTTTATAAAGATGCAGTCATACTATATATATATTCTTCTTGGAATTGCATTTTTACTCATCATTCATAATATTCATCCATGTTGTTGTATAGATGTAGTTCACTCATTCTTACTTCTGTATAGCATTCTAATATGAGACTATTTATTATTCATATTTATATTATTCACACTACTATTGATGGGCACATGAGTTACAATTTTCTTATTTTTATTACTACAATCAGTGCTACTGTAAACATTTTTGTATATCTCTCTATTTTTTTTTTTTTGAGGAAGATTAGGCCTGAGCTAACATCCGCTGCCAATCCTCCTCTTTTTGCTGAGGAAGACTGGCCCTGAGCTAAGATCCTTGCTCATCTTCCTCTACTTTATATGTGGGACGCCTGCCACAGCATGGCTTGCCAAGCGGTACATAGGTCTGCACCTGGGATCCGAACTGGCGAACCCTGGGCTGCCGAAGTGGAATGTGAGAACTTAACCACTGCGCCGCCGGGCCGGCCCCTGTATATATCTCTTGAGGCACATGTACAAGAGTTTCTCTCGGGCTGCACTGTTCAGTATGGTAGGCACTAGCTACGTTTCTCTACTGAGCATTTGAAATGGGCAGGTAAGAAGTGAAATATGCTGTAAGGATAAAATGCACACAGGATTTCAAAGAGTTGACTGTGTAAAAAAAGAGATGTAAAATATCTCACAGATAATTTTTATATTGATTACATGTTGAAATGATGCCACACTGGATATATTGATTAAACTAAATGTGTTAAATTAATATCACCTGTTTCTTATGACTTTTTTAATGTATCTCCAAGAATATTAAAAATTACGTATTTGGCCTGCATTTGTGGATCATATTCGATTTCTAGTGGAATGTGCTGCTCCAGGATAAAAACTTAGGGATAGAAATTCTGGGTAGAAGAATATGTGAATCTTTACCTTTATTGATAAAGCCAAATTATTTCTCAATGAGATTGTACCAATTTGTACCATCAGCAGCACTGTACAAGCTTTACCATTGTTCCACATCCTCTCCAATACTTAGATTGTCAGGCAATTTAATCAATGCCGATCAAATCGTTGTAAAATGATAACTTACTGGGGTCTTGATTTTCATTTTTCAGATTACTAATGAGATTGAGCACATTTTCATATTTTTAAATTGCTATTCGTGTTTCTGCTAATATGAAATGCCTATTTTGTCTTTCTCCTCTCTCTCTCCCCCTGCTTTTTTCTACCGGATTTTTAAAATGTTTTTCTTAACGATTTGTAGAAATGCTTTCTATATTTAAGATACCAAAACTTTGTCTATTATGTTGCAAGTATTCTTTATTTATGGTGTGTCTTTTCCCCTTTTTTTTTTTTTTTTTGAGGAAGATTAACCCTGAGCTAACATCTGCTGCCAGTCCTCCACTTTTTGGCTGAGGAATACTGGCCCTGAGCTAACATCATGCCCATCTTCCTCTACTTTATATGTGGGACGCCTATCACAGCATGGCTTGACAAGCGGTACCATGTCCGCACCAGGGATCCGAACCGACGAACCCCGGGCCCCCGAAGCAGAACGTGCGCACTTAACCGCTGCGCCACTGGGCCGGCCCCTTTTCACCTTCTTGATGGCATATTTTTATAAATAAAAAAATCTTAATTTTAATGTAGTTCAATTTGTCAAACTTCTTTTTATGATTAGTGCCTTTTTTTGGTCTTAAATCTAAGCTAGCCTGAGGTAATAAAGATATTCTTTTATAGTTTCTTCTAAAAGTGTTAGAACACGAACATGAAATTCATAGGCATGTAATATATCTCCATTTAGTTAAGTCTCCTTTAACACCTTTAAATACAGGTTCAGAAATTTCTCCATGGATGTCTTGCACATCTTTTATTATATTTATTCTTAGGTGCCTTCATAGTTTTCTAGCTTTTATAAAAGGTTTCTTTTTAAAAAAAATTATCCTGTTTGTTGCTAGAATATATAAATGCAATGGAATTTATATACTGATCATATTGTGAGCCAAGTTGCTAAACCCTATTATTATTTGTAATAATTTGCACGTAGATTCTTCTTGGTTTTCTTTATAAAAAATCATATGAGCTGCAAATAAACACAGTTTTGTTTCATCCTTTTCAATTTGAATTATTTCACATTTCAGTCCTTAATCCACATGGAGTTTATTTGGCTGTAGGGTATGAAGTGATGGTTTTATTTCATTTTTTATATGGATAACCAACTGCACCAGTTCCATTTATTGAACAACTAAATCTTCCTTACAAAAGGATTTCAGTGCCTCTGTCATATATCAAGATCCTATATATACATGTTTCTGGGTTCTATTATTTTTCATTGATTATATTATTTTCCTTCTCTGAAGAACTTTTAACATTTCTTGCAAGGCAGGTCTACTGGCAGCAAATTCCCTCAATTTTTCTTTGTCTGAGGAAGTATTTATTTCTCCTTCACTTTTAAAGTCTAATTTCACAGGGTATGGAATTCTAGGTCAATGGTTTTTTTTTTTTTTTTAACTCAACACTTTAAATATTTCATTCCACTCTCTTCTTGTTTGCATAGTTTCTGAGGAGAAGTCACATATAATTTTTATCTTTGCTCTTCTATAAGTAAGGTGCTTTTTTGTTTCCCCTCTGGCTTCTTTCATGATTTTTTTCTTTATCTTTGATTTTCTGTATGTTGAAAATGATATTCCTGGGTATCTTTTTTTGGCCTTTATCCTGCTTAGCGTCCTCTAAGCTTCCTTGATCTGTAGTTTGGTGTCTGACATTAATCTGGAGACATTTTGAGTTATCATTATTTCAGATATTTCTTTTAGTTCTTTCTCTCTTTCTTCTCCTTCTAGTATTCCATTACACATATGTTACAGCTTTTCTAGTTGCTCCATAGTCCTTGGATATTCTGTTCTGTTTTTCTCAGTCTTTGTTCTCTTTGATTTTTAGTTTTGGAAGTTTCTTCTGAGATACCCTCAAGCTCAGAGATTCTTTCCTCAGCCATGTCCAGTCTACTAATAAGCCCATCAAAAGCATTCTTGATTTCTATTAACATTTTTTTTATCTCTAGCATTTCTTTTTGGTTCGTTTTTAGGATTTCCATCTCTTTTTTTACGTTGCCCATCTGTTCTGCATGCTGCCTACTTTATCTATTAGAGGCCTTAGCATATTAATCATAGTTGCTTTAAATTCCTCATCTGGAAATACCAACATCCCTGCCGTGTCTGATTCTGATGCTTGCTCTGTCTCTTCAAATTGTGCATTTCGCTTTTCGGCATGCCTTATAGTTTTTACTTTGATATTCAGACATAATGTATCGGGTAAAAAGAACTGTGGTAAGTAGGCTTTTGGTAACGTTGTGGTGATGTGTGAGGAGAGGGAAGTGTTCTATAGTCCCATGATTCATTCTCAGTGTTTTAGGGAGCCCATCTCTCAGGACTGTGACCCTCACAAGTGCTTCCCAGTACCTGCCAATCTCCCTGCTTGGGTGGGACAGGTTGGCTGGAGGGGGCAGTAGTTGGATATGTGCCTTCCTCCACATCAATTAGGCTGTGAAAATACCCCAGCAGGTTAGGCTTTTGTTAACTAGTTTTTCCTGAGGGCAGGCCTTGTTAAGAAAAACTGAATGGCATATATTGAAATGGTTCCTTTTCCTTTCCCCCTGCCAGAAGCACGGGGGAGTTTTTCTCCAATACTTACTTCGAGAACCTGGTTGAGCTCCCAAATGTAAAACTCACAAAGGGAGGAGGTCCCTTCTATGACTAGGTCCCCCCTGGAGATTTTTAACTCTCAGACTTGTCCGTACTGAGCCTCCAGCACTTTGTCAATTACAGTTCAGGTTTTCCTACCCTGGCACTAGTTCTCACGGTGGTTTCTGGTCATGAATCTCTGCTCTAGTAAGCCACCGACTCCCTGTATTTGCCTGTTCGTCTCTCCAATTTTGGAGGCAGGGTTTTGCCCCGTGTCCTCACCTCTCTTACAGATCCAAGAAGAGTTGTTGATTTTTCGGTCTGTTGGGCCTTTACCTGTTGTTGCCATGGAGTGGTGACTTTCAAGTTCCCCACATGAGGAAGAAGAATCTAAAAGTTTAGCACTGATTTATTTGCTTTTAATGCTGAGTTGTAAGAATTGTTTATATATTCTGAATACAAGTCTTACCACATATATAATTTGGAAATATTTTCTCTCATTTGGTGTGTTAACTTTCACTATATTGATAGTATCATTTGAAGAAGAAACACATTTTTAATTTTGATGAAGTCCAATTTAACTATTTCTTTCTTTCGACATTGTGCTTTTGGTGTCATCGCTAAGAAACTATTGCATAACCCAAGATCACAAACATTTATTCCTATGTTTTCATTGAAGAGCTTTATAATTTTAGCTGTTACATTTGGGTCATTGATCTATCCTTATACTTTTGATCTATTTGTGTCTTTGAATTTAAAGCATGTTTTTCGTAGACAGCATATAATTTGATCATGTTTTTTTAAAAAAAAAAATCCGTTCTACTAATTTGTACCTTTTCTTTGGAGTGTTTAGTCCATTTACATTTAATGTAATTACTGATAAGCTAGGACTTATGACTGCCATTTTGCTATTGGTCTTCTGCATGTCTTTTTTGTTTCTATTCCTCCATCACTGTCTTTTCAAGGCTACCTACATATGCAAACAAGTTCAAAATTGATATATATTTCTAGTGAATTTAGCCTTTTATTCTGTGGTGACCTTCTCTACCTATTAGTCTTTTTAATTTTTTAGTAATATTGCTATCCTAGCTTTTTTCATCTACTGTTTTGTCTGGTACACCTGTTTTTTCCTGGCATAGCTTTTGAAAACATTATTTCAGCCCTTACTGGAAGTGTTTACTTATTGAGATTGCTGATACATTTCGACTTGTCTCTATCATCTTAGTGTTTTATTTCTCTTCAAACTTCTTTTTCCATACTTCCCTCTAATTCTTTCTCTCTCAACTGATTAAGTTATAGCACAATTTTTGTATTTTGCTCTTTTTCATATTCCATTATCTTTTCCTGTAACCATTTGGGATCTATACATCAAATGATATTCTTTAAATGGTTATTATTAAAATTTTGTTTCATAACACAGTCTACAGTTAAAAATAATACCTTATCCCCCCTCCCAAACAAAACATGGATGTTAGTACATTTTAACTCTGAGCAATCTTCCTCTCATTTTTGCCAACAACGATAACAACTTACACGACTTTTGATGCAACATTTAATTTTTGTCCTTTCTTAGGCCAACAAATTAGACATGGTTAATATTTAATACATAACATGTTTACTTAGATTGACATACATGCTTACCATCTAACCTGTTCAACATTCCTTCCTTTTCCAAAAACAACTCCTTTAATGTATAACTTGAACACAATAAAATGCACACATTTTAAGTATGTAGTTCAATGAATTTTGACAAATATGTACACCCACTGTTGAAGATTCAGCCATGTGCACATCCCTCACCCTATCCAACCCCGTCTACCTGCTGTGGGAAGTGCAGTCAGCAGACAGTGGGCCATGTGGAAGAGAGCTAGGAACTGTGGTCATCTGGAGAGTGCATGCTCCCTTCTGAATGGAGTAGCTGCTACTTTAGTCAATTGTTGCCACGAGGGCCCAGTGTTGTTAGTTCTTTGGATTTTTAATGAGATGCTGGAAATCCAAAAATTATCAAAAACATTCTGATTTTTAATCGTTGGCAATGGATTTGAATGTCTTAAAACACTCAGCAGGCCAACACAAAATATTTTTGCAGGCAGTCTCTTCTGCTCTGAATCACTATTTTTCTACTTTTGCTGTAGATATTTGGAGTCTTTATATTAGGTTGAAGCTGAGTTCCTCTCAACTTCGGGGTAAGCTCCACTGCAGAATAAAAATGTGTGCCTCTCAATCTCTTTCAGTTAAAAACAAAACTACCTGTGGAAGAAGAAGAGCGAAAAGACAGATCACCAAAGTAACTGAGACAATCATAAAAACTCTCAACAAGGCCTTAATGGTGAGAAAAGATGAGAACTTTGCATGGCAGAGATGTGCCCTGACCAGGGCCTGTTGGGTGTCAGAGTTAAAGAGACAGCTATCACTTATGGGTGCAAGTAATGAGTTTCTCCTTTTCCTCTTACAAGGAGTTTGGTGGTTGGCAGCTCAGGGTTGGTTTAGTTGCTCAAGATCAGTCCTGATTCTAATCTTGCTTTTTTGCCATTCTTGCTATTTGTCTTTTTTTCCTGTGGGCTTAAGATATCTATTGTAGCTCCAGGCACTGCATTCATGTTCCAGATAAGAAAAAGGGAGAAAGCAAAGGAAAAGAAAATGTGTATGATAGCTGAGTCTCTATCTTCTTAGAAGGAAAGTAGCCTTATCTATTAGACTTCTATTTACATTTAACCAGCTAGAACACTGAAACATGGCCACCCTTAAGTTGCAGGGGAGGCTACCCTGAATAAAGAGCTCTGTTAAGAAAAAAGGAGGAAATGGATATTGAGGAGGGCATTACCCATCTATACAGAGCAAGTAATTCTGGGGCAAACTTGTTGTTATATTGTTTTTATGATAATGCTTATCTATTGGCTAGATGCATCAGCAATCAGAATCTAGTCCTGGTGTTTCAGAAGCTATGACGTGGATCATCTCTCCAGCCCTCAGGAAAGTAGGCTGAGACCATAAATATCCCTTTGTTTCTCTTTAGCCTGAACTCAATGGCCTTTATGAAGAAGATGGTAACATACTCAGGATATGGCACCATCACACAGAGTGAAGTTGACCTTGACATAATTATCCTTTGCCATATTTTTAATCTAGGATTTTGGTCCCTTAGGCTCAGCGCTATAAACCAGGGGTAAATCATGTGAATCGTATTCTGTGGCTGTCTTGAATTCAGGGAGTGATTATGGGACCAAATTCAAGATTGATGCGGTGCCTAATGATTTGGATGAGGAAAAATTTTTGATTCACAAAATACACTGCCAAGTTTTAAATAGCTACTGCCACCTAGGCAGGGTAGAGTGTACTTCTGAACTAGGAGTCCTATCAGGGCTACCTCTACCATGCTTTAAAAAACAAACATACAAAAACAAAAGATAGGGAAGGATGAATCCCAAAGTGAACCTTTGTCTTGGTTCATTTCTACTGCCTGTTCAGTACTGTTTGGCATTTGGAAATCTGATTCACTCATTCCTTCCATCGTTTCGTCATTAATTGATTCATTCAGCAAATGATCGAGTAGCTATTCTATGCCAAGGAACTGGGTTCAGAGTGGATATTGAGGTTAAATGAATTCTCTCAAGGTCATCATTTAAAAGAGGGACATCTTGGGTGAATGTGAAAGCTTTACAGGAACTGTAAAAGTCTCATTGGGGTAGACTACAGTAAGGTCTATGTGGGGGCCTAATTTGAAACCTACATTTGAAACTGGAAGTTATCAGGGACAGCCAAATGGACTTCAATTTACAATGGCTACCTGGCAAACATAGAGAAGGAGATTTAAAAACTTGAGAGCAATTCACAAAAAGACTTTTCAACAAGACCCCTAGGAGGAGGATGGAATGATCTCCTTAGAAGTCAGACCACTCATCATGGGGTCAGAAAGTCAAAACATCCTGTATTGTGATTCCAGGACAGGAAGATGAAAGGAATATTCCCAGAGCACCATGAAGAGGTGCCACTAAAAATGTCCCCACAAATGTTTCCTGATGAATTTGTCCAATGTTCCTCAAGGAAGACCATAAAGTCGAAAGGTACTCTTGCAGGTAGCGGGTGGACAGAAGGAGCTGAAAAGTTGTAGTCTCTTGAATGCTAGAAAATCTGTATTTGACTAAGAAGTCTGAAATCATTAAGGGACGATACAGTCATGTGCTGCATAACAACACTTCAGTCAATGATGGATGGATTGCATAAACAATGGTGGTCCAATAAGATTAGTGCCATATAGCCTATGTGTGTCGTAGGCTATGCCATCTAAGTTTGTATAAGTACTGTAGAGGAGAACGAAATTTTCCTCTACCATTCTAGGTTCTCCTGTCTGGGTTAAGAATTAAATTGACAGGAGACAGATTAACAGGAGAAAAACAAACACAAGTTTAATAACATGCATACATGGGAGAAAGTCAGGAAAACCGAGTAACTCACCAAATGACTGACACTCTCACCTTAAATCCTCAGCTAAAGACAAAAGAAGATGTTGGGGTTGGGAGAGTCAGGGACTTCAAAGGGAAGAAAGGCGATTCACGGGTAGGTGAAAAGGAGCAAACGTTTAGAAAACAAGTATGTGTTTGGCCACACAGAAACAGAAGACAGAGGGGAGCCCAACAAACAAGCTTTTCTAGGTTCCTCCCTGTCTGCCACCTAGTTCATGTTATGCTAAGTTGATAGCTTGCTTCCTGAGACAGGTTTTTTAAATCCAAATTCTTTTAGGCAGTTAAGGAGGAGGTAATGAGAAAAATTTTCTGAGTCTTTTGTTTCTTAAAAATAATCAGCCTAAAATAACTCTCATGTTAAAGAGACACATTTTGGGGTGTTAAGTTTTGTTCCCCTTCAGTACACTCTATGATGTTCACACAACAAAGAAATCGCCCAATGACACATCTCTCAGAAAGTATTCCTGTCTTAAGCAACACATGACTGTAATTGTCTTCCAACCTTGGGAATGGTGGTGTAGAACCTTGGAAGCAGAACTCCAGAGGTGGGTACCAGCAGAGCAAGAACAAAACTACAGAGTGATGGTTTATGCCAAGATCCTGGATTGTAAGGGAAAATGAGAAGCCTGGGATGAAGGAGAGGGTTGTAGTTTATTATACAAAATCTGTGGGGCTCAGAGCCAAATATCACGGAGCTTGTCTTAAAGCTTTTGACTGTTTCTGAAATTAGATTGCCATGGAGAAGCATGTCTTACTTATATTAATTAACTTAACATGAGTCTGTATTTGCAGATTATATATTCACCTCTATACACAAAGTCACATCATTCACACATCTACATATTATTTTTTTGGCATACAACATTTGAAAAAAATTTTAACATTCTAAATCATTTCCCCCTTTGGGTTTCAGTATTTTTGAGTGAGGTTAAAGAAAACATTATCTGGAGTCAACTCTGTGGAAGCCTGTGACAAGCCTTCCCAAATCCATTTTTCAGGGGCCTCCAACAGGATAGAAGGGAAACAGAGTTTTCATTCTTCCTGGCTTTATGACTGCTTGGTTCGTTTTGATCCACTTTGGCTCTGAGAAGAATATGAAGTAGAGAGAAATATTTTATAAGCCTTTAAGAGTTTAAATGTAATAGAGCCTTTCAAAATAAAGCACTATTCCCCAAAAAAGTTATTGTTTTAGGACGTTGAAACTGAAACAAATTTGGGGATGGGGAGAGAAATGGAGAAGTTGAGAACCAAGGTATTGATTAATGGGTTTTACTCTTGGAAGAAAACAGTAAAAGGGACTCCATTTAAAATGAGCCTCTGTTTTTTCCTTTGCTGAAGGGACTCTATTTTGAAGTCTGTTGAGTGGACACTTGCTAGGCAGTAGATATACAGAAGAAAAGTAATAAGGCTTTTAGATGCTTGGACACCATAGCCAATCCACTCTACCCACACACCATGCATTAACCTACCTGCAAGGCTATGAGCAAAGACTCAACAGGACTCACTGACTTGTTTTCCACTGGCTGTCACTCTGATCCTGTCTACACTGATGCTAAACCTCAACCCTCATGCTGCCACTGGCTTTCTGAACTTTTCCATTAGTGTTGACTTGATTTTCTTGTCTGATGCTCCCTGTGTCTCTTCCGATAGAATACCCCAATTCTAGCTTGAATTCCCCAGAAACTAACTCCCAAAACTAGCCATCTCCATACAGGTGACCCCTCCTCCTCTGCAGGTATATAGGAAAGAGAACTAGATGAGGTTTAGGCACGCAGCTGCTCAGGAGTCTCAGGAACTGAGGCTAGCAAGTAACTGTAGCAGACATAAAAACTGTTGGGCCAACCCACTATTCCACTAAACATTCAGACCAAAGGATCATTTGGTAAAATGAAAGATGAATTAAGAGTGGGCAAGATTCCATCGACCACTTGCTCCTGTCTGAGCCCAGGGATGCTCCATCCATCAACAGCAAATTGTAGTCTGGGTCACTTGATCTTGGGAAGCTAAGAGGAGTCCGGCTACTGTTCCTGTTCATGTGTCCACAGGTGCTGGTGTAGAGTGCACACAGGCAGGCCTTCTCACCCTTTCAGTCTTCTTCATCATCAATCATCCTATCAAAGGACCTGGTTTTCACCATGTTGAAAACAGAAAGGCTGCCTTTTCCAAGAAGGGCTTTTATGTGTTTACAGGTAATCCGTTGGTATATGTATCACTGGTGATGAGTTTTAAGGATAGAAAAAATTGCAGCAGTGTTGATGGTAACAATTTTATTTACTTCTTTCCTTCCTTTGCTTTAAAACATGAACCAAATATACCCTCTAAGTAAGGGAAAATTGTAGTAATGCTGTTGAGTGCAAATTTTACTGCTATAGTAACTGTAAAAACACACTGATAATAGATTTCTTTAAATTAGTGATATATTGGGATTGGATTTTAGTGTGATGACTAAAACCCAGGGAAACAAATTTGATAAAAATGTACTTGGGGCCGGCTCTGAGGCTGAGTGGTTAAGTTTGCATGCTCCGTTTCAGTGGCCCAGGGCTTCACCAGTTCGGATCCTGGGAACAGACATGGCTCCACCCATGAAGCCATGCTGAGGTGGCACCCCACATAGCAGAACCGGAGGCACTCACAACTAGAATATACAACTATGTACTGTGGGGCTTTGGGGAGAAGAAGAAGAAAGAAGATAAACAAGATTGGCAACAGATGTTAGCTCAGGTGCCAATCTTTAAAAAGAAATGTAGTTGTCAGGAGTTTTATGTGTCATGATATAAGATCTAGTGAACAGGACAGATCAAAGGTTTCTGACTTCAACTGATGGTAGAATACAAAGATTAAACAATGACACTTCCAGATGGCTGGGGGCTTGGGGAAGGGGCAAAGACACTGTGACAATCTCTTAGAGGTACAGCAGGAAGGTGCTCATCAAAGAAAGGCCACTGTGGTAAGCAAGGGGAACAGAATTAGGAGATGGAAAATCCTGAGTCCCCTAGGTTACTCTTTTAGTGCTGAAATGTCCAGGACTGATAACCCTCTGTAGATATGGCAGGTGGAAGGACGGATTAAAGGAAGGAGAATTCTTAATGTAATAGATGGGGTCAAATAGCACTACCAAAAGAAAACAGTGACAAAATGCTGTATCTAATTAAACCTCTACCAACTAAATTTTAGTAACATTCACCTTAATAATAGTTGCCACTTATGAAATTCAGCATATATGCCAGGCCTGGTTTCAGGTGCTCTGTTTACTTACATTATCTCTCATTCTCTTACAATCTTGTGAGGTATTTTTACCCCCATTTTAGCATGTATTCTAAATGTCACTTGGGGCCTCCATTATTTTTGACTCAGGGTAAAATTGACTCCAAACCTCAAAATCTATTACCTATGGAAGTTGAAATTTCAACCCACATTTTCTGTGACCCCTGAGGCTTCCTCTGTCTCCTGGGCTACTGCTTCCTCTCACATGGCCTCTGTCCTCCTAGCTGCAATCCTCAGATGAAATTCAGCTTTTTGTTCAGCTTCCGTGCACACATGCACATTCACTCTCCAGGCCTCTTATACAAAATATTTGTGAATATAGTAAGTTTATTGCAGCCCTGGCAATCATCGGGCTGGGGCTACATTGTGCACTACATCTTACTGGTTCCTTTCTCCCCCTTTCTTCTCAGTGTCTTCTTCCCTCTCCTCCAGAGAGCCTTTGGGGACTTCAAATTCTTCTCATGCAATTTATTTCAATTCTCATTGACTCCAACCCCTACACTTGCTTAGCCAGCTCCATCAAGGTCCTCATCAAATCAAAGAGCACTCCATTTTAAAATACCTGCCCTCCTTAGAAGGAAGTTGTGATTATAAATATCAAAATAAAAATCAAATTTATGTAGATGCAGATGAGGAAACAGAGATTGAGAGAGGTGATGTCACTTAGTCAGGACTAAACAACTAAAAAGTGGTAGGGTTACTATTAGAAACGGGTCTTTCTGAATCTAAAGCCTGTATTCTTTTGAATATACAATAGAAATCTCCTCTACTGGCCTGCAGGGAGAGGAGAAGCCTAGACTACCTTACTCTCTACTTTCTCCTCCATTTTGCGCCTGGCTATTGACTTTCATGGTACTCAGTTGTTTTCTCAATCACTCCTAACACATCTAGGGGAAAGGTGCAAAAGTAGGTGCTCCAATGAACCTGTAGGTCAACCTGATGCGGTGAGGTTACACCCTCACTGTTGTCTCATTCTCTAGAGCACTGGAACTCAATTCAGGATTTTGCATCCCGGGGATATGCGGTCATGTGTGGATACATTTTTGGTTGTCACAACTAGAGGAGTGCTACTGGCATCTACTGGGTAGAGGCCAGGTACGTGCTAAACACCCTACAATGCACAGACAGCTCCCCATAACAAAGATGGGATTTGGCCTAAAATGTTAATAATGCCAAGGTTGAGAAGGAGCCTATCCATTGTTCTAGGGAGTCCACTCCACTGCCATGCAGTGTTTCTTTACTGTCTGTTTCACATGGACTGTTTTTTCTCTTTTTGCTGCTGTTAACACCACCTGCCACTGAACCTTCCAATGCCTGTTGTCATCATCAAAATTCCCAATAATCATCCCCTCTGAGAAGTGTTATTTACAGGAATATTGTCACATGGACTGAAAGTTGGAAAATATATTTGAAGGAATAGTGGCCAATTTTTTTCCAAATTTGATGAAAATTATAAACCCATAGGTCAGAGAATCCCAATGAACCCAACTGGGATAAACACTAAGAAAACAACACAAAGACAAATCATAAAAAAATTTCTGAAAAGCCATAATAAACAGAAAATGTCAAAAGTAGCCAGAGAAGAAAAAGACACATACCATACTGGAGAACAAAGATAAGAGTGACTGTAGACTTCCGGGCAAAACCAATACAGATCCGAAGAAAACTTGTCTTCAAAGTTCCAAATATATCCTTCAAGAATAAAGGCAAAATTAACACTATCTCCTAACAAAAGTTAACAGATTTTAAGGCCAATCGATCTGTAATACAAGAAATGTTAAAGAAAGTTCTTCAGTCTAAAGGAAAGTTATACCAGATAAATTTGGATCAAAACGAAAGAATGAAGAGCTCAAGAATGGTAAATATGTGGGCAAATATTTTTTAAATTATTTTTCATTTTTAATTTATTTAAAAGATAATTAATTCTAAAGAGAAAATGATAACAATATATTGCAGGTTGTGTAAATATGTAGATTAAAATCTCTGTCAACAATAGTACACAGGGTGAGAGAGGAAATGGAAGTATATTGTTCTACGGCTCTTACATTATAGGTGAATTGATATAGCATTACTGGAAAGGAGAATCTAATAAGTTAAAGATGCATGTGGTAAACATGAAAGCAACCTCTAAAAGGAAAACAAAGAGGTATCTCTAGCAAGCCTGTAATGGAACTTATGAAAAGAATCCTAAGAAATAATTAATACAGGTCTGTGCTGGGGGGTTATCACTCTTGTAGTTAAGGTGAATCTTTTCATTCAATGGTTCTTTACAGTCCTCCTTGGTATCTTTCAGAGCCTTCAGCATGGATTAGTCTTAAGACATTTCTTCTTGCCAATATTAAGTCCTTAATAGCAAGTCTTTGATGCAGCATTACACTGAAAGCCCCTTTTCACTAGGAATGAGGAGGAGAAGACAGAGAGATAAAGAGCCAAAGAACTCCCATATTTATTCCTCCAGCGTGGACCTCTCCTCTAATTCTTAGACTCAAGTATACAATGACCTACTCAAGATCTTTACTTGCCCCTCAAGCCTAACACGTCCCAAGCCCAACTCTTTAATAGTTTTATTGAAATATAATTCACAAGCCATACAATTCATCCACTTAAAGTGTACAATTCAATGGTTTTTAGTATATTCACAGAATTTTGCAACCTTCACCACGGTCCATTTTAGAATACTTTCATCACCTCGAAAAGAAACCCCCCACACTTTATCTAGCTCCCCATATTCCCCCAAACCCCTACCCCTAAACAACCACTTAATCTACTTGCAGTCTCCATAAATTTCCCTATACTGGACATTTCATATGAATGGAATCATATAATATGTGGCCTTTTGTGTCTGGTTTCTTTCCCTTAGCATAATGTTTTAATGTTTTACCCATGTTGTAGCACCTATCAGTAATTTATTCCTTTTTATAGTTGTGTAATATTCCATTGTATGGATATACCACATTTGTTTAACCACTCCTCAGTTGTTGGACATTTTAGTTGTTCCCACCTTTTGGCTATTATTAATAATGCTTATACAAAAATTGCTTAGAATAAAATTCAAGCTTCTTACCCTGGCCTACAAGGCTCTATCCTGGTTAGTGCTTAATTCTCCTACCTCTTTTCCTACAACCACCATTGTTCACTGCCCTTCAGTCAGATGGACTTTTCTTTTTGTTCCTCAAACATGCCAAGGCATGTTCCCACCTCAGGACCTTTACATTTGTTATTCGCTCTGCCAAGACTCTTTCCCAGATCACCCAATAGCTGCTTTTGTTTGTTTGTTTGTTTGTTTGTTTTTGATAATTCAGATCTCTACTCAAATGTTTCCTCACCAGAAAGGTCTTTGCTAACCACCCTAGTTACAACATCCTGCTCTTCCTGTCACTCTCCACTATAGTAGCAGGGTTCATTCTCTGCATTCCAATTATTATGATTACTATTATTAGTTGATTCATGTTCTTATTTATTACCTGTTTTTACCATTAGAATGCAAATTCCATAAGAATACTGACTTTATGCGTCTCATTTCTTGTTGCATTCCCAGTAATTTGAACAGTGTCTGGGACATAAGTCCTCAGTAAATAATTGGTAAATAAAGCCTTCCAGTGGACAGTTAGAGATATACTTCAGGAGAAGGGTCAGAAGTACAGGTAAAAGATCAGGAGTATCAGCAGAAAGGTGATACCATGTTTCCTTGACATTAAGGCAACATTCTTCTCTTTTTAGTATTTCCAAAATAAGAATGTACCTTACAGTGAAGTTTTGCAAAGCTATTATTGACTCAGTGTCTTACAACCCATGATTTCTTAAAATCATGGAAAGATGGTATTTGAGGTACAAAGGGTGATAAGAAACAGTGGCCAGAGGTGGAACCTTGGTGAACATAATATTCAGGGATTAGGTGACGGTTACGTGGGGAGTTGAGCCAAGCTCTTTAAGACTCCAAACTTTCCTTTTTAATTAAAATCAGCCTAATGAGAATCTATTAAATGAACTATGCATTTGTCTGCTTTTTGTAAACATCACCGAACTTTTTCCTGATGAGTGAAGGGACTAGAGATGGAAATTTAGAGAGAGGGTGGCAGGGCTAGAAGGTAGAGGTGGATGCCAATTACTGGGGACAAATTTTCTAGACGTCCAGGGGTTTCTATAGGCCTGCTCTGCTGGGGGATGGTACTGTTTCATCAGCATTATCCAGGAAAAAGACTAGAAATTGCCAACAGGCTGGGCAGAGGATGCATAGAGAGTCATGAAGGTTGAGGTTTTGATGTTAAGAGGATTTTGTTTTGCTCTCAGACCATTTCTGCCATCAACAACTTCTGTACAACTAGCCCCTGCCTCAGTTTCCTGTGCCAGTTCCCTGTGAACCTTCCTGTCTAGGGCAGGAGGTGACCTACAGGTTTACTTGGGAAGCAGGACAAGCCTGAATGGCATGCTGTTTATCTCCCGTCAAGCCTTCCCAGGCTGCCTTGGAGGGAACTTTGAGGCAGAGAGCTGGAAATCCAAGTTCAGCAAAGTGATCGGTAAACTGAAAGGAAACCTTGTACACATGACCTCCTCACTTCAAGGAAAATTTGACCTTTATGTCCGAAAGGCATTTCCAGAGGCTTCTTTCAAAGCTCTGAGAAATGAACTAGAAGTTCAAATGATACAGAACACGGAACAGTTTTTCAATGTTTTTTCATCTTCCCCTCCCTTGAGCCAACGCTCAGTCCTGGGAAATGCTTCTGTGGCCAGGGGCCACTGTCAGTTGTTCTCTTCCCAGGTCCTGGTCCTGACTGGGCTTGGGAGAAGCTGCTTGAGCCTCTGTGCCAGAGCCGGCAGTCACCCACACTGGGGAACTCCACCTTTAGGCTCAAGGGGTAGAGATTAAAACTCTCTGGATGGGCCGAGGCAAGGTAAGCAGGTTATTCCAGGATATAAAATTCTTTTTCCAATTCAGGAAGGCATTGGAACATGTCAGATTTCTTTAAACCTTTAAGCTCCCACCTAGCACCCTCTTCCTAGGCTGCAAGAAGATCAACTTCCAGAGCACCTAACTTCCAGCTGAGGAGGAGCTACAAAATGTGGAGCGGAGACCTGTCTCCAGATAAATCACTGGCATTAAAGTGTCCTGGGGCACTGTAAAACAGTGAGCTGTAATACAAAAGGGACTGGTGAAGATTATGCCTCACAGGTGAGACATTTCTCTGCCTTTAGGCAGAGAAGTCAAATTCAAATCTTCTTTAAAATTATGCTAGGGGCCGGCTCCGTGGCCGAGTGTTTAAGTTCGCGTGCTCCGCCGCGGCGGCCCAGGGTTCGGATCCTGGGCGCGGACATGGCACTGCTCGTCAGGCCATGCTGAGGCAGCGTCCCACATCCCACAACTAGAAGGACCTGCAACTAAGATATACAACTATGTACTGGGGGGTTTGGGGAGATAAAGCAGAAAAAAAACAAAAAAGATTGGCAGCAGATGTTAGCTCGCCAATCTTAAAAAATAAAATAAAATAAATAAAATAAAATTATGCTAGCTAAGTAAGCTCTGCTGGCAGGCTGCCGTCAGCCTCTAGGTCACCAGCCTTTTCGAAACCTGACTGAAATATGCAAATACTGAATGACTGCATTTTAAGTGGGAGCACTACAGCCATGATGACAAGCACTCGAGGAGACAGCATTGTGCGCGGCAATTCCCCCCATTACTCAGTGCACCCCACACAGGTGGTTACCTCCTCACAAGGCTGATGCTCATGCCAGGCAGTCACCAGCTCCTGGAGGCATCCCTCGCTAGGGACCTAGCTCCCAATGCAAATGTATTTCCTCCTTTGGGGAGAACTAGAATCTCTAGAATCTCTAGCTGCTTCTTTAATTACATTCACAGAATGGATTGCATGCTTGTCCTGACAAGAAATCAAACGAGCGAAAATGCAACAGTTGGAAAATTGGACCCACCCAATGAGTTATGCCAGACACACGAGCACATGCACTGGGAGGCAAGAGACAACCTTTTGCTCCCAAAATGCCTAATGAGGACTTTCCTTGTCAGAGATAGTCAGTACCTGCTCTGGCCTCAGGAAATGTTGCATAGAATGTCAGGACTAGCAGGGATCTTAGTGACAACATAGTTCAGCCTCCCATATTATAGACGGAGAAACTAGGTACAAAGAGGGTAAGTGATTTGCCCAGAGTCACATACAAATGGTAGAGCAAAGGTGTGTGCTTTATTTTGACTCTTGGAACGTCAGAGCTTTTCAGGTCCTCATGGATGTAGCCCACTCTGTCATTTTACAGAAGGAGAAATTGAGGCCCAGGAATGAAAGGAGCTTGTTCAAGGTCACACAACTAAAGAATCGCTTAACCAGGTGTTAGAACCGAGTTGCCTGAGCCCCAGATAAATGCTCTTTCCTCTGTATTATGCTACTTCTTGGGTTCTGTTTGGGAACAAAGGAGAGCTGCAAAGCAAGGAAATGATGTTATTAGTGCTCAATCTCTTAAATTGTTCCTGAGGCTGTCCAGAAGTCCCTAATCCAAAAGAAAGCTCGGAGTCAGATGAGTTGGGGTCAGCAAAGCTGAAACAATGGACCTCTGAAGGCATTTTTCTATCTTTAATTTGCCTCTGTGGTTCCACTGCTCTGCTGTTGGCTACTGTCTGCCTGGTTACTAAGTGATAGTCCCAACGTTGACCAATGACAGTCTGTTCTAATAATGTAACTCAGCCCTGGGTCCTTTATATTGGAATTGATGTGATTAAGAGTGGAAAGAGGAAGAAGCTTGGTGGCGGGTACCTGAAGGTCACTTGCTCCTCTCTTGTGGACTGCCCTCTACACTCGGCTGAGCTTCCTCTGCCCATGGATAGCACAGAGGGACATTTTGGCATAGAATACACCAGAGAAGCCACCCAAGATATGCACCTCAAGAGAAGGAGGGAAAGAGAAACTTGCAGGTGGGACTAGATGAGCACTAACATTCTGGGAAAGTCTGATGGGAAAATGTGAATAAAGCTCATTCTAGAAGCACCAAAAGCAGCCCCCACTGAGCACCTAGCCCACTATTCCTGTCAGATAGTGAAAGCTGCTCTGGCCATGTAACCTTTTTGTGCATGTCACAGCCACACTATTTCTGAGTGGCTGGCTTTATTCTGGGACATGTTCCTATAAGCACACAAAGTAAAAATCTTGCACCTCTTAAAATATTTGGGTCTATCACCCAAGGAATGAGATTTACTTTCAACTGAGCCAAAGTCTGAGCAGCAATCTCTCCCTTGTTCAGAATCTAGCACAGAGCAATTCAGTCGCGTTCCATTTTTATATGCATTATGCTTCATGTTCAGGGAATTCTGAAGAGCAAAGACCACATCAGCAGCAGTAAATGGTAAGATCTCTATAAATGATGAAAGGCAGAGCCTTTTCAAATGAAAAAGAAGAGGTGCCTCTTCCATCTTACTATCAGTCCCATCTGTCATTCCACCAACTCTTTAAGACTAAGGAGACTTATTCTGTCACATAGATAGTGTGGAAAGAAAGCAGTGTTTAAGACAAATGTGCTAGGCATCAATGGTAGAATTTCAGGTTCTGAGTTCTTAGTAGAGAGCTATTTTGGGGGTTGGAAATCATGCCCCATGTCATTTTGTTTGTCACTCTTATAACACTTGACACATTTTGCTTTATGTAACACCTTGGAATGATTTTCAAGGAGAGCCCATTTCTATCTGGTACCCTATCATAAACACACTCAGATTCCAGAGGATGGTACCCATGGGTTTTTCTTTTAGTCCAATCAAAGCCCATTTCTGATGAGAGTCGCTGATATCCCTTCTCTCCCCGCAGCTTGTCTCAGCTCCATCTTGCAGGCTTTTCAAATGGTCTGGACTTTCTGTGTTCTTCATTATGGGGGGAGGAGTGATGGTGGATCCTTTCATCCAATGGCTCCTTACAGTCTCTTTTGGAAGCAAGCCTGGGTCTTTCAAAGCCCTTAACATAGGACCACAAGACCTTTCTACTTGCTAATACCAAACTGTTCTTAATGGCAAGACTTTGATGCATCATTATGTTAAAAGCTCTTTCCCCACCAGAAATAAGGATGAGAAGAAATAAAGAGAGTTAAGGAGACAAAGAACCCTGTCCCACTATACTTATATTAAAGTTATCTATCTTCTCTACTAGACATGGTTTCCTAGAGGGCAGGGACCGTGTCTTCAGTAGTGAAAGCATTAATAGCTCAACAATATTTGGGTAGAGAATGAATAAGTACCTGAATGAATATTCCATGAGCCCACTTCTTTGTGAAGACTGGCTGCAAGGAAATTCATTTTGTAAATGAATTCAGAAAACCGCTCCAAAGAGAGGGTAAAGTAAAGTAGTTATTCTTGCCTTCTGTGAAATTTCTGGACGTGGAAATGCTGGTCTGCGTACCTGCATTTTAAGTCTGTCAAAGCCAATGTCTGATATCTGCATGACTTTTGGGGATCAGTTCTGTTTATGTTTTCATCTCCAGTTGTCCGGAAGCATTCCATTTGAGTTGCTAACCTCTGCTGTGATAATCCCATGGATCTTCATCAAATGTCTTCAATTTTTGCATTAGCCCAGATTCCCTTGTAGGCCTAGACAAATTCAGCCCAGCCCTCTATGCCCAACTCTATTAGTTTCCTATTGCTGCTGTTCCAAACTACTACAAACTTGGTGGCTTAAAGCAACACAAATTTATTATCTTACAGTTCTGGAGGTCAGAAGTCCAAAATGGGTTTCACTGGGCTAAAATCAAGGTGTTGGCAGGACTGTGTTCCTTTTGGATGCTCTAGGGAAAGAGTCCATTTTCTTGCTTTCTCCAACTGCTAGAGGCTTCCCTTTCTCAAATTCCTTGGCTAGTAGCTCCATTCCTCTATCTTTAACACCAGTAGCGGCTGATCAAGTCTTTCTCATCCTGCATGATTCTGAGGTTTTTTGCTTTCATCATCACATCTCCTTCTATGATCCTTCTTTTTCTTAAAGATTGGCACCTGAGCTAACATCTGTTGCCAATCTTCTTTTTTCCTTCTTCTTCTCCCCAAAGCCCCTCAGTACGTAGTTGTATATTCTAGCTGTGAGTGCCTCTGGTTGTGCCATGTGGGATGCTGCCTCAGCATGGCTTGATGAGCGGTGTCATGTCTGCACCCAGGATCTGAACCGGTGAAACCTTGGGCTGCCGAAGCGGAGCGTGCAAACTTAACTGCTCGGCCACGGGGCGGGCCCTCTTATGACTCTTAAGAACACTTGTGATTGCATTGAGCCTACTCTAATAACCCAGGATAATCTCATCATCTCAAAGTCCTTAACTTAATCATATCCACACAGTCCCTTTTGCTATATAAAGAAATATATTCACAGATTCTAAAGATTAGGACATCGACATCTTTTGGGGGGGGGGCATCATTCTTCCTACCACACCAGTTCGAGATCATTTAATTTCCAAAGCCTTTCCTGATCTTCCTAATGCTCCATGATCTCTTTTTGTTTAATTTGTATTGTATAAGAGTGAGTACCACTCTGTTTAGAACTTGATTGTGCTTTGATTAAGTCATATCCAAATATTTACTCATTAATTCTTTCATTCAGCTAGTATTTATTGCCTTGCATGTCTCCTCTATGCTAGTTACTCTTCTGGGGGCTGGGGAAAAGACATCACCCTTGTCTTAAAGGAGCTCACCGCTTAGTGAGGGACACAAATACACAAACAAAGAAATACAAGAAGGTTTTTAAAGAGCAAGGACAGAATCTGTGTAGGATACAGTTAGGTTCAAAGGAGAGCATCGACCATTCTACCCAAGGAAGGACTTCATGCAGGAAGGGGTCTTCGAGCTAGACGAGCAGGTGCTGGCCAGGCACAAAGGCAGACCCAAGAGGACATTCTAAGTAAATGCAACAGTGACTTCATACCTGTTTATCTTTTCCATCTAGCTTGTTTGTAAGCTCTTGAAGTCAGGGATGTTGTTATATTTCTCATCTCTATATCACATTGGATTTAATCACAGGATGGCAATACAGAAGATGTTCAATAAAACTTTGTAGCTCAATGAATTCTGAAGGTGACAGAAGTCCTTCTGGCCACGATAGAGTAAATGGGAGCAGACTTGACCTTCTGCAAAAACAGTTATAAAACTAGACAAAATATATGAAAATATGAAACAACTGTTGTCAAACATCGGGCAACAAAAAGTGCAGGGCTGTGATTCCTTAAGTATGGGAAAGAAATGAGTCCTGTGATTGCCTAGGCCTTCTGACTGGATGTACCTTCCAGATCATCAGCTCAGGGGGGGAAAACCTCACCGTTCACATGGTTGTATGGTTTTTGTAAAATTTTGAAAAGTAAAATATTTTAACTTGAATCAGTTAAGACTACAGTTTTGCACTTCACCTTTCTCTCCATCATACTTTCCCTAACATTGGGTGGTGTTGGAGTAGCCATGGGAAATTTTAGTATCCCTGTGACATGCCTGCATCCAGTGGAATCCCCTGGTAGTTTCCTGAGTATGTCCGATGTTAAAGGGAAGGAGACTAGGGAAATCAAGGGAGGCCTGTCAAACTCTGGACTCCTAAGATGCAGTTCTTCTGGGAGCAGAGGAACTTCATTCTGAGGAAGTTGTCAGAGCCTGCAGCCAAGTGATACATGAGTTTACCACTCTGAAGAGACAAGGACAGTGTCCGTCAGAGTGAAGACTAAGGGGTAACATATCGTTTTGTTTAGAGAGAGAAAGCTCCTATTCTGTGTGTGTCCTGAACATAGCCCATGGATGCAAAGGGGTTACAACTACTTGAACTAGCTGGGACAAGCTCAAGAGTAAGAGCACTGGTGGCATTAATGAAGACGTTAAAATGTTGTTAGAAGAGCTTTCCTTGAAGTTGGACTTCTGCTTCTGGTTGAGATGAATAACAAGAACCAGATTTACTCTCCTACCTAAAATAACCAAAAAATTAGATGAAAATATGTGAAACAACTGTTTTCAAGACACTGAACATCAGGACATGAAAAATAGTAAACCCTGAGATATGGGAAATAAATGAGGTGAGCACTATGATTGCCCCAGCTGAATACCTTGAGAGAGCTTCCAGGCTCTGGCACAGGAAGGGAGGGACCCAGGAAGAGTCTGGCAGACTCCCTGAGTTCAGGACACAAGCTGATAATCCAGGGAGAGTAAGGAGGCTAGAGTTGCCAGAACAGAGTACCGGAGTGGAGAGGGTTGCATAGAGGGAGAACTCTAGACATCTAGCGAGGGTTCCTCAATAGTGTTCAGCTGAATACTAAACAGTGCATGTGAGGAAAGCAGCTGATGTTGGGAAACGTACCACCCAAAAAGATCAGAAGGAACGGTGCTTAGCACTCGTGCAATGCCAAGATGGTGCCTGTTCCCAACCAGGCAAACCGGAAAACCTCAGCATTCCCGGGCATTGGGTAGAGTACTCAGGAAGGCCTCGCTTCAGTTGTGTGGAGAATAATTAGCCCTAGACCGAATACTGTTTCAGATCCTCCTAACAAATTATAAGGGCTAGACCTTGAAAGGATCCAGTGGTTTCCAGGTAACTCAAGTGCATCTGAGAACAAAAGTCAATATTATAGGAATACAAAAATATATAGCATTCAATGAGGTAAAGGTCACAATGTTTGGCATCCAATAAAAGATTACCGGGTATGAAAAAAGGCAGGAAGACATGACCTATAATGAGGAGAATAATTCTGTTAGAATTAGCAGAAAAGGACATTAAAAGTTATTATAACTGTATTTCATATGTTCAAAAAGTTGAGTAGAGACACGGAAGATATTTAAAAAACCAAACTGAACTTCTAGAGGAAAAACTACAATGTCTAAGATGAAAAATACACTGGATCAGGATTCCTGGCAGAATACACATTGCAGAAGAGAAGATTAGTGGATGAGAAGACATATTGATAGAAACTACCCAAATGAAAGAGACAAAAAATTTTTTTCATGAACAGAGCATCAGCGAGCTTGGGGCCACAACTGACCTAATACACATGAAATCAGAGCCTCAGGGAGTTGGAGGCAGAAAAAATATTTGAAGAACTAATGGCAGGAAGTTTTCCAAATTTGAAGAAAACTATAAACTCACAGATCCGAGAAGCTCAACAAACTCCAATCACATGAAATATAAAGAAAATTAGAGCAAGACACATCATCATCAAATTGCTCAAAACCAGTGACAAAGAGAAAATCTTAAAAGCAGACAGAGAAAAAAGACATGTTATGTTCAGAGGAACAAAGATGTAGATGACAGCAGATTGGAAATTATGTAAACAGGAAGACAGTGGAGCAACATCTTGTTAGAGGGTGGGAAGTAAACCCAACAAAAATTCAGGGATCTTTTATATCAGTGAAATTTCTAGTATTCCAATGGCTTGGGCATGTCAGGATAACCCTTGTAAGGTAAAGGATAAGTTGTTGCTGGTCTCTCCCACAACCAGAAAAAAAAAAAAAAAAAAGACACAACACCTAGCAAGCCTCTTTGGATACTGGAAGCAACATATTCCTCATTTGGGTGTGTTACTCTGGCACATTTACTGAGTGACCTGAAAAGCTGCTAGCTTTGAGTAGAGTCCAGAACAAAAGAAGGATCTGTAACAGGTCCAGGCTGCTGTGCAAGCTGCCCCACCACTTGGGCCGTATGACCCAGCAGATCCAACGGTGCTTGAAGCATCAGGGCAAATAGGGATGCTGTTTGAAGCCTTTTGCAATCTCTATGGGTGAATCACAGCATAGGCCCTTAGCATTTTGCAGCAAAGCTCTGCTATCCTCTATGGATATCTACTCTCCTTTTGAGAAACAGCTCTTAGCTTGCTTCTAGGCCTTAGTAGAGACTAAAGGCTTAACCATGGGCCACCAAATTTCCATGTGACCTGAGCTGCCCATCAAGAACGTAGGTGTTATCTGACCCACCAAGCCATAAAGTTGATCATGCACAGTAGCACTCTAGCATCAAATAGAAGTGGTATATACATGATTGGGCCCAAGCAAGCCCTCAAGGCACAAGTAAGTTACACAAGGAAATGGCCCAAATGCCCATGGTCCCCACTCCTGCTACACTAACTTACCTCTCCCAGTCTGCACTTATGGCTTCATGGGGAGCTCCCTATGCTCAGTTGATAAAGGAAGACTTGTGCCTGGTTTATAAATGGTTCTGCATAATATGCAGGCACTATCCAAAAGTGGACAGCTGTAGCATTACGGACACTTTGGGGTCCTCACATCTCTGAGTCAACAAGTAAAGAAGATAGTTACTGTACTGGTTTGGGTGATTGATCCTTACTACCAAAGGGAAATTGGACTACTGCTCTATAGTGGAGGGAAGGAAGAGTATGTATGGAATACAGGAGATCCCTTAGGGTATTTCTTAGTATCACAATGCCCTGTGATTAAGATCACTGGAAAATTACAACAACTCAATCCAGGAAGGACTAATAATGACCCAGACCCTTCAGGAATGAAGATTTGGGTCACCTCTTCAGGTAAAGAACCACGACCAGCTGAGGTGCTTGCTGAAGGAAAAGGTAATATGGAATGAATTGTAGAAGGGTGTTGTAAATACCAGCTATGACTACATGACCAGTTTTTGTCCTCATTTTTTAAAATGGAGGTCACATTTGTTTATAACATTAGATAAATTTCAGGTGTACATCGTTATATTTCAACTTCTGTACAGACTGTATTGCATTCACCATCCAAAGTCTAGTTTCCTTCTGTCATTATTTGCATATGCCCCTCTTTATCCCTTTTGCCTTCCTCCCACACCCTTCCCCTTTGGTACCCACTAATCTGTTCTCTGTATCTATGTGTTTGTTTGTTTATCCTCCACATCTGAGTGAAATAATATAGTTATTTGGCTTTCTCCACCTGACTTATTTCGCTTAGCATAATACCCTTAAGGTCCATCCATGTTGTCACAAATGGCAAGATTTCATCTTTTTTATGCCTGAGTAGTATTCCATTATATACATATATCATGTCTTCTTTATCCATTCATCCATTTATGTGCACTTGGGTTGTTTCTAAGTCTTGGCTATTGTGAATAATGATGCAATGAACGTCGGGGTACATACATCTTTTCAAATTAGTGTTTTCATGTTCCTTGGATAAATAGTCAGAAGCAGAACTGCTGGATCATACGTGTCCTCCTTACTTTGTTATAAATATTGGTACATATGTTTGTATACATGCACACAAACATATATATGAAGCAAATATCTTTATTTGAGAGAGAGAGAGAGAGAAGCGGGGGGAGCGGGGGGCGGGGAGATTGTAAATTGGTGATTCTGCCCCTGACGCCAGATCTTGAGCATTCTCCAGGCAAGGCCCCTCTCCAGACAGCCTCCCCTTCTCTCACTGCTGAAGCAGCCCCCAAGTACCCAGCTAATTAGTAAGCTCTGTCACAATACAGTTTATAGACGATAAATGATATAATTAGGGATTTCAGACTGGGTGATATGATGGGTCTGGAGTGGAGAACCCTTCTTGGTCATTCAAGTTACACTTAATATATCATTTAAAACAAAGCAGAAGAAGGATAACACTTGGACCATAATAGGAGCTACAATTTGCACAGCCTTAAAAAGTTTCCTTGGCTCTTTCGTATCCAGTCTCTTACTTGAGCCTCACTCAATCTCTGTGAAGCAAAAAGAACAGGGATTTTTATTGTCAATGGAAAATGAGGAAAATTAAGTTTGGAGTATTAAAGGCAGCTTCCTGCCACCTATGCCCTTGTCCACTACAGCCTTGATTATCTTCGGAAAGAGGCTACTCAAAGTCTTGCAGGTCCCGAGAATGTAATTCTCACCTAGTTTAACGCTGCACCTGTTTCCCTTGCTCCCCCATTTTGATTTGCACCCTATTTGCCTCATGGTACCAATACAACTTTAGTTTTAGTTACTTTACTTTTTTTCCACCACCTCTCTCAGATGCATCTGGTTGGTTAATCAGTCTAGAAAATCATCTTCAAGTTGGTCTCTTGGAGTCAGTCTGCTCCTTGGTTTGGAAATTTTCTTTTGATTTTGATGTCCAGATATTTGTCCTTTTGGTATGTAAGGCTAAACTGACTCATGGTGAGAGGCAATCATGTTTAGCAGTAGGACCCTTTGTATAAATGAACTCTATGTAGAATTACAATGTAGAAAACAGGTAAAAATGGAGCTGCTTTGATAACGAGGGAAAGAAGATAGAATCATTCCTTTGGTGAGAGGTGAGAGATTTCCACTGAGCCCCAGGGCCTACAAGGCCCATAGTTTAAAAGCCAGTGGTAAATAGAGATAAAAATTCTCTGTAATTCTTTTTTTTAGCTTTATTGAGGCATAACTGACAAACAGGAATTGTATACATTTAAGGTATACAACTTATATTTTGATATATGTTTACATTCTTAAGTAATCACCACAATCAAGCCAATTAACATATCCATGACCTCACATAGGTACCATCTTCTTTTTTTTGTTGTAAGAACACTTAAGATCTACCCTATTAGTAAATTTCAATTATACAACACAATATTGTTAACTATAGCCACCTCACTTTGTAATAGATCTCCAGGACTTATTCATCTTGGATAACAGAAACTTTGTGCCCTTTGACCAACATCACATTGATCAACATTGCCCCTGGTAACCATCACTCTACTCTCTGCTTCTATGAGGTGGACTATTTTAGATTCCACATATAGGTGAAGCCATGCTGTTTTTGTCTTTTCCTGTCTCGCTTCCTTCCCTCAGCATAATGCCCTCTGGTTTCATCCGTGTTGTCACAAATGGTAGGATTTCTCTTTTTTTATGTCTGAATAATTTTCTATTCTATGGTTATACCAAATTTTCTTTATCTATTCATTCATTGACCAATATTTAAGTTTTTCCCATATCTTGGCTACTGTGAATAATGTTGCAATGAACATGAAAGTGCAGATATTTCTTTGAGACACAGATTTCATTTCCCTTGGATAAATACTCAGAAGTAGGATTGCCGGGTCATACGGTAGTCTTGTGTTTAATTTTTTGAGTAACCTCTGTACTGTTTTCCATAATGGTTGTACTAATTTAGATTCCCACTAAAAGTGCACAAGGGTTCATTTTTCTCCACACAGAAGATCAGATAAGATAAGTGCTGACACTTATCTTCTGTCTTTTTGATAAAAGCCATTCTAACAGGTGTGCAGTGATGTCTAATTGTGGTTATGATTTGAATTTCCCTGATGATCAGTGATGTTGACCATCTTTTTTCCTACGCCTGTTGGCCATCTGTATGTCTTCTTCGGAGAAATGTCTATTCAATTCCTTTGTCCATTTTTAATTGGGTTATTTATTTTTTTGCTATTGAGTTGTAGGAGTTCCGTATGTATTTTGGATAATAACCATTTATCACATAAATGGTTGGTAAATATTTTCTCCCATCCCATCCATTTCCTTTCACTCTGTTCATTGTTTCTTTTGCTGTGCAGAAGCTTTTTGGTTTGATGTAATCTCACTTGTCTATTTTTGCTTTTGTTGATTTTGCTTTTGGTGTCATATCCAAAGAATCATTGCCAAGATCAACGTCAAGAAGCTTTTCCCCTATGTGTTCTTCTAGTAGTTTTAGATTTTCAGGTTTTATGTTTAGATCTTTAACTCATTTGAGCTGGGTTTTGTATATGGTGTGAGATAAGGATCCAGTTTGATTCCTCTGCATGTGGTTATCCAGTTTTCCCAGTACCATTTATTGAAGAGACTATCTTTTCCTCATTGTGTGTTCTTGGCACCCTTGTCAAAGATCAGTTGACCATAAATATGTGGATTTATTGCTGGGCCTTCTGTTCTGTTCCCTTGATCTACATATCTGTTTTTATGCCGGAGCCATATTGTTTTGATCAGTGTAGCTTTGTAATATATTTTAAAATCAAGAAGGGTGGTGCCCCAGCTTTGTTCTCCTTACTCAAGATGCTTTGGTTGTTCAGTCTTTTGTGTTTCCATACGAATTTTAGGATTTTTTTTTCTATTTGCGTAAAACATGGCACTGGGATTTTGACAGGGATTGCACTGAACCTGTAGATAACTTGGGGGAAGTATGGACATTTTAACAATATTAATTCTTCCAGTCCATGAACATGGAGTACCTTTCCATTTATCTGCATCTTCTTTAGTTTCTTTCCTCAATGTTTTATAATTTTCAGTGTAAAAGTATTTCACTTTCTTGGTTGTTTATTCCTGAGTATGTTATTCTATTTATTGCTATTACAAATGGGATTGTTTTCCTGACTCTACTTAATGTGGCTCTGAGCCTCATTGACTTCATCTAGAAAATGAAGACATTAAATCAGTGAGAACATTTCCTTCTCCCTCCAAAACAAAATCTTATCCAGAAGTCCAAATTATAAATTAACATATAAAATAGAGTTCCCTTTCTTGAATCAGGCATGGGAGCCTGCAGCATGCCTGGTGCCCACTGACCTGTACCCCCAAATGGCCCCTCAAGTGACTCCATAGAGTCCAATGCTTAGATAATCTTTAAGGCCCTTCTGAAAGAAAGACGATGCCATTTATTGTGCACCTACTATATGCCAGGCCCTGGACCAAGCAGAAGCCAAGATGTAAGGCATAGCATTCTGCGGGGGAGGGAGAGGCAGCAAATGGCAGGAGTAAAGCTACATGGAGGGCTCTGAGGCAGGGGTGTCCACTATACCCTGGTAGAAAAACAGACCTCCAGCCATTTGGGGATATAAAGGGAAAGTTCAGAAGGGGAGAGAGCAGGCTTGTTTAACTTTGAAATGTGGCTGGTCAAACTGCTTGGGCACTGATGTGCTCTTGACAGTCTAAAAGGGCTCTTGGATTGCTCCCATATTCGGCTGCTTTTAAAGAGCTCTTTTGTTTAGAGGCCTCTTCCAGAGTTTTATGAAACCACACTCACCTCCTGTAGGTGCTGCTCAGCTGTCAAGAGCTCTCTAACCCTCCTAGAAGCCCCCTTGTGACTAAGCGAGTTGCAGGATACAGATGCCTAGTGCTCAGACTCCTGTGAGTAGGTGGGGGTTGGAAGCAAAGTCAATGAGGTTTAGAGATGGAGAATGTTCAGGTCACTCTTGGTTATGTCGCTAGGAAACAGATGCAGAGGAAACAAGCACCAGCTTAATTTTTCAGTTCAGCTTCATCTCTGAGGGGCTGGGACTAACCGGGGAAAGTAGGGCAAAGTGAAGACGCTACTTCTTGGGGAATCAAACTTAGTGGAAAGTTACCAATGCAAATAGAAAATATGAAGGTCAAAACCATTTGAAAGTTCCTGTTCAGTACTAGTAGGAAATTAGCCTGACATTTAAGAGCCTGAACAGTCCGGTCCCAGCAAACCACTCTAGCCTTATCTCTTATTTCTCTTCGACCATCAACCTCTGCTTAGGGCTTGATCCCTGAATAGTTATAATTGTTGCAGTTTCCATCTCCAAGCTTCACCTCATTCTCACCACTCCACCCCCACCTATGGCTCTGTTTCACCTGGAGCTCTCTCTCTTCTGAATCCCTGAGCCTGACTCACATGAGCATTTTTCTCACACCAACTTATCTCAAAAAGCATTATCTCCTGTTTATTGTGTATAAGTCTGTCTTCCTAACTGGAATCTAAGTGCCAGGAAGACAAGTATCATGTTTTATATCCCTTGCCTGCATCCCTTTTCCCAGGCATCTAGCTGTGCTGGTACAATTAGTGGATCAAAATGATCTTCTGGTTGTTTTGTTGTTTATTACAAGTATGTCAAGAGACTCTGACCCATAGGCCTCTGCCCTGAATTCTTTATATGACCTTGAACAAGTTTCTTCTCCCTTATCTGCCTCAGTTGCCCCATCTGAAAATGATGGGATCAGACTCAATGAAGTATGAGGCTTTGACAGCCCATGATTCTACAAGTCCATGCTCAAAATGAGGAAAGAGGATCAATACAGCTTGCTAACCAAGCTGAGGAGGGAGAGGGAAATGAATCTTCCCAAAAAAGCAAACCAAACAAGAAACAGCTGAAGAGGGAATAAAAAGACGTCTAAGGGAAGGTTTGTGGCTGGGAACTTGCATGAGCATTGAGGTGGGAGAAAACACCAGCTTCAAGAACAGGCTTTTCCAGCCCTGAGTGTTTTACAAACATAAATCTTCTTCTGTGATGGACAAAGGGATCCTGTAGGTCGGGCCTTTTGTTAGCAACTGGTTGCAACAGGGTATAAGCAGCATAACCGAGTGAAACTCCCCACTACTCAACAGTCAGGCGCTCATGAATCGCTGGGCCAGGTTAGCAAAGTTCCCAAACACTGCCATCTAGTGGCACTTCAAAGAAATATTTGGGGTAACTGGCCCTTGCATTCTCAGATGAAGCTGCCAGGCTTTTGGAGAAACATAGGCCGGCCCAAGAATAAAATATTGAGCCGATGAAGAATGAAAAAGTTCCCTGAGGGAAATCTTGATAAAGAAACCAAGAAAGACCAAGGCAGACAACGACAGGACCAAAGCAAGTGAGGGAAAGATATAGATATCCACTAAGCTAGATGAACCTTGCATTGAAAATTGGGGAGTGGAGGATAGGGAGAATTAACATAATCACTCACTCTGGTTCAGCATCCCCAACACATTTTTAGGAGGTTGGTGATAGACAAAGCTTCTGGTATGCCTCATGTGCTTTCTTTCTCTTCTGATCTCAATTACTTCCCTATCTCTCACTCTTTTACCTAATCTTTGTATGTTCCTCCCCCATGACCATTCTCTACTCAACTCCCCCAAAACAAAAACAGACAAACAAAAGTACCAAACAGTAACAAAATTCTTTCTTGGGGTTGTAGAGAAGTATAAGAGACTATGGAGGTCCAAAGATTGCTTTTGAAGACAGTAACACCAAAGATGTCTCCAGATTTCTGGACATACCTCTACCCAAATATTAATGTGAATGGTCTTTTGTCCTATGACATCTGCAGCCTTGCCTTGCTCCTGAGCTGCAGATCTAAATCTCCCATTGCCTACTGGGCATTTCCATTAGGATATGCACATGACTTTTCAAAACTACATTTTTCCCAAACTGTCTTCCTTCCTTCTGGTCACAACCTGTCCCTATCTTTTGTTCCTTCTGTGCCTGGTGCTTTAGCCCTACCAATCATCCAGACCCAAACTCTCCACTCCCTCCCTCTCAACACGCTCCAGTTCTCCCACCAGGCGCCAAGTCTCTGCGACTCCCCCCAAACAATATTTCTTTAAAATATTTCTTACTTTCCATGTCTACTTACACTCTCATAGACCTGGCCTTATAACCTCTCAACTGGACTACTGAAGTGGCCTGTGGTTTCAGCATTTGATATATACGTCCAAGTCTCCCACCTTTCTTCATCTCACTGGCAACAGCTCACTCATAGTCCCATCATCTTTCACTTGTGTTACTTCAATAGCCTTTTAACTGGTCTCTCTGCTTTCAAACTTGTCCTACAAAAGCCTTCCTCCATATATTGGCTAGATTGATCTTTCAACCTTGCATGTCACTTCCCTGTTTTAAACTCTTCCATAGAGCTATGGCTGAATGAGGAGACTGGCAAATCTTCCCCCCAAAGCCACTGTACAGCTGGACAAAATTGACAAAAACAATAAGTTTAGGGCCCTGGAAATCAATAGAAGTCACACGACAATCTGAAAAGTGTTTATACTTGAAAAAATGTTGAACTTCAGATAAGAACAATGGAGATTTATGCCATTCCATCCTGGAGCTGCTCCCATTTCCCATCCAGCTCGGTCAGCATGAGGTCCTGCAAGGTAGAGCGACCATGAAGACTAGCAGCTTCTCAGCTGAGGTCAAAAGTGGTGTGCAACATCTATGCCTAACAGGATTGTTGGAACAAGTAATAATCACAGAGCACATGAGAAACCAGTGTGTGGGGAGGGCCAATATCTCTACCAGTCAGAAGTTGCATTTTTGAGACAAGTATATTCCTGGCTGCAGTGGCACACATGTGCATCAGAGACCTGAGAAAGTCGCTGCCAGACACACACTTCTGGCTGAACCTGAAGCGGCGGACATATGTAGAAGAGAACTGAAAAGCCCTGGCCAAAAGAAAAAAGTAGGGACAGACTTGAAACAGTGTAAAAATTTAACGTGCTTCTTACCTGCACACAGATTCTTCAGCTGAGGACTACTGGAGGTGGTAGGGCACAATCTTGGTCCAATCATTGATGATCCATAACCTATGTAAACACAGGAAAACCCTTATGAAGCCAGGTTTAATTAACAAAAAGGAAGTTGAAAAAAATTGTAAAGACACATCAGCAACCACAAACAGGTAGACAAGACAGATTTCATAGATTTAGCCTGGACAAATTACTAAGTAAAAAAAAGCCAGTCAGACAAACAAAACCCAGTAACAACAATAATCTTCAGGGGTAAAACATCAGAATCCACAGTTGCTATAATATATTAATTAAAATTTCTAGTCATCAAGAAGAACTTATGTGACATACAAAGAAAAAAGAAAATGTGACCTATAATCAGGGAGAAAAAAAGCACTAAACAGAAATTTTTGAGTGTCCCCAGATGTTGTATTTAGCAGAAGATAAAGCAGCTATTATACATATGATCAAAGGACTAAAGGAAGGCGTGTTTAAAGGATTAAGGAAAGTATGACAACATGAATCAATAAAAAGAGATTCTCAATTCTCAATAGGACACATAAATCATAAAAAGAACCAAATGGAACTGCTGGATTTTCAAGGAAAATTCTGGAAATTTGAGATGGCAGAAGAATCAGTCAACTAGAAGATACAACATTAGAAATTATTCAGTCTGAAGAACAGATAAAAAAACAGTTGAAGAAAAATGAACAGTCAGAAAACTATGGGAAAGCATCGAGTATACCAGCACATGTGTAATTGGAGGCCCAGAAGCAGAGAGGAGAAACAGAAAGAAAATATTTGAGGAAATAATGGCTGAAAACTTTCCAAATTTAAAGAAAAATATTATTCTGCACATCCAAGAATCTTCATGAATCCCAAGTAGGATGAACTCAGAGACTCACATCTAGACACATCATAGTCAAATTAGTGAAAGAAAAACATAGAATCTTGAAAGCAGCAAAAGAAAAATGACCAGTCACATAAAAAACAGCATACAATTAATGGCTGACTTCTCATCTTAAACAACTGAGGCCAAAAGGCAGTAGAATGACATATTCAAAGCACTGAAGAAAAAAAAAAACCTTGTCAACCAAAAATTCTAAATACAGCAAAACTATCCCTCAAAAATGAAGATTAAATAAAGAAATTTCAATGTGAAGAAAGACTGGGGGTATTCATTGCTAACAGAACTGCCTTATAGGAAATAGTAAAGAATGTCCTTCAGGCTGAAAGAAAATGACTTCAGACAGTGAGTTGAATCCACAGGGGGAAATAATGAGCACCAGAAATGGCAGGTTAATATAAAAGGTCTTACAGATTTATAAAAAGATTCTTATAGATATAATTTTTTATATTGTCCCTTAACTTCTTTAAAAGTCATAAGATTTTATGAAGCAACAATTAAAATACTATATTGTTATGTTTATAACATATATAGAGGTGCAATATATATGACAGTAAAACCACAAAGAAGTGGTGGAGGAAATGGAGCTATGTTGGAACAAAGTTTCTATATTTTACTGGAATTAAATTAATATTAATCCGAAGTATACTATGATAATTTAAAACATTCTACTTGCAATCTTCAAAGAAACCATAAAGAAACTCAGTAAAAAATATATGCTTAAAAAACTGGAGGAATTAAACTGGTATATTAAAAATTATGTATTTAACATGAAGGAAGGCAGTTAGGCAAGAAGAGAAAGGTTAATAAAAGAAAGAAGACATATATAAAAGAAATAGCAAAATTATAAACGCAAATCCAACTATATCAAGAGTTACATTAAATGTAAATGACCTAAACAAATACCCCACTCAAAAGGCAAATATTATCAGAGTGAATACAAGAGCAAGGCCCAACTATGTGCTTTCTATAATCAATACACTTAGATTTAAATACACAAATAATTTTAAAGTAAAATGATGAGGAAAGATATACCATGCAAACAGCAATCACCATAGAGCTGAAGTGGCTGCATGAATATCATACAAAATAGACTTTAGAACAGGATATATTACTATAGATGATTAAGGACATTTCGTAATAATAAAAGGATAAATTAAATCAGGAAATTATAACAATTATAAATTGGATGCTATACAACAAAGCATCCAAATACATGAAGGAAACATTGGCAGAACTGAAAAGAGAAATAGACAATTCACCTATAATAGTTATAGATTTCAATACCCCATTCTCAATAATTGATCAGACAAATAGACAGAAAATCAGTAAGGCTGTAAAAGACTTGAACAAACTATCAAATAACTCAACCTAACTGACATATATAAAACTTTCCAGCCAACAAACAAAGAACACATTTTTTCAATCAATAAGAAACATTCTCCAGTATATACCATATTCAAGGCTATACAACAAACTTTAGTAAATTTAATAGGATGGAAATTATGCAAAGTATGTTTAATAACAAAATGGAATTAAGAAATTGACAGCAAAGTGAAATTTAGTAAACCTCCAAATACTAGAAAAGTAAACAACACAGTTCTCAACAACTCATAGGTCGCAAAATGAAGCATGAGAGAAATGAGAAAAATGAGAAATGTTTTTTAAACCAAAAGGTGAAAATTTAACACATCAATCTTTATGGGATGCAGCTAAAGTAGAGCTTAGAAGGAAATTTAGTTTTCAATGCCCATATCAGAAAAGAAGAAATGTCTGAATAACCTAAGCTTCCACCTTACAGAACCAATAAAATAAGAGCAAACTAAGCTCAAAGCAAGCTGAAGAAAGGAAATAATTAAAAGTAGAGTAGAAATTAATAAAATAGGAAAATATATTGATAGAGAACATCAATTAAATCAAAAGTTGGCTCTTCAAAAAGGTCAACAGTATTGAAAATAATAAACTAGACTGAACAAGAAAGAAGACATAAATCGTCCAAATCGGGAATTAAAAGGTGCTATCACTATCAACACTACACAAATTTAAAAGATTCTGAGAATACGATGAAAAATGTTATGCAGAAAATTGGACAACATAGCCGAAATGGAGAAGATTCTAAAAAGACACAAATTACCAAAACTAACCAAAGAAGAAATGGAAAATCTGATTATACATATACCAAGTAAAGAAATTGTTATAGTAATTGAATATCTTCCCACAAAGAAAAGCCCAGGCTCAGATGGCTTCACCGATGAAGTCTATCAAATATTTAAAGAAGAAGTAATACCAATTATTCACAAGAAATAGCAGAGGGAACACTTCCCAACTCAATCTATGGGGCCCGTATCATCCTGATTCCAAGCCAGAGAAACACATCCCCCAAAAAAGCAAAAGTACAGACCAATATTGCCCATGGTCATAGACAGACACAATCTTTAACAAAATATTAGCTACCCAAATTCAGCAACACAAAAAGTGGATTATAGCCCATGGCCAAGTGAGATTTATTCCAGCTAAGTTAGGTTGACTTAACATTTGAAAATTAATTAATGTAGTACATCATACTAATAGAATGATAGGGAGAAAATCATAATAATCTCAATAGAAGTGAAAAACAAAAAGCTTTTTCCAAAATCCAATACACATTCATGATAAAAGCTGTCAACAAACTAGGAGTAGAAGCCTTCCTCAAATTGATAATGAGCATCTGCAAAAACAAAACAAAACCAAACAAAACCATTGCTTAACATCATACTTGCTGGTGAAAGATTGAATGTTTCTAAGATGGGGAACAAAGCAAGTGTCTCTTCTTTCGTTCCTTCTACTCAACATTGAATTAGAGGTTTAGCCAGTGTAGTAAGCAAATAAAGACAAATAAATAAATGAAATTAAACGCATCCAGATTAAAAAGCAAGAAGTAAAACTGTCTTTATTTGCAGGTGACATAATTCTCTATGAAGAAAATCGCAATGGATCCATAAAAATATAGTAGAACTAATAAATAGTTTTAAAAAGTCACAAGATACAAGACCAATATACAAAATTCAATTGTATTTCTATATACTAGCAAGATACAATCAGAAGTTAAATGTCTTTTTTTTTTTAAGATTTTTAAAATTTTTCCTTTTTCTCTCCAAAGCCCCCTGGTACATAGTTGTGTATTTTTAGTTGTGGGTCCTTCTAGTTGTGGCATGTGGGATGCCTCCCCAGCATGGCTTGATGAGCGGTGCAATGTCCACACCCAGGGTCCGAACCAGCGAAACCCTGGGCCGCCGAAGCGGAGCACACAAACTTAACCACTTGGCCACAGAGCCAGCCCCAGAAGTCAAATGTCTTAAAGTGTCATTTACAATAGCATCGAAAATATGAAATTCTTAGGGATAAATCTAACCAAAGATGTGAAAAAGACCTGTGCACCAAAAACTATAAAATATCACTATAATGAGAGAAAACAAAGATTTTAATAAATGCAAATAAAATCCATGTTCATGGATTGGAAATCTCAATATTGTCAGGATGGCAATTCTCCCAAAATTGATATATAATGTCAAGGCAAGCCCTATGAAAATCATAGCAGGCTTTTGACAATTGAAATTGTCAAGTGACAATGTCAAATGACAAGTGAAATTGACAAGCTGATCCCAAAATTTGTATAGAAATCCAAAGGATTTAGAATAGACAAAACGATTTTGAAAAGGAAGAAGTACCTACTTTCAAAAGTAGTACAATGCCACAATAATCAAGTCAGTTTAGTATTGGGACAAGGATAGGCAAAAAGATTCATGACAGACAATTGAGAGTCTATTTATAGTCAATTAATTATTGGCAAACATGGCAATGCAAGTCAATTGGAAAAGGACAATCTTTTCAAGAAATGGTCTGGGACAATTGGATATCCACATACAAAAAGAGGAATTTAGATTCTTAGTGTATATTGTATACAAAAGTTAACTAAAAATGGATCACAGACCTAAGTGTCTGAACTAAAACTCTAAAACTTCTAGACGAAAACATAGGAGAAAATCTTTGTGACCTCAAGTTGGGTAGAGATCTTAGATATAATACCCAAGGCACCATTTATAAAATTTAAAAAGTGATTAATTGATCTTCATCCAAAAAAAACCCTTTTAGGCTTCAAAGGATGCCATTAAGAAAGTGAAAAGACAACCCACAGAGTAGGAAATAATTTTTGGAAATCATATATCTGATAAGGGTTTGTATCCAGAATAAAGTCCTACAATTCAACAATAAAAAGACAATCCAATGAAAATTTGGGCAAGGATCTGAATAGACAATTTTCCAAAATAAAGATACACAAATGGCTAATAAGTACTTGAAAAGATGCTCAACATCATTAGTCATCAGAGAAATGCAAATCAAAATGACAAGATAGCATGTCACACTCACTAGGATGGCTAAAATCAAAAAGAAAGATAGGGGCCAGCCCAGTGGCGCAGCGGTTATGTGCGCACGCTCCGCTTCGGAGGCCCGGGGTTCACCGGTTCGGATCCCGGGTGTGGACATGGCACCGTGTGACAAGCCATGCTGTGGTGGGCATCCCACATATAAAGTAGAGGAAGATGGGCTTGGATGTTAGCTCAGGGCCAGTCTTCCTCAGCAAAAAGAGGAGGATTGGCAGCAGTTAGTTCAGGGCTAATCTTCCTCAAAAAAGAAGAATGTGGAAAAATTGGAACCCTCTTGCATTGCTGGTAGGAATGTAAAATGGTGTAGTCACTTTGGAAAATAGTCTGGCAGTTCCTCAAAGTTTAAACATTGAGTTACCCTGTCACCCAGAAATCCAGCCTGTAGATACATACCCAAAAGAAATGAAAATATATATTCACACAAAAACTTGCAAAAAAATGTTCACAGCAGCATTATTCATAAAAGCCAAGAAGCATAAACAACTCAAATGTTCATCAATTGATGAATGGATAAGTAAGGTGTTGTACATCCATACAACGGAAAGTTACTTGGCCATAAAAAGTTACTGGTCTATGCTATGACATGGATGAACCTCGAAAACCTTATGCTAAGTGAAAGAAGCCAGTCACAAAAAAAAACACATATTGTGTGATTCCATGTATATGAAATATCCAGAATAGACAAATATACAGATGCCAAAAATCGCTTCTTGATGGCCAGTGGCTTGAGAATGGGGCAATGGGGAGTGACTCCTAATTAGCATAGGGTTTCTTTTTGGAATGATGAAAATGTTCTGGAATCAGATAGCGGTGATGGTTGCTCAATTTTGTGAATATACTGAAAACCACAAATTATATATTTAAAGTGTATAAATTGTATGGTACATGAATTATATTTCAATAAAGCTATTACTAAAAAACAAAAACATCCGTTGCTCTCTGTTGCTCTTAGCATTAAGTCCAAGGTTCATTGCCTGGAACTTCAGCGCCTTCACTCCTACATTCGTGTCCAATCCCTGGCACGCACTGTGCCACATCTAGCTACACTAGTAAGATTTATCTCCATTCTCCCAACATGCTGTGTATGACTACACAACCGTGCCTTTGCTCCCGCTGTTCGCTCTCCGTGGAATGTCTCCTTTGCCCTGTTTACTTTGTAAACTGCTGCTTATTTTTCAGGAAGCAGCTGAAGCCTCTTCTCTCTCCCTCATCTCCACTCTCCCAGGCCAAGAAGGGTCCCTCTTCCCTTCTCTCTGCCACAACTTCTCACAGCACACACCTCTATCACTGCACTCCTTACACTGTGTGGCAATTGTCGCGTTTGCCTCTTTGTCTCCTTAACTAGAGGATGAGTTCGTTGTAGGCGGGAACCATGCCAGATTGACCTTTCTATACCCAGCACCTAGAACAGGGCCCGATACACAGTAGGCTCTAGGTACATATTTGTTGGTTGAATGAATGAATTTAAGTAGTCTATCAGTTATTCTTAACATGTCATCATTCCACTTTATCAGAGTGATATCCAATGACCCATGAGCTGGCAGATGAGGTCTGAACACATAGAAGGGTAGGGCAGAACTATTCTGGGAGAATGGAGAAGGCAAGCCTGACCAGAACACTGCAATGCAGAACCCTGGACAACCAAAAGGCCAACAAAGGTGTGTAGCTAGGAGAGAGGATGCGGGGGTCACTGGGGCTGGCAGAAGTAGATAGAAATGGGAGGAAACATCAGCACTCAGGGAGGAAGGCAGGCCTCCTCTTAATCCCACTTACCTGAAATCATTGACTCACTGGATGAGGAGCTCCTCAAAGGCAGGGATCATGTCTCATTCTTTTCTTAAGCCCTGTGCCTAGCACAGAGTGGCACAAAATAGCTGTTCAATGTTGCCTCTCAAGGTCATAACAAGGAAAGGGGGCAGGCAGGCACAATCAGATCTTCTCTTGGGCTCCCTAGAGCGGTGAGAGCCAGGCAGCAGGGAAGAGACCAGTGAGTGCTCTTTCAGTTCAGAGGAGCCGGCCAGCCTAGCAGGGCAGGGCAGTACACAACAGGAAGGGCCAAACTATTGTGTCTTAAAAGGCAAAGGAAGTCCTCAGAATAGCGCTTGAGTCACTGCCTAACATGGACCTCTCCTGAGAGATGTGACAACCTGAGAGTTTGGTTCTCTCCATACTGCCCCAGAGACTCTGGCTATGCATGCTAGGGGCATCAGACAAATGCCCCTGTCTACCCTTCCTGGCTTCCTCATTTGACAGGGAAGCCCACCACGTTTTCTTGTGGTCCAGACCAACGACCTTGAATAACCAGAAAAGGCCAGCTGGCTCTAGCCTAGTCTAGCCATTTGCTTGTTTGCATGAAACATGGAGAAAAAGGTGGCCTATACTAAATAGAGTTGAAATGCCAGAACTGCCTTAGTGCACTGTGGAAGAAGGAAGTCTGCCTCAACTCTGTAACAGAAATCCTGCCTGAGTTTCCAGCCAGCTGGCCTGCCCCGTGGATTTCGAACTTACTAGTCCCCACAAACGTATGAGCCAATTCCTTAAAGTCAATCACTCTCTCTCTCTCTATATATATATGTATGTATGTATGTATGTATGTATGTATGTATGTATGTATATACTCCTATTCCTATTTGTTCTGTTTCCCCGGAGAACCTTGACTGATACACCCAGCAAGGGAGAAACACTTGAAGAGAAAATGTGACACGTGTCTATTTCACAATTTTGTTCGGGGGCAACTTTCATCTTCCAGTTTCTGATTCAAAACTGTTGTTTCTTTGCCTGGCAAAGCTCTATTTGACAATAGACACTTCTGATTAAATGCACACAGTCAGGAGCCTGTGACAGCATGATTGCTAGCAAGCCCTGCTTTCTGTCACCTTAGCGGCAGAGGGACAGTTTTATCTTTCTTTCCCAGTGTCAGACAGAAGCTGGTCTGAAGCCACTCCCGACTCAGTCTGGGTGTGGTTCTGATTCGAAGCCAAGCAGCTCAAATGAGAGTGAAGAGGTTTTCACTCTGCAGTAATTCTTCAGCAAACAAATGCCTGAGGCAAAAACGATGGGTTTTGCCACTTCCCAGTTTGAGCTGCTTTGCCTGAACTTGAGGGCCTTGCCAATTAACAGGTTTCTCAGTAGTGCACTGCAAAGAAGTGAGACAATGAGCTCCACGGGACCCGTCAGCATCTGCAGACAAGGTGGACGCTGAATATAACACTTGAGCTATGCTGATAATTAAGTAAGGCCTGGGGAAGAAGAGAAGGCTCTTCTTGTTCAAACAATCTGGGCAAAGAGAAAGCTCAGGAAAGAAAGTCCTTTGAATGAAGTCTTATCCTCTCTTCTAAAACCTACAGATCTCAAGCATGGCTTAGTTGTTTGCCTTTTTAGATCAAAACACAAATACATTTTGTACAGGACACTTAAAACTATGATTAATTCAAATTGTTCAATTGTTCCCCTCATCCATATTCATAGCCACGATCCTCTGCCACCTCCAGATGTTTCTAGGAGTGGTTAGCTCAAAAGCTCACTTGACATCACTCTGTGGCATTCCTTTCACTGATGATTAACAGAGGACACAAGACCTGACTCACAGCCTGGCCAGAAACTGCACTGATTAAGGCAAGCTGTAAAGAATCACGACTTCCCTCCATGAGTGGGGCCAGCTTTGTGCACCCACAGTCCTCTAAGAGGAGAAAGAGTTTCCCTTGTCTAGTATAGGGTTCCTCCCGTGTTGTTGGACAAGAGGAAGGTCTCAAACTGAGAGCCAGATGAAATTGGGCTGGTAATGCAGAAGCAGAGAAACACACACTGTGAAGTTGATCTGTGAATTTGTACCAGGTCTGAAAGCACTAAATTACAAGATGTGGTATTTGTCTTTTTTTTTTTTTTTTTGAGGATGCATGTTCTCTTGTGTAATAAAACAATGCACTACTTAAATTTTAATGTGCATGCATATAACCTGGGGATCTTGTTAAAATGCAGATTCTGATTTGGTTTAAGTCTGGTAGGCCTGAGATTGTGAATTATTAACGAGCTCCCATACGATACCTAAGCAGCTAGTCCTTGAACCATACTTCAAGTACAAGGTTATGAAACAAGTGGTAGGCCTGCAAATAGGCCCCACACCTCTAGTGTTGCCTAAGTCCTGTCAGCCATACAGATATGGCCAGGTCCCTCTCTCCTGCAGTTTGCAGTGTAGTAGACAATGACCCCTATATGCATATAATGGGATCAGTGCCACAAGGGAGGTAAAAAGGGTTGGGGATGTTCGGAGCAAGAAGTGGTCATTTCCAACTGGAAGGAGGGACTGCCAAGGCTTCAGAGAAGACAAGAGTTTTAAGCTGGATCATGAAGAGATGAGACTTAACAGGCAGAAATGTGGTAAGGGCTTGCCGGCTAGAGGGATCGCCAGAAGCAAAGGCACAGAGGCTAGAAACCATGAGGCATGGGCAGGGAAGAGTGCACAATTCCATTTGACTAGAATGTAGACTACTCTTGCAAGCAGAAACTAAGACAAACAAATAAGGTTGGTCAGGTAGTTTAGGACCAGATGACGGAAGATCCTGAGGTCATGTTGTACAAAAGCATTCGGACTTCATTCTGTAGGTGAGGGGGAGAATTGATTTTTTTTTTTGTAGCTTGAATGTGGCTTGAATGGAGCTGTGCCTTAGATTCTAGGCTTAGGAGATCACTCCAGGGACAGTGGAAGGGGCAGGTTGGAAGGGGAGACCCTGGAGGAAGGGAGACCAGTTAGGAGGCTATGGTTCAGTCAGCCTTCCAGAAAATACTTATTGAGCTCCTATTTTATTCCAACTTGAGCAGGGAACAAAAACATACATGTCCTATCACCTTGTGGCACTCACAGTCTGAGGAGAGCTACAAAGAAGTCCAGGGTGCTAAGAGAGTGTAAAACAGAGAGATCTAAAAGTCTGGAGTATCAGAGAAAATCGTCCCTGAGTTGGAGACATTTTGATCCAGATCTGAAGAATGAAGAGGATTTAGCCAGATGAAAAGAAAAGTGAAGGCGTACTCCAGATGGAGAGAAAGACCCCAACAAAGGCCCAGAGACTAGAGAGTTTGGCATGTCCTGATACTGAGAGAAATAGAGCATGGCTGAAGTGGAGAGACCAAACAGAAGAGAGACATGACATAAAGCTATAAAGGTTGGCAGGGGTTACATTTGTGCAGGTCCTTTTTAGACAAGGCAAGAATTTTGAACTTTGCCCTAAGGCTGATAGAAAGCCATTAAGCACAGGAGTGACTTGATGACATATATGTATTAGAACAACGCTCTGTCTTTGCTCTCCAGAGGATGGATGGGGGCAGAGAGCAAGATTCGATGCAAAGAAGCTAGTTTGAGAATGTTTGAGTAGACCGGGCAAGAGGTGATAGAGACTTGGTTTGAGCGGAAGAGAGGGTGGGGAGAGGTAGGCAGACAGAAGTGATAATCATGGGGTAAAATCAGCAAGAACTGGAGAAAGTGGGGGCAAGACACAGAAGAAAGGGGAGAAGGCAAGAAGGATTCCTAAGTTCTTAGTTCGGGGACTGGATGGATAGTGGTACCTGCCACTGATGTAAAGAACACAGGAGGAGAAGTAGATTTGGAAGGGAGTGAGGAAGAGAAGTTCAAGCGAAGGTCCTATGGGATGTTCACGGGGAGATAAATAGGCAGATCTATACACCACTAGATTTCAGGAGAGAGGTCTGGGCCAGGGATAGGAATGTAGGAGTAATTGGGATACAGAGGGTGGCTGAAGCTATGCAGTCTCATAGCTGATTCCAGTGCATTCTTCCCTGCCTGCCTATTAAGCCTCCCAACTGGCTCCCAGAGTCCATCAGGAACAAACATTGCAATGCACGGGTTGATACAGCAGCCTGGATTCTGTGACTGAAGAAAAGGAGGGCAGATTTTGAAGGTAAATCATGAAGAGAGATTTTGAGAATGTCAGAAATTACGGCATCTTTGGAGTTGGTATGCAGCCTGTCAAAGTGAGGAATAGCTCTCATTTCATGTGGGAATTCTGATAGATCAGTTACAAAAAGTGGATTCAAGAATTTGCAGGCAAATCCTACATCAAACGGCTTCTTAATACTCTTGGGTCAGCTCTCCCTGCTCAGCTACCCAACATGTTCCTGACATATACATGATCAGACTGTGCAAGCTAATTCTAGTATTAGCCTAAGCAAAATCATAATTAGGAACACCTGCTGCTGTTGGAAAAAAGTCTATAATACATTCCCAAAACAAATATAAATGACCTTTTCTTCAACTTTTTAGATTATTTACACTCCTTTGCCCTTTCAGCAGCCTAGATAATTCACTTAGCTATATTTATAAAATAGAGATGTGCGTTCTAAATAAAACAGTGCAAGGAAGGTTGCTTTATACAAGTGGTTTTCGTGGATGATATGCCTATCAGCTACCTTCAAAATGTACTTTGAAATTATTATAGTAGCAAATGAATGTTTTCACAGGACCTGTTGAAGTGGAACTCTTTAGGAAATGAAAATAAGTAAATAAAGCCAGCAGCAATATGTCTTCTAAACTTGCAGCAGAATGATGACTGTGGAAAAAAATGCACTCTGAACTCAATCTGACGTAAACCTCAGGATGACATCATGCATTCATATGGGAGAATTTTTGAGTGAAACCAGGACTTGTAAGGGTATGTGGTGGTGGGTGGATATGATTCCCTAGGAAGGTAATATCATTGAACAATTATCAGCCTCTGGACAGGCAAGTATGAAGAGGGAAGAGACCACCTATCTGGGTGATTGTGAGTCATTCCGAGAGTTTCCTCACTTGCCTATTGATGCTAGAAATACCAAGATCTGGGGCTGAAGTCTTTCTTGCTCAACTCAAGAGGAGACTTGGAACACTACCTTCTGGGAAGACATCATGTTGAGGCTTGGCTCACACAGATGTGTGGATGATCCAGGAGCAAAGCCTTTTTCATGGAAAGTTGAACAGGTTTCCAATAAGGAAAGCTGGACTTGTGCACTCAGGAAAAGTTGGATATCAGATCTCTGTCACCCTACCTCATAGTGTGGGGTTTGGGGCAATTATGAGAGAGAGTGTTTCTATTATCTATTGTCATCTAACAAACTATCCTGAAATGTAATGGCTAAAACATCACTGTTCTCTCACTCTTCTGTGGAATGACTGGGTTCCACTGGGCAGTTCTTCTGCTGATCTTACAGAGTCTTCAATGCAGTTGTAGTCAGATGGCAGGTGGAGTCATCCAGAGGCTCAACTGGGTCTCTGAAATGGCTGGCCCTCTCTACCTGTACATAAAATCTCAGGGCCTCTGCTCTCCACATGGTCTCTCCAGCATGGAAGCCACATTTCTCACAGGGCTCCCCAAAGTGAGTGTTCTAAGAGCGAAGGAGTGAAAACTGCCAGTCCTCTTAGAGCATAGACCCGAACTGGCACGACTTCACTTCTGCTGCGTTCTATTGGTTATTGTCAGCCACAGGCCAAATTTCCATTTGATTGTAATGATTGGATTAAATCCTTCTTTTCATGTGTTTTTCCATCATATCCTCTATTTCTTGAACATATAGTTATTAGAAATTCTTTGTCTGCTAACTTATATGTCTGGATCACCTGTGGGTTTGTGTCTATTGTCTGGTTTTTTTTCCTTAGGTTTTCAGTCATATGGCCGCGTCTCTTGTAATTCCTAGAAAGTTTTGAATGAATGTCAACCAGTTGTGCATAAATAATTATATAGGCTCTAAATGATATCTTCCCTCAGAGAGGATTCACTCTTTTCTCTGTTAAGTGGATCAAGTAAGGGCAGATCACCTTGACTGAATCAGTAACTATGCTGAATTAAGGCCAGGTTAAATGTCAGTAAAACCCTTCTACTTTTCTTTTGCTCCTGCTTCTAAGGAACTTTCAGCTGCTAATCTTCTGTGTTCAATGAAGCCCTTACCTTTGGCAGGTCTTGAAATTTAATCCTTATCTACTCAGCACAATGAGACTGTTCAAAACACTACTTTGTTTTGAGCTTTTCTACTTAGCTTCTTAATTTCCAGATGCAAGGATGGCTCACCATATGCAAATCAATAAACACAGTACACCACATTAACAGAATGAAGGATAAAAACCATATCTCAATAGATTCAGAAACAGCATTTTGCAAAATTCAACTCCCTCCCATGATAAAAAGTACAAACAAACTAGGTATAGAAGGAATTTACCTCAACATAATAAAAGTCATATATGAAAAGCCCTCAGCTAGCATCATACTCAATGGTGAAAAAAATAAAAGCTTTTCTCTAAGATCAGGAACAAAGAAACAATGCTACTCTTGTCACTTCTATTCAACATAGTAGGAAGTCTTAGCCAGAGCAAGTAGGCAAGAAAAAGAAATAAAAAGTATCCAAATCAGAAAGAAGAACTAAAAATGTTTCTGTTTTTAGATGACATGTTCCTATACATAGAAAACCCCAAAGACTCCACCAGAAAAAGACTTTTAGAACTAATAAACGATTTCAGTAAAGTTGCAGGATAGAAAATCAACATACAAAAATAAGCTGCATTTTTATGAACTGTCCAAAAAGGAAATTAAGAAACAATCCCACTTACAATAGCATCAAAAGGACTAAAATACTTAGGAATAAACTTAACCAAGGAAGTGAGAGACTTGTACATGAAAACCACAAAACATGAATGAAAGAAATTAAAGAAGACACAAATAAATGAAAAGACATCCCATGTTCATGGATTACATGACTTAATATTGTTAAAATGTCCATACTATCCAAAAATATTTAAATATTCAATGCAATCCCTATAAAAATACTAATGCATTTTTTAGTCAAGTAGAAAAAAACAATCTTAAAATTCATACAGAAACACAAATGAGGGGCCGGCCCAGTGCTGCAGCGGTGAAGTTCACACTTTCTGTTTCTCGGCGGTCTGGGGTTCACTGGTTTGGATCCCGGGTGCGGACATGGCACCGCTTGGCATGCCATGCTGTGGCAGGTGTCCTACATATAAAGTAGAGGAAGATGGGCACGATGTTAGCTCAGGGCCAGCCTTCCTCAGCAAAAAGAGGAGGACTAGCAGTAGTCAGCTCAGGGCTAATCTTCCTCAAAAAAAAAGAAGGGAAACACAAATGACCCCAAATAGCCAAGGTAATCTTGAGCAAGAAGAACAAAGATAGAGGTATCACATTTCCTGATTTCAAAATATATTGCAAAGTTACAGTAATTAAAACAGTAGGATAGTGGCATAAAAACTGCCATATAGACCAAAGGAACAGAATGGATAGCCCAGAAACAAACCCACACATATACAATTAATTGGTCTTCAACAAAGGTGCCAAGAATACACAATGGGGAAAGGATAGTCTCTTTAACAAATGATGTTGGGAATACTGGTTATCCACATACAAAAGAATAGAACTGGACCCTTATTTTACATCATTCACAACAAGCAACTCAAAATAAATTAAATATTTAAACATTAAGACTTGAAAATATAAACCTCCTAGGAGAAAACACAAGGGAAAGTCTTCTTGACATTGATCTTGGCAATGATTTCTTGGATACGACACCAAAAGCACAAGCAACAAAAGCAAAAATAGACTAGTGGGACTACATCAAACCAAAAAGCTTCTGCACAGCAAAGGAAACTATCAACAGAGTGAAAGACAATCTATAGAATGGGAGAAAATATTTGCAAACCATCTAGCTGATAAGGGGTTTATATCCCAAATATACAAGTAACTCCTACAACTCAATAGCAAAAACAAACAAAACGATAACCTGATTTAAAAATGGGCAAAGGACCTGAATAGATATTTCTCCAAAGAAAACATGCAAATGGCTGACAGGCATCTGAAAACATGTTTAACATCACTAATCATCAGGGAAATGCCAATCAAAGCCAGAATAAGATATCACCTCACACCTGTTAGAATGCCTGCTAGCAAAAAGATGAGAGAGAAAAAATGTTGGTAAGGATGTAGAGAAACTGGAAAGCTTGTACACTGTTGGTGGGAATATACATTGGTGCAGCCACTATAGAAAACAGTATGGAGGTTCCTCAAAAAACTAAAAATAGAACTGCCATATGACCCAGCAATCCCACTTCTGGGTATTTGTCCAAAAGAATTGTAATCAGAATCTCGAAGTGATATCTGCACTGCCATGTTCATTGCAGCATTATTCACAATAGCCAAGATTTGGAAACAACCTAAATGTCCTTTGACAAGTGAATAGATAAAAAAAATGTGATATGTCTCTATCTATTTAAATATATGTATATATATATATATATTTGCAAACCATCTATCTGATAAGGAGTTAATATCTATATTATTAATATATATATATACATACAACAGAATATATATGTTAATGTTAATGCTAATATATATGTTGATGTTAATATATATACACATACATATAATGGAATATTATTCAGCCTTAAAAAAAGAAGGAAATCCTGATATATGCTACAACACAGAATAAATCTGGAGGACCTTATGCTAAGTGACATGCAGAGTTTCAAAATTAAACAAATTTCTGGAGGCAAACTCTGGATATGTGTCAGCTTCATTCCTTTTCCTTTCGCTTTTAACTGGAGTCTTGGCACCACAAATCAGCCCCTAATAGCAACCAAAAGCTGTTTTTCCTACGTTCCCTAGAAGTGGCCCACTGTCTAGCCAAGGCTCAGATTCTCAGTATCTTAACTATGCATCCAGAATTTGCAAATTACCCCAGGGAAAAACTACTGCTCCTCTCAGTGGTTCAATTCTCTTTGAAACTTTGGCCCCTCCAAAGCTGATTGCTTCAGCAGCTTCCAATGCCTTTACACACACACACACACACACACACACACACACACACATATTCTTGGTTTCACATTGTGGTTTTAATTTAGATTTGCCAGATGACTTTTATTTTTTTACAATCAGTTTGTCTCTTTTTCTTTTTTTTATTGAGGTTATGATAGTTTACAACATTGTGAAATTTCAGTTGTGCATTATTATTTGTCAGTCACCTTGTAGGTGTACCCCTTCACCCTTTGTGCCCATGTCGCCAGCCCCCTTCCCCCTGGCAACCACTAAATAGTTCTCTTTGTCCATGTGTTTATTTATCTTCCACATATGAGTGAAATCACACAGTGTTTGTCTTTATATGGCTTATTTCACTTAACATAGTACCCTCAAGGTCCTTCCGTGTTGTTGCAAATGGGATGATTTTGTCATTTTTTATGGCTAAGTAGTGTTCCATTGTAGATATATATCATATCTTCTTTATCCAATCATCAGTCGATGGGCACTTAGGTTGCTTCCACATCTTGGCTATTTTGAATAATGCTGCAATGAACGTAGGGGTACATAAGTCTCTTGGAATTGCTGATTTAGAGTTCTTTGGATAGATATCCAGTAGTGGGATAGCTGGGTCATATGCTATTTCTATTTTTAATTTTTTGAGAAATCTCCATACTGTTTTCCATAGTGGCTGCACCAGTTTGCATTCTCACCAGCAGTGTATGAGGGTTCCCTTTTCTCCACATCCTCTCCAACATTTGTTATTTTTGGTCTTAGTGATTATAGCCATTTTAACAGGCGTAAGATGGTATCTTAGTGTAGTTTTGATTTGCATTTCCCTCACGATCAGTGATGGTTGAGCGTTCTTTTCATGTGCCTATTGGCCATCTGTACATCTTCTTTGGAGAAATGTCTGTTCATATCCTGTGCCCATTTTTTTCATCAGGCTGTTTGATTTTTTGTTGTTGAGTTCTTTATATTATGGAGATTAACCCTGTATAGGATATATGATTTGCAAATATTTTTTCCTAGTTGGTGGGTTGTCATTTCATTTCAATCCTGGATTCCCTTGCCTTTTAGAAGCTCTTTAATCTGATGAAGTCCCATTTGTTTATTTTTCTTTTGTTTCCCTTGTCCAAGAAGACATGGTGTCCAAAAAGATCCTTTTAAGACCAATGTCAAAGAGTGTACTGCCTATATTTTCTTCTAGAAATTTTATGGTTTCAGGTCTTACCTTCAAGTCCTTGATCCGTTTTGAGTTTATTTTTGTGAATGGTGTAAGATAATGGTCTACTTTCATGTGCCTGTCTAGTATTCCTAGCACTATTTAAAGAAGAGAATTTCCTTTCTCCATTGTATGTTCTTAGTTCCTTTGTCAAAGATTAGGTGTCCGTAGATGTGTGGTTTTATTTCCGAGCTTCCAATTCTGTTCCATTGATCTATGTGCCAGTACCATGCTGTTTTGATCACTATAGCTTTGTAGTACATTTTGAAGTCAGGGATTGTTATGCCTCCAGCTTTGTCCTTTTTTCTCAGGATTACTTTAGCAACTCAGGGTCTTTGGTTGCCCCATGTGAATTTTAGGATTCTGTGTTCTATTTCTGTGAAGAATGTCATTGAGATTCTGATTGGGATTGCATTGACTCTGTAGATTGCTTTGGGTAGTACGGATATTTTAATTATGTTTATTCTTCCAATCTATGTGCATTGAATGTTTTTCCATTTCTTTATGTCGTCATCAGTTTCTTTCAGAAAAGTCTTGTAGTTTTCATTGTTTAGGTCTTTCACTTTCTTGGTTAAATTTATTGCAAGATATTTTATTCTTTTTGTTGCGATTGTGAATGGAATTGTGTTCTTAATTCTCTTTCTGTTAGTTCATTATTAGAGTATAGAAATGCAACTGATTTTTGTAAGTTCATTTTGTATACTGCAAGACTGTTGTAATTGTTGATTATTTCTAATAGCTTTCTGATGGATTCTTTAGAGTTTTCTGTATATAAAATCATGTCATCTGTAAACAGCGAGAGTTTCACTTCTTCATTGCCTATTTGGATTCCTTTTATTTCTTGCCTAATTGCTCTGGCCAAAACCTCCAGTACTATGTTGAATAAGAGTGGTGAGAGTTGTCTTGTTCCTGTCCTCAGAGGGATGGCTTTCAGTTTTTCCCCATTGAGTATGATATTGGCTGTTGGTTTGTCATATATGATCTTTATTACGTTGTGGTACTTTCCTTCTATACCCATTTTATTGAGTGTTTTTTTATCATAAATGATCTTGGATCTTGTCGAATGCTTTCTCTGCATCTATTGAGATGATCATGTGATTTTTGTTCCTCATTTTGTTATTAATGTGGTGTATCACATTGATTGATTTATGGATGTTGAACCATCCCTGCATCCCTGGTATAAATCCCACTTGACCGTGGTGTATGATCTTTTCAGTGTATTGCTGTATTCAGTTTGCCAATAGTTTGTTGAGGATTTTTGCATCTATGTTCATCAGCGATATTGACCTGTAATTTTCCTTCTTCATGTTGACCTTGTCTGGCTTTGGTATCAGGGTGATGTTGGCCTTGTAGAATGTGTTAGGAAGTGTTCCATCTTCCTCAATTTTCTGGAATAGTTTGAGAAGGATAGGTATTAAATCTTCTTTGAATGTTTGGTAGAATTCTCCAGAGAAGCTGTCTGGTCCTGGACTTTTATCTTTGGGGAGGTTTTTGATTACTGCTTCACTCTCTTTACTTATGGTTGGTCTATTCAGATTCTCTATTTCTTCTTGATTCATTTTTGGGAGGTTGTAAGAGTCTGAGAATTTATCCATTTCTTCTAGGTTGGCCAATTTGTTGGCATATAGTTTTTCATTGTATTCTCTTATAATCTTTTGTATTTTTGTGGTATCCATTGTAATTTCTCCTCTTTCATTTCTAATTTTATTGATTTCAGTCTTCTCTCTTTTTTCCTTAGTGAGCCTGGCTAAGGGTTTGTCAATTTTGTTTATGTTCTCAAAGAACCAGCTCTTTGTTTCATTGATCCATTCTACTGTCTTTTTTATTTCAATTTCATTTATTTCTGCTCTAATTTTTATTATTTCCCTCCCTCTACTGACTTTGGGCTTTTTTTGTTCTTCTTTTTCTAATTCTGTTAGGCGTAGTTTGAGATTACTTATTTGAGATTTTTCTTGTTTGTTGAGGTGAGCCTGTATTGCAATGAATTTCCCTTTCAGGATCACTTTGGCTGCATCCCAAGTGAGTTGGTATGGTTTGTTTTCATTTTCATTTGTCTCCAGATAATATTTGATTTCTCATTTGATTTCTTTAATGATCAATTGGTGGTTTAGTAGCATATTGTTTAATCACCACATCTTTGCCCCTTTCCCAGCTTTTTTCTTGTAATTGATTTCTAGTTTCATAGCATTATGGTCAGAAAAGATGCTTGACATTATTTCAATTCTCTTAAATTTATTGAGACTTACTTTGTTTCCTAACATACACACGTATATTTTTTAAAATTTTCCCCAGCTTTCTAATTGCTCTTGGTGAGACTGAAAGCAAAGGCCCATTGAGGGATTTAAACAGAGAACTCGCATGACCAACTTTGCATTTAGTAAAAGTCACTCTGGAGGCAGTGTGGAGGATGGTGTACTAGTTTTGTAATAGCTGTTGTTTTAATTCACTGTATTAGTTTGATAGGGCTGTCATAAACAACAGAAATTAATTTTCTCAGAGTTCTGGAGGCTAGAAGTCTGAGATTATGGTGTTGTCAGGGGTGGTTTCTGCTGAGGCCTCTCTCCTCGATTTCCAGATAGCTGTCTTCTCTCTATGCCTTCATGTTATATTCCCTCTGTACCTATTTGTGCCCCAATTTTCTCTTCTTATAAGGACACTAGTCATATTGGGTAAGGCCCCACCTAATGACCTTACTTTAACTTAATTATCTCTTTAAAGATCCTGTCTCCAAATATAGTCACATTATAAGTTACTGGGGGTTAAGACCTCAACATACTAATTTTGGGAGGTGGGGCATAATTCAGCACATAACAGATGGATTGTATGGAAGCAAAAGTGGAGTCAGGGAGGCCAATGAGAAAGCTATTGCAGTAATCCAGGAGAGAGAGATTTTTGTCAGGTTGGACTAAATAATGGCATAGGGGCTGGAGATAATTGGACTGCTTCAAGGGACCATCAGAAGATAGAATAGATAGGATTTGGTAATTCTGAATACGATATGTTAAGATGATGAGGGAAGAGTCAAGCATGATACCCGATTTTCTAATTTGAGCATAAGGTAGAGGATAATAAACATAATGTGGATGGGGAAGAGTTGTCATCTGAGATGCAAACATAACTTCCTTTCTCTCCTGCATTCTACGATAAAGCTTAAGCCCTGGGATGCTGCTCCCTTACAGCTATATGTGGTCTTGTGACTAAGTATGTGTGTGGAAGTGATGCCTGCAAGCTCTGAGTTACTCCCTTAAAAGGAAATGGTTTACCCCATACTTCCTTTTTCTTCCTCCCTTCTTTTTTTTTTTTAATTGAGGTAACACTGGTTTATAACATTATATAAATTTCAGGTATACATCGTATTTTGATTTCTGCATAGATTACATCATGTTTACCACCCAAAGACTAATTACCATCCATCACTGTACACATGTGCCCTATCACCTCTTTTGCCCTCCTCCCTCCCCTCTTCCCCTCTGGTAACCACCAAGCTAATCTCTGTATCTATGTATTTGTTTATTGTTGTTTTTATCTTCTGAATGAAATCATATGATATTTGACTTTCTCTCTCTGACTTATTTTGCTTGGCATGATAATATTAAGGTCTATCTATGTGTTGCAAATGGCAAGATTTCATCTTTTTTTATAGTTGAGTAGTATTCCCTTGTGTATATATACCACATTATCCATTCATCTGTCAATGGGCACTTAGGTTGTTTCTAAGTCTTGGCTATTATGAATAACACTGCAATGGACATAGGGGTCATACATCTTTACACATTCGTGTTTTTATGTTCTTTGTATAAATATCCAGCAGTGGAATAGCTGGATCATATGGTAGATCTATTCTTAATTTTTTGAGGAATCTTCACGCTATTTTCCATAGTGGCTATTCCAGTTTACATTCCCACCAACAGCGAATGAGAGCTCCCTTTTCTTCACATCCTCTCCCACACTTGTTATTTCTTGTCTTGTTAATTATAGCCATTCTGACCGGGATGAGGTGATATCTCATTGTAGTTTTGATTTGCATTTCCCTAATGATTAGTGATGTTAAACATCTTTTCATGTGCCTGTTGGTTACCTGTATATCTTCTTTGGGAAAACGTCTGTTCAGATATTTTGCCCATTTTTTAATTGGGTTGTTAGTTTTTTAGTTGTTGAGATGTATGTGTTCTTTATATATTTTGGATATTTACCTCTTATCAGATATAAGGTTTGCAAATACCTTCTCCCAATTGTTAGGTTGTCTTTTCATTTTATTGATGGTTTCCTTTGCCTTGCAGAAAACTTTTAGTTTGATGTAGTCCCATTTGTTTATTTTTTCTTTTGTTTCCCTTGCCTGGGGAGACATGATATTCAAAAAGATGCTGCTAAGATCGACATTGAAGAGCATACTGCCAATGTTTTCTTATAGAAGTTTTATGGTTTCAGGCCTTACATTCAAGTCTTACTCCATTTCGAGTTAATTTTTGTGTATGGTGTAAGATAATGATCTATTTTCATTCTTTTGCATGTGGCTGTCCAGTTTCCCCAACACTATTTATTGAAGAGACTTTCCTTTCTCCCTGGTATGCTCTTGGCTTCCTTGTTGAATATTGGCTGTCCACAGATGTGTGGGTTTATTTCTGGGCTCTCGATTCTGTTCCATTAATCCATATATCTGTTCTTGCACCAGTAACATGCTGTTTTGATTACTATAGCTTTGTAGTATGTTTTGAAATCAGGGAGTATTTTACCTCCAGCTTTGTTCTTTCTTCTCAGGATTCTTTTGGCTATTCTGGGTCTTCTATTGTTCCATATAAATTTCAGGATTCTTTGTTCCATTTCTGTGAAAAATGTCACTGGGACTTTGATAGGGATTGCACTGAGTCTGTAGATTGCTTCAGGTAATGTGGATATTTTAATTATGTTTATTTTTGCAATCCAAAGGCACAGAATATCTTTCCATTTCTTTGTGTCTTCTTTGATTTCTTTCAATCTTCCTCCCTTCTTAGGGGCTAAAACACAGACATAGTGGTGATGAACCAGTTTTGACTATGCAGAGAAAGAAAATATTTTAGGGGATGATGGAACCACAAGATAGAAGGACTTGGGTTCTCTGCTACTAAATTCTTAAGCGCTATGAGCAAGTCCCTTCCTCTCTCTGGGCCTCAGTTTTCCCCTCTATAAAGTGAAGGTGCGAACAGGTGATTTCCAGGAGTTCTGCTAGCTCTAAACTTCTATACGTCTTTGAATGCAGCCACAGGCTGTATGTCAGTGCCTGAAGTTCTAGGTAAAGATTGACTTTCTCATGTCTCCTATGTTAAAATGCAAAGCATCCAGGGAAAGTCCCATCAAATCTCAAGTATTTCAATGTGAACGTGTTTCTGTTGATCCTATGGATTTTTCTAGATGGATCAAAGGACGAATCTGGGGTTCACAGCCTCCTAGATTGATCACAAAGTGGAACACAGAGAAGGAGGAGCTATCAAGAAAAGGAGGAAATGTGGCAGAGGCATCCTTACTATTCAGGCACCATCATTCTCCATCCTAGCTTTGCAGGGAGGCCTGCCTGGGGAAATTCAACCACTAGTGGGACAAAGGCCAACCCACTCAGATTCCCAAAACTGGGGCAAACAGTGTGTCTTTGGGCATTACCAGGGGCCATCCCTTGAAGAACTTCCTCCCTTGAAGAACTTTGGAGCAAAATTCTCATCAGTCATCTTTCACCTTCCAAGCTTGGCCCCTCCCAATGTTCCCAAATTGGGGAAACTTCCCAGGCTTTGGGCTAGAGTTGGTGGATTTTCTCGAGGTGCTGATTGGGACATTGCTCTGGATGGCATCCAACTTGCCAGGTGTCTGGTTGGAGGCAATCAGAGAAGCCCTGATGGGGCAGACCCTCCATGTAGTTTTTGGTTCCTTGTTGGAAAGGCTAATAAACTTTCTGTGAAGACTGCTGTGTCTGCACTTTGGGTTGTTTGCTGATCAGAGGGCAATCAATGATTATACCTCTCTTCACATGCTTCTGTTAGCACACATGATTCTAAATGCCCTTCTGCCTTGAGTGTTAGTCAATGGAAAGGGGCTCAGTTCTGTGAATCTGATGAGATAAGCCTTGAGACATAGGTGCCATGTTTATAATTCCAGTCACCATACAGAAAGGGCACTGGGGCCCGGTTTTGCACTAACTGCTTCTCCACCCAACCTCACCTGCCTGACATTCCTTTGCTGATGCCCCTGCCTTTCCTTTGTTCACCTTTGTTCAGTACTTAGAAAGAAATGAAGCAGGGTGCAAAGCAGGCTGGTGGAGGGATTCTGGAACAGCTGTGGCATGCACAGCCCAAGTTCAGTGGCCAAGTGAGTCTTTTTAAGGGCAGTGGGGAGGGGGCCACAGGAAATTCAAATGAAAGCATCTTGATGGACTAATACAGAGGCCAGGATCACTGGCAGCCAGTCCTGGATCCTAGTGCTGCTCCATCCTTATTCATGTTTTAGCTGGATGACCTTGACCTTATAGGACTCAGATAAGATGACATAGGTGAAAGTACTTTATAAATGCAACACAAATGTTTGTTTTTATTACGCAACTCTGAGAACATAGTAAAAGTTTCTCCACAACAAGATATCTCACCCATCCACCCATGGAACCAAACCACATCCTGGTCAGGACCTGCGCTAATGCCCATACATTGATATTTAGAAATTATTTCTCGCTTAGCATTACCTTGCTCCAAATTCCTCTTTTGAAATGTATAGCCCCCTCTCCACCCCAGAATGTTCCTTCTCAAGGATAGCCCCTTAAGTACCTAGGATCTCAGTGTGAAAGAATTTTTCAGACCCTTTCCTTTCTGATTATGGCCAGGAGGAAACCACAGGATATCTAGTGGCAGAGGTTCAGGAAATGGAGGTAAAAATAACCTTCTATCCTTATGTTCAATCCCCATTGATTCTTTTCAAATTAATCATTATTTTTGTCTAAGTAATATGTACTGATTTACAATGCTATATTACTCTAGTCTAAAAGGCTTATACTACATTATCCTACAAAAAACGGACAAGACCCCATGTCCTTCCTCCCCCCACTTGCCTCAACTCACTTTCAATTTTTTAACTGTTTCTTCTAACATTTACTTCCATATTGCTAAATAATATGCATGCATTGTTGTCTTCTGGTTCATTATAATTAATCTATTGGTGTCTTATTATAGTAGATGAGGATTCAATTTTCTTACAAATCTCCCTCTCCTCCATTCTCCCAATAGACTTACATTGCAATTTAATGTTTTCATCATTATGATTATGCAAATATTCTTCACTGAGGAGCCAAGAATTATACTATGATTACATTTCTTTCCTTGTACAATTTCTGTGTTTTCAGGAGTCAATGATTACTTAATTCATTTTTCCCTTTTGCATAGTTTATTTGAACCCATGGCCAAGTCTTCTTATACCTTCCAACAGTCTTGTAAAATACCTCTCAGTGCAATTGTCCACTTGATCACGTTAGCAAAGCTTTCAGATTCTCTCTCAGTTTTATTATTGTTGTTTTGTTTTGTTTGGGTTTTGTGGCTTTTTCTTTCTTGAAATGTCCCTCCTGGGGCCCTCTGGCTTGCTCCAATCTGAGCCATTTTCTTACTGAGCTTTTGCACAGCTGTCATCTGGAAATTCCTTTCACCTCTCCCCGGGATAGGATCCCTGTTTCGTGAATCTGTTTCTCGGTTTACATCCTTGTTTTGGTTGAGCATCACCTCCTGAGTAAGGGTGCATGATAGATAACATTTTTGAGACTTTGTATGTCTGAAAATATTTTTTTATTTTGCCCTCTGATTTGATTAATAACTTGGCTAAGGATAAAATTCTTGATTGAAAATATCATTTGCTCTGAATTTTGAAGGCATTACCCTATTGTCTTCAAGCCTTCAATCTTGCTATTGAGAAGCCAAATACTTCATATGTGACATCTGGTTTTCTCTCAGGAAGTTTCCTGGTTCTTTATCCCTAATGTTTTGGAATCTCACAATGCTCTCATGCTGGGTTCATGCTGGGTTTAAATCTGGAAACTCACATCCCTCGGAGCTGGGAAACTGCTTTGCATTATTTCATTCACAATTTGCTTCCACCATTTTCTGTTTTCTTTCTTGAAGCTCTTATTAGCTTGATGACAGAGAGCCTGGATTGTTCTTCTGCTTTTCTTTATTCTCATATTGTTCAGCAAAATGTAAGCTACACGAGGACAGAGGACTTTTGTCAGTTTGTTATTGTTGTTGATCATGATATAATGATATATTTCAAGAACCTAGAACAATACCTGGTACACAATAAGCATTCGAGCAATTTTGATGAGTGAAATCTCTATCTTTTTGCTCTACTTTCTGTGTGATTTCCTCAACTTTATCTTCAAACCTGTTTACTAAAATTTTTTTGCTATTATATTTTTAATTTTCAGGAACTATTATTTATACTTTGATTAGTCTTTCATATAATCATGTTCTTTTCTAGTGATGCAATATCTTCTCTTATTTCTTCGAGAATATTATTGCTTCATAGACATTTTCTTCTGCTCTCTATATTGTTTGTTTCAATTGTTCATTTTCATTCCTTCTTTTCTCTTTATGTTGGCTTCTCACTTTCAAATAAGAGGTTTTTTTCAAATGACTGGTGACCTTTGGCTATCCATTCCTGTTTAAGTGTGAAGAACTAAAAAGCACATTGTAAGTTGTACCACATAAGTGGGGCTTAGTAACTGGTGGGCAGAACATATTGCCTACAATTTCTAAGCCTTTCCAGAGTCCTCTCAGCTTTCTTATTGTTGGTATTCCCTTCTAACTCTTATGCCCCTTTTAGCATTTATTTGTATCTCCAGCCATTTGTGCCACCACACTGTTCCTAAGCTCTTACTGACTCAGTAATTATTGTCTGCTATTCCATTTTCTTTCACCTCTTCTCTCTTTCAGCCTCTCAGTCAGCTTTTCCTCTTCCTATTTTCTTTTTTTTCTGCCTCAATATTTACTGAGAACCTGCTAACTGTAGACACTGTGCTAAGTGCTACAGTTATAAAAATGAATAAGATATGGTCCCTTCCTTCAAGGCACTCATTAGTTAGGGAGGGAGGCAGCTGTGCACCCTGATGATATCAATATAATGTCATCCTAGTCATTATAAAGGAATGTACTAGGTGCCCAGAGGAGCTGCTTAGGGAAGCCTGCCCAGAAGTATGTTTGAGCTGAGCGTTAAAGTGTGCTGTATTGGTTTTCTACAGTTGCTGTAACAAATTACCACAAATTTATTGTCTTAAACAACATCAATTTATTATCTCCTAGTTCTGCAGGTTAAAAGTCTGGGTACAGTGTGGCTTGGTTGGTTCCTATGCTTTGATTCTTATAAGGTCAAAAACAAAGTGTCAGCAGCTATATACCTTTCTGGGGCTCTGGAAGTAAATCCACTTCCAAGCTCATTCAGGTTGATTGCCAAATTCAGTTCCTTAGAGTTGTAGGACTGAGGTCCCCATTTCTTTGCTAGCTCTCAGCCAGAGGCAAGTCTTTGCTCCTAGACTGATCTCCTTCCATTCCTTCCAGTGATCTCCATGTGGCCTCCCTGCAGTAACAGTGGGTTGAGTTCTTCTCACACTTCAAATCTATCTGACTTCTCCTTCTGCCACATCTCTCTGACACCAGCTGGGAAAAGTTTGCTGCTTTGAATCACTCATGTGAATCACTCATGTGATTAGATGGGGCCCACCCAGATAATCCAGGATTATCTTCCCTATCTTGAAGTTCCTAACCTTAACTACATCTGCAAAGTCCCTTTTGTTACTTAATATAGCGTATTCTGAGGTTCCAGGGATTAGGACCTGGATGTTTTATGGGACCATTCTACCTCAACAATTGTATTCAGGAAAAATGGGAGAAAGAGTGTTTTGGGCAAAGGCCTATAAAGGTGAGAAAACACTGATTTCAGGAAACCACAGGTAGTTCAACATGACTGGCACACTCATCAAAATTAGGTTGGAGAGAGAGAGGCAGGGGCCAGAAGATAATGGGCTCTCACTATTCCAGCTCTATTGTTCTCCTTAGTTTCTTTTTTCCCTCTAGTGTCTTTTGGGTACACTATAGCAGAATGATTAGAATGTTTCATCTAAACTCTCCCATATTGCAAGTTGAAACTGTCCTCCCCATCTGAATTCACCCTGGTTGATCCCAGGCTCCATCATGGCATGATTTCATGACCACCTTCAGCCCCTTTCCTTTCACAATCAGCTCTCTGCTCACTGTACAGGCAAGTAAGAATCTTTGAAACTGGTGAATTTGCCATCTGGATGGCCATATGTAATCCCATAAATCTTGGTCTAATTTTCCCACAACACTACTTTCATCGTGTCACTACACTGCTCAATGGATCCTGATGGGTCCTCTTTGCCTGTGGAATCCAAACCAAATTCTTAAGCCTGCATTGCCAAGTCTGAGTCTACCCTGCCATGCCAACATTCTCACATACTCAATCTGAGTCAGCCCGGCCTCTTCTTTGCCTTCTGCCCACCATATTCACTCTCTCATGCCTTTGCTCTTTTTTCCTATTTTTCAATCATAATGTCTCATGCCCTCTCCCTTCTGTGCATCCAAACTGTGCCTAGACTTTCAGACATAATGCAAATCATACATCTTTGGAGAAATGAAAACTTTCCCAGATAAACAAAAACTAAGGGAGTTCATTGCCACAAGATCCTCCCTACAAGAAATGCTCAAGAAGGCCCTCATACCTGAAAGAAAAAAGAAAGGGCTTGTGAAGTCTTGAGCAATTAGATAAACAGGCAGACAAAATCAGAAAATTGCAGCTCTCTATCAGAACAGGTTAGCAAACACTTAATTATAATATTAAAGATAAAGGGAAGGAAAACATAAAAAATAAATATATTCTCATCATTTTAACCACAAACTCACAATGCAAGATGGAATAAGTTGTGACAATAACAACTTAGAAGGGGAAGAGGAAAGGGATAGATTCAGCTTAGTCTAAGGAAATAAGAGGCTATCAGAAAAGGGACTATCTCATCTATGAGATTTTTTATACAAACCTCATGGTAACTACTAAACAAATAATCAGAACAGAGACACAAATTATAAATATAAAGAAAACTAAGAAAACCATTATAAAGAACTACCAAACTGAATTGATAGTCCAAAATACACGGGATGAGAAACAAAGGAAATGCAGAAGAACTGGAAAACGAGTTATAAAATGACAGCATTAAGCCCTCATTACCAAATAATCACTCTAAATGTAAATTGATCAAATTCTCCAATTAAAAGACGCAGTGGCTGGATGGATTAAAAAACAAGACCCAACAATATGCTGCCTCCAGGAAACACATCTCAGCTCTAAAGACAAACACAGTCTCAGAGTGAAGGGATGGAAGACGACGCTCCAAGCTAATGGCAAACAAAAGAAAGCGGGTGTAGCCATCCTTATGTCAGACAAAGTAGACTTTAAGACAAATCATACATCTTTCATGAAACTTTCCCCAAGATTTGAACTCCCCATTAATCTTTGTTCCTCTTCCTAACTTCCTATGGCTCCTGATGTGTGTCTGTACTGGGCAGTATTACACTAAATTATGTGCATTTCAATCCTCATTGCAAACTTTCTTTGACTTTAATGATGCCATGTATGGAACTCTCATCTTCTCAACTGCACTACAAGTTACCTGAGGCAGGTCTCCTGTCTCATTAGGTTTGGGATAGGATTTTTTTCAGCTTTTATCTAAATATCCGACGTTTTGCATACAAATTAGAGAAATGTGAAAATGCATATGTACTTCCGTTCCATCTAGAAATTAAATAGTCACCTAAACCAAAACTCAAGGGGAGAATGTTTCCTACAATACCATTTTTTGCACAATATTATGAAATCTTTATCTCTGGCATAAGAAATTTCTACCTAGTCTTTCTTTATATTTATATATTTCTGTGCCAATAAATGTGTGTACTTATTGTGCTTTCCCTAGCTTTCCCCACAGGCTGATGTTTTGTCACTTGGCCAAACATGTGGATGATTTATTGGCGGTGCTGTTGTTTAATCTAATTCTTGCATAGTTTTCACCAGGAATGATGGGAGGAGAAAGCTGCACTTTGGAGAAGCTGCCAAACTTTGCCCTAAGACATTTTACAAATAGGATACTGGATTTATTGCAAAACTCATTCCAATAAACAAAAGTGTACAGTAAATTCAGTTCCAAATCACGAAGTCCATAAGGTTCTAACTAGAGGGCTTTGGGGACTCAAAAAACCAAATCTTTTTTGATCCTAAGCAGAAAACTATTACTGGAAGTGCCAACAGTTGATAAGTTTGAGACATATGGTCCTATTCTCTTTCTCTAAAATGAGAATGGTGGGTCTAGCAGTAAATTGATAGTCTAAGTAAATCTAGCACTTGAAAGAATTTAATTAAATTTCCCCCATCTTCAGTGTAAACACCAGACAGAATCTATCCTTCTGGTAAGGGGAGGTAATGGAATTCCCCCATGGCAAATGGCTATTGAGCTAGAGTCGCTCCTGTTGAAAAGGCAGGAATGATGCTCATGCAAGATAGCCTGTAGTCAATAGCAGAAAAAGACTCTCCAATTTGGGGAAGGAAATATATCACAAAAGAGTACTATTGTGTCAGCTTCTTGGGAGCACCAAGCATTCATTCCTGTGAGTTCTAACACAATAGCTGATAGGTTCCATGGAAAAAGGGAAAGGACCATCCTCACCAGACTGGTAAACAATATTGCAAGTGCCGCCACAGAGTTGGGGAAAAGGAATGGAAACATGTAAGGTATAGACTTTAGTTGAAAAATATTCGAGAATAATACTTAACATTTAGGGAGGTAACAACTACTTTGGAATTCTAGAGACCTGAATGGCTAATTGAATTTTTTTAACTGTTGTTTTTCCCGACAAAAAAAGGACTCCACATGGAAAGCCTTTAACCAACTAGCATGAACATGCAGCAGATAGTAATGCACTATCCCAAACTGTTGTGCCATTCAGCACCATGTTTATATGGAAAATACTTGTAAAACATCTGGAAACAAAACTGTCTTACAAATGCAGATGCTTCCAACTTTGTGTGGGTAGAATTTGAAGCTATTTTATGAATCAAAGGGAATACAGATTGAAGATTGGTTACAGGCCTGAATCTGAGCAAAGTTGTGAAGAAGACAAAAGTTGCCTCATCTTTTTTGCTGTGCCTCCTCCCTTCCCTCGGCCCATTTCAGTAATGTCATTCAGAACCACTTATACTTGTCCACACTCCCCAGGCTCTTTGCGCCTCTGCCTTCATGCTCATGCCCTTCCCTCTGCCAGAGATGTCCTTGCTTCCTTGCCTCTTCTCTGCTTAAGGGAGTTCTTCTCCCTCAAGACTCAAGGAGCACATCCTCCATGGAGTTTCCCGGAGCCCCCCACCTCCAAAGAGCTAACCACTGCTTCCTTTCTGCTACACCCTACACAGAACCCGTCCAAATGTCCATCATTACACCCGCAACTATTTATCACGTCTTTACATGTTTGTTTCTCCTCTGTAAACTGTAAGCTCACTGAAAGCAGGAACATGCTTTTTTTGTGTGTATATGAAGAAGATTGGCCCTGAGCTAACATCTGTGGCAATCTTCCTGTATTTTATGTGAGATGCCACCACAGCGTGGCTTGATGAGCAGTGCTGGGTCTGTGCCCAGGATCTGAACCTGCAAACCTCAGGCTACTGAAGTGGAGCACATGAACTTAACCACTACACCACTGGGCCAGCCCCAAGAACATGCAATTCTTTTTATTAACTTTTTATTTAGATTATGATAGTTTACGAGCTTGTGAAATTTCAGTTGTACATTATTGTTAGTCATGTTGTATGTGCACCACTTCACACTTTGTGCCCTCCTCCCACCCCCACTTTCCCCAGGTAACCACCAATCAGTTCTCTTTGTCTATATCTTTAACTTCCACCTATGGGTGGAGTCATACAGAGTTCATCTTTCTCTCTCTGGCTTATTTCACTTAACATAATGCCCTCAAAGTCCATCCATGTTGTGAATGAGACGATTTTATCCTTTTTTATGGCTGAATAGTATTCCATTGTATATATGTATACCATATCTTCCTTATCCAATCATCATTTGATGGGCACTTAGGTTGCTTCCACATCTTGGCTATTGCAAATAATGCTGCGATGAACATAGGGGTGCATGGGACTTTTGGAATTGCTGATTTCAAGTTCTTTGGATAGATACCCAGTAGTGGGATGGCTGGGTCATATGGTATTTCTATTTTTAATTTTTTGAGAAATTTCCATACTGTTTTCCATAGTGGCTGCACTAGTTTGCATTCCCACCAACAGTGTATGAGAGTTCCATTTTCTCTACAACATCTCCAACATTTGTCACTTTTTGTTTTGGTTATTTTTGCCATTTTAACAGGTGTAAGGTGATATCTTAGTGTAGTTTTGATTTGCATTTCCCTGATGATCAGCGATGAGGAACATCTTTTCATGTGTCTATTGGCCATCCGTATATCTTCTTTGGAGAAATGTCTGTTCGTGTCCCCTGCCCATTTTTGATCGGGTTGTTTGATTTTTCATTATTGAGCTGTGTGAGTTCTTTATATATTATGGAGATTAACCCTTTGTCAGAGATATAACTTGTAAATATTTTTTCCCATCTAGTTGGTTGTTTTTTTGTTTCAATCCTGTTTTCCCTTGCCTTGAAGTAGCTCTTTAGTCTGATGAAGTCTCATTTGTTTATTCTTTCTATTGCTTCCCTCGTCTGAGGAGATATGGTGTTCGAAAAGATCTTTTTGATACTGATGTCAAAGAGTGTACTGCCTATATTTTCTTCTAGAAGATTTATTGTGTCAGGTTTAATCTTTAGGTGTTTGATCCATTTTGAGTTTATTTTTGTGAATGATGAAAAAGAATGGTCAATTTTCATAAGAACATGCAATTTTTTTAAATCTTTTTTATTTTTATTGTAGTCATAACAGTTTACAACATTGTGAAATTTCAGTTGTACTTTAATATTTGTCAGACACCCTGTAAGTGTGCCCCTTCACCCCTTGTGCCCACCCTCCACCCCCTTTTCCCCCTGGTAACCACTAAATTGTTCTCTTTGTTTGTAAGTTTGTTTATATTCTATGTATGAGTGAAATTATACAGTGTTTCTCTTTCTCTATTTGGCTTATTTCACATAACATAATGCCCTCAAGGTCCACCCATGTGGTTGCAAATGGGACGATTTTGCCTTTTTTATGGCTGAGCGGTATTCCATTGTATATATATACCACATCTTCTTTATCCAGTCATCAGTCAATGGGCACTTGGGTTGTGTCCAACTCTTGACTATTGTGAATAATGCTGTAATGAACATAGGGGTGCATAAGTTTCTTTGCATTGTTGATTTCAAGTTCTTTGGATAAATACCCAGTAGTGGGATAGCTGGGTCATATGGTATTTCTATTTTTAATTTTTTGAGAAATCTCTATACTGTTTTCCACGGTGGCTGTACCAGTTTGCATTCCCCCCAGCAGTGGAAGAGGGTTTCCTTTTCTCCACACCATCTCCAACATTTGTTTTTTGTCTTGATGAATATAGCCATTCTAACAGGTATAAGATGATATCTAAGTGTAGTTTTGATTTGCATTTCCCTGATGATTAGTCAGGTTGAGCATCTTTTCATGTGCCTATTGGCCACCTGTATATCTTCTTTGGAAAAATGTCTGTCCATATCCTCTGCCCACTTTTTGTTTGGGTTGTTTGTTTTTTTGTAGTTCATTTGTGTGAGTTCTTTATATATTATTGGAATTAATCCCTTATCAGATGTATGATTTGCAAATATTTTCTCCCATTTGGTGGGTTCTCTTTTCATTTTGATCTTGGTTTCCTTTGCCTTCCAGAAGCCCTTTAGTCTGATGAAGTCCCACTTGTTTGTTTTTTCTTTTGTTTCTCTTGCCTGAGTAGACATGGTATTCGAAAAGATGCTTTTAAGTCTGATGTCAAAGAGTGTACTGCCTGTATTTTCTTCCAGAAGTTTATGGTTTCAGGTCTTACCTTTAAGTCTTTGGTCCATTTTGAGTCTACACTTGTATATGGAGAAAGAAAATGGTCTACTTTCATTCTTTTGCATGTGGCTGTCCAATGTTCCCAGCACCGTTTATTGAAGAGACTTTCCTTTCTTCATTGTATGTTCTCGGCTCCCTTGTCAAAGATCAGCTGTCCGTAGATGTGTGGTTTTATTTCTGGGCTTTCAATTCTGTTCCATTGATCTGTGTGTCTGTTCTTGTACCAGTACCATGCTATTTTGATTACTATAGCTTTGTAATATATTTTGAAGTCAGGGATTGTGATGCCAGCAGCTTTGTTCTTGTTTCTCAGGATTGCTTTGGCTATTCGGGGTCTTTCGTTGCCCCATATGAATTTTAAGATTCTTTGTTCTGTTTCTGTGAAGAATGTCACTGGGATTCTGATTGGGATTGTATTGAATCTGTAGATTGCTTTTGGTAGTACGGACATTTCAACTATGTTTATTCTTCCAATCCATGTGCATGGAATATATTTCCATTTCTTTATGTCATTATCCATTTCTTTCAGTAATGTCTTATAGTTTTTCTTGTATAGGTCTTTCACCTCCTTGGTTAAGTTTATTCCTAAAGATTTTATTCTTTTTGTTGCAATTGCAAATGGGATTGTATTCTTGAGTTCTTGTTCTGTTAGTTCATTATCAGAGTATAGAAATACAACTGATTTTTGTAAGTTGACTTTGTACCCTGCAACTTTGCTGTAGTTGTTTATTATTTCTAATAGTTTTATGATGGATTCTTTAAGGTTTTCTAGATATAAAAACATGTCATCTGCAAACAGTGAGAGTTTTACTTCTTCAGTGCCTATTTGGATTCCTTTTATTTCTTTTTCTTGCCTAATTGCTCTGGTCAAAACCTCTAGCATTATGTTGAATAAGAGAGGTGAGAGTGGGCAGCCTTGTCTTGTTCCTGTTCTCAGAGGGATGGCTTTCAGTTTTTCTCCATTGAGTATGATGTTGGCTGTGGGTTTGTCATATATGGCCTTTATCATGTTGAGGTACTTTTCTTCTATACCAATTTTATTGAGAGTTTTTATCATGAATGGATGTAGGATTTCGTCAAGTGCTTTGTCTGCATCTATGAAGATTGTCATGTGGTTTTTGTTCCTCATTTTGTTAATGTGGTGTATCACATTGATTGATTTGAGTATGTTGAACCATCCCTGTGTCCCTGATATGAATCCCACTTGGTCATGGCATATGATCTTTTTAATGTATTGCTGTATTCGGTTTGCCAAATATTTTGTTGAGGATTTTGCATCCATGTTCATCAGCGATATTGGCCTGTAATTTTCCTTCTTTGTGTTGTCCTTGTCTGGCTTTGGTATCAGGGTGATGTTGGCCTTGTAGAATATGTTAGGAATATTTCCATCTTCCCCAATTTTTTACAATAGTTTGAGAAGGATAGCTATTAAATCTTCTTTGAATGTTTGGTATAATTCTCCAGAGAAGCCGTCTGGTCCTGCACTTTTATTTTTTGGCAGGTTTTTGATTACTGTTTCAATCTCTTTATTTGTGATTGGTCTATTCAGATTCTTTATTTTTTCTTGATTCAGTTTTGGGAAGTTGTAAGAGTCTAAGAATTTATCCATTTCTTCTAGATTGTCCAGTTTGTTGACATATAGTTTTTCATAATATTCTCTTATTAATCTTTTGCATTTCTGTGGTATCCATTGTAATTTCTCCTCTTTCATTTCTAATTTTATTTATTTGAGGCTTCTCTCTTTTTTTCTTAGTAAGTCTGGCTAAGGGTATGTCAATTTTGTTTATCTTCTCAAAGAACCAGTTCCTTGTTTCATTAATCCTTTCTACAATCTTTGTTGTTTCAATTTCATTTATTTCTGCTCTAATTTTTATTATTTCCCTCCTTCTGCTGATTTTGGGCTTTGTTTGTTCTTCTTTTTCTAATTCTGTTAGGTGTAGTTTAAGATTATTTATTTGAGCTTTTTCATTTGTTAACATGGGCCTGTATTGCTACAAATTTCCTTCTTAGTACCACTTCGGCTGCATCTCAAATGAGTCGGTATGGTGTGTTTTCATTCTCATTTGTCTCCAAATATTTTTTGATTTCTCCCTTTATTTCTTTGACGACCCATTGGTTGTTCAGAGGAATATGCAATTTTTAACTCTCAGTATATCTATAGTCTTTAGCACAGGAACCAGCATATAGTCATTGTTCAATAAATGTTTGCAAAATGAAAAATGATTTAATTAATTAAGTGTAAGGAATGAGGCTAGTGCAATGCTAAAGCAGTATGCCTAAAAAATATCATTTCATCATTTTAATCATCTTATTGATCAATCCAAGTCACCGCCTAGTTGGTTTATTTGAAGAAGTGCAAGAATGATGTTTACCACTATTTTGGCACTTGGAATTGCCTACTTCACATTTCTTTCTAGACATTTTATTCCTTCTCTAATAGTTTCTTGAGAGCAAGTAACTGTTTCCTTTTTCTTCACTGTACACAATAGTACTCAATAAACATTTGTTGAGTATAATTCCTTACTTGTGCATAGCACTTTACAGTTGACAAAGCTCTTCATGGTAACCCAATGAGATAAGCACAGCATTTTTCTCTTACTCTCTCCTCTTGTTTTAGTTAAAGAAACTGATGATCAGAATGGACCAGTGCCTTGCCCACTTTCAAGCAGTGGGAAAGAATCAGGGCTGAAAGCCCTGGGAGGCCCTCTGCTTCTTTCACTGAGATCTTTTGCTTCTTCCCCTTGTTCTGTCCATTTAGACCAATCAGCTTCTCTCTGCAAGGGACACCTTTTTGGAGAATTGTCCTCATTTGGTTCATTGCTATAAACCACCTAATCAAATGTTTTTTTCTTATTTCAAATTTTATTAGCTTGCAATATAACATAAAGAAAGTCTTACACAGCATTCTGTATCTTTTTGATGAAGCAGCTACAATGCAGATTTTTAAGACAGCTTCTCAACTCAAAACTGTACTTTGCGTATTTTAAAAGGTTTTTAATACAATCCCTATCAAAGTTCCAACAACATTTTTCACAGAAATAGAACAAAGAATCCTAAAATTTATGTGGAACAACAAAAGACCCCGAATAGCCAAAGGATTCCTGAGAAAAAAGAACAAAGCTGGAGGTATCACACTCCCTGATTTCAAAATATACTACAAAGCCATAGTAACCAAAACAGCATGGGACTGGCACAAAAACAGACACACAGATCAATGGAACAGAATCGCAACCCCAGAAATAAACCCACACATTTATGGACAGCTAATATTCGACAAGGGAGCCAAGATCATATGATGGAGAAAAGAGAGTCTCTTCAATAAATGGCGTTGGGAAAACTGGACAGCCACGTGCAAAAGAATGAAAGTAGACCATTCCCTTACACCATGCACAAAAATAAACTCAAAATGGATAAAAGACTTGAATGTAAGACCTGAAACCATGAGACTTCTAGAAGAAAACATAGGCAGTACGCTTTTTGATATCTGTCTTAGCAGCATATTTTCAAGTACCATGTCTGACCGGACAAGGGAAACAGAAGAAAAAATGAACGAATGGGACTACATCAAACTAAAAAGCTTCTGCACAGCAAAGGAAACCATCAACAAAACGAAAAGACAACCTAACAATTGGGAGACGATATTTGCAAACCATCTATCAGAAAAAGGGTTAATATCCAAAATATATAAAGAACTCATACAGCTCAACAACAAAAAAACTAACAACCCAATGAAAAAAAGGGCAAAAGATCTGAACAGAGATTTCTCCAAAGAAGATATACGGATGGCCAACAGGCCTATGAAAAGATGCTATCAGGGAAATGCAAATCAAAACTACAACGAGGTATCATCTCACTCTGGTCAGAATGGCTATAATTAACAAGACAGGAAACAACAAATGTTGGAGAAGATGTGGAGAAAAGGGAACCCTCGTACACTGCTGGTGGAAGTGCAAACTGGTGCAGCCACTATGGAAAGCAGTTTGGAGTATCCTCAGAAAATTAAGAATTGATCTACCATATGATCCAGCTATCCCACTGATGGGTATTTATCCAAAGAACTTGAAAATGCAAAGGTGTCAAGACACATGCACCCTTATGTTCATTGCAGCATTATATGCAATAGCCAAGACTTAGAAGCAACCTAGGTGCCCATCAAGGGATGGATGAATAAAGAAGATGTGATATTTATACACAATAGAATACTACTCAGCCATAAGAAATGATGAAATCTGGCCATTTGCGACAACATGGATGGTCCTTGAGGGTATTATGCTGAGTCAAATTAGTCAGAGGGAGAAAGTCAAATACCGTATGATCTCACTCATAAGTAGAAGATAAAAACAACAACAAACACATAGCAACGGAGATTGGATTGGTGGTTACCATAGGGGGATGGAGGGAGGGTAAAAGGGGTGATTAGGCTCACATGTGAAGGGATGGATGGACTATAGTTAGTTTTTTTGGGTGGTGAACATGATGTAATCTACACAGAATTCGAAATATGTTAATATATTACAATGTACATCTGAAAGCTATATAATGTTATAATCCAATGTTACTGCAATAAAAAAAAAGACCTCTGGAAGAATTAAGGTGGTACCTTACAGATCATCTCTACTGGGGAAAAAATGGGTGACTTCTAGAAACATAAAAAGCATAGTCCCACAAAGATGTGATGTACCCCCAAGTGCCTGTAATTTAAGTGTAGAGAGAAGGGCATGTCTCAAAAAAATTGTGGGTATGCCAAAGTTGGCATACAAAGTTGGTTAGAATCAAGTATGAAATCCCAGCCGGCTTCTGAGAGAGATGAATCAGAAGCAGCACTGCCAGCCTGGGCTAAAGGAAACTGTGATATTCTGAGGTATAAAAAGACTTCTGGGTACCACTACATACCAATTAGAACGGCAAAAATCCAGAATACTGGCAACACCAAATGCTGGCAAGGATGTGGAGCAACAGGAATTCTTATTCATTGCTCATGGGAATGCAAAGTGGTACAGCCACTTTGGAAGACAGTCGGGCAGGTTCTTATAAAACTAAATATACTCATCATAGGGCCCAGCAATCGCACTCACTGGTATTTACTCAAAGGAGTTGAAAACTCATGTCCACACAAAAATCTGTGACATGAATGTTTATAGCAGCTTTAGTCATAACCGCCAAAACTTGGAAACAACCAAGATGTCCTTCAGTAGGTGAAAAGATGAATAAACTGTGGTACATCCAGACAATGGAATATTATTCAGTACTAAAAAGAGCTACCAAGCCACGAAAAGGCAAAGAACCTTAAATGCATACTATTAACTGAAAGAAAGCAGTCTAAAAAGGCTTCCTACATACTATATGATTCCAACTAGATGATATTCAAGAAAAGGCAAAACTATGGAGATGGTAAAAATATCAGAGGCTGCTATGGGTTGTGGGGAGGGAGGGATGAATAGGTGGAGCCCAGAGGATTTTTAGGGTAGTGAAAATACCCTGTATGATACTATAATGGTAGATACATACTATCACACATTTGTCCAAACCCATAAACTGTCCAACACCAAGAGTGAATCCTAATATAAACTATGGACTTTGGGTGATAATGATGTGTCACTGTGGGCCCGTCAATTGTAATGAATGTACCACTCTGGTGGGGGAAGTTGATAATGGGGACGGCTATGCATGTGGGGTGGGGGTATATGAGAAATTTCTACCTTCCTTTCAATTTTGCTGTGAACCTAAAACTGCTCTAAAAAAATAAAGTCTTAAAAAGAAAAAAAACAACATAGGATAAATCTTCATGACCTTGGATTTGGCAAATCCTTCATAGATATGATACCATAAGCACAAGCAACCAAAGAAAAAATAAATTGAATTTAATCAAAATTAAAAACTTTCATGCTTCAAAAGACACTATCAAGAAAGTGAAAAGATAACCTACAGAATGAAAGATCATATTTGCAAAGCATATGTCTGTTAAGGAACATATCTAGAACATACGAGGAACTCTTACAACTCAATAATAAAAAGATCAATAACTCAGTTGTAAAATGGGAAAAGAATCTAAATAGACATTGCTCCAAAGAAGATATACACATGACCAATGAGCACATGGAAAGATGCCGAACATGATCAGTCATCAGGTAAATGCAAATCAAAATGACAACAAGATCCCATGGCACACCTACTAGGATGGCTAGAATCAAAAAGTCAGATAATGCCAAATGTTGAAGAGGATGAGGAGAAACTGGAACACTTGTACACTGCTGGTTGGAATGTAAAATGGTGCAGCCACTTTGGAAAACAGTCTGCAGTTTCTTAAAAGGTTAAATGTAGAGTGACCACATGACACAACAATTCTACTGCTATGTATATACTCAAGAGAAATGAAACTATCCGTTCCCACAAAAACGTGTACAGAAATATTTATAGCAGCATTATTCATAATAGTGAAAGGGTGGAAACAATCCAAATGTCCCTAAGTGATGAATGGATAAACCAAATGTGGTATATCAATACAATAGAATATTATTTGGCCATGAAAAGGAAACAAGTACAGATATATGCTGCCACGTGAGTGAGCCTTGAAAACATTACGCTAAGTGAAAGAAGCCATTCACAAAAGGCCACATATTATGTGATTCCATTTATATGAAATACCCAGAATGGGCAAATCTATAGAGATATAAAGTAGATTAGTGATTGCTTAGGGCTGGGGGCAATGGGGGGAAAGTGAGGCAGTAGCTAAAGGGTTTCTTTCCGAGGTGATGAAAATGTTCTCAAATTAACTGTGGTGATGGTCATACAACTCTATGAATGTGGTAAATACCACTTCATTGTACACTTTAAATGGATGAACTATATGGCATGTGAATTATATCCCAATAAAGCTGTCTTTTAGAAAAGAATGCTGACAAAAAATCTATAGGGAAAAAAATGAAGAGAGGGAAAAGTCTTCCAGGCAGAGGTAGCAACACAAACAGAGGCACATGGGAAAGAAATATCATATGTACAGAATAGTATAAGCAGTTTAATCAATTCATCACTATTTAACACTATGTTGCAGGCACTTTTCTAGGCACTGGGATATGTAGTGAATCAAACTGACAAAAATCCCTGTCCTCATGGAGCCTACATTCTAATAGGGGGAAAATATTAAAGAAAATGACTAGTTAAAGCATAGAGTATATTATAAGAGGATAAGTGCTTCTGAGAACAAAAAGTGGAACAGACACAAGGGATTGGAGGCATTGCATTGGCGAGCTGCAAGGTTATAGCGAGTAGCCTCACTGCAGAAGCAGCTTTTAAGTAAAAGCCCTGAAGGCAAGAAGGGAGCTCTGTGGATCTGGAGAAAGAACTTCCCAGACAGATGGCACAGCAAGCGCAAAGGCTCTGGCCAGAGTGTACCTGTCGTCTTGGACTAGATCATGTAGGGCCTTCTGGACAATTGTAAGGACCTTGACTTTACTCTGAGCGAGGTGGGAAACCTCTGGAGGGTTTTCCAGCTATTGCAGGATCAGTCTGGCTACTGCATTGAAAAGACACTGAATGGGGTAGGGGGGTAAGTGTAGCAGCAGCAAGAGCTGTTAGGAGAATATAGCAATAATCCAGGAAAGTGAAACTGGTGGTTTGGACCAGATTCATTGCAGTGGGGGTGGTAAGAAGTGGTCAAATTTTCGATATATTGTGAAGGTAAGACCTTCAGTATCTCCAGATGATTAGGTACAACGTGAGAGGAACAGAAGACTCAAGGACAACTGCAAGGGTTTGGCCTGATCGGCTGGAAGCTGAAATTGCCATTTACTGAGATTTTAAGACTGCAGGGGGAGCACAGTTTTCTTTTTTTGAGGAGAGGTGGTTATCAAGGTTCAGCGTTGGGCATGTTAAATCTGAGATGTCTGAATGCATACAAGTGGAACTGCAGAGTAAGTATGAATCTAGAGCAGAGGGGAGTGGTCTGGACTGGACATGAAAATTTGAGAGTCTGCAGTATGTAAGATGGTATTTAAAGCAATGAGACTAGGTCCAAATTTACTAAAACCATGATGAGTTTAGTTATACTAGAAAATAAAAGGTATGAAGGTGAGAAATGAAGCAGGGACAAGATTATAGCAGATTTTATATTCCATGCTTCTGAGTTTGCACTTTATCTTAACAAGGAGTCGCTGATAGCAGAAAGATATAGTCAGACTTGCTTCAAACAGACTTGTCTCATGACACTGGTGGAAGTGTGAAGGAAGGATTAGAGAAATGCAGACCATTTAGGATGCTATTACAAAGTTTAGGAAAGAGATGTGACAGAAATGTTTCTTAAATCTCTACACACTAAAGCAGATTTAGGATGGGACAGACGTACGAAATACGTAGGAGGTAGAATTGACAGGACTGGGTAGTTATTTGGTTATGGGAAGCTAGGATGAAGGAAGAGTTGAGGATGATACCCAAAGTTCTATTTTCAATAACTGGTGGATGGTGGTACCATTTCCTGTGATAGGAAACATAAGAAAGGGGGAAAGTTCTGGAGATTAAAAGAAAAAACAATGATATGCTAAATATCAAACGCAGTAAGTTTGAGATGCCCTTAGGATCAGTCATCTCCCTTGGCTCCCAAAGTGATCCTTTAAGTTAATTTCGTTCACCTTGTCCACATGGGAAGAACAGTCACTGAGTTAATTAGCACAAGTGCGGTGGTCAGCTTGAAAATTAGGTTTCTCTGTGTGAATAATTTATTGTTTAGACTTTTAGGAACTGGTTCATGGGAGTGGACTCACTCCTTCACCCTCACCTCCAAACTTCTAATCCCTCAGTTTTCCAAGTGACACAAAATTGAGTTCTAGACCAGTCAAAGCTGAAGGTCAAACTGAGACTTAAAATTCCTCGAGCCATGATGACCTCCCGACGGTGCCCACTTGGAGCGGCAGCAACCTAGCCTCTCTCCCACTGATGCTGTCACAGCAACAAAGAAGTGTGTGGCATCTTCTTTTTTAAATCCTGGAAATGCATTTTATTTTTCTTGCTATAAAAACTTGGAAAATAAAGAAAAACAGTGGGTATTTCTAATTTAATCTTTTGCTGACATCTAGTGCCAAAACTCTGCAAATTCAGCTAGCAGCTCCAAATAAAAAAAACTCATTAAGAGAATTTATACCTTGCCATGACTTCAAAACAGACAATAACAATAATCTGTTTTAGCAAACAATAATATGTATCTTTACATTAATTTTTCACATCATTTCTCACATTTATATATCAGTCTTTTAAAGCATTCAGACATCAGTCCTTTTAAATAACTAAGAATTCACTCAAGGCGATTTCTTTCTAGTCTCAATTTTGGTTATCTGCTGGGGGAATTCCTGAGAGCATATGGAAGCCCAAGTAGGCCAAAATTTCACTTTCCATAAGTTATGAAGTACTTAGGATAAATTCCCCTTGGAAGTTGAGTCAGATGGGACTGGAGCTCACAATGTTTTCATAACTATACTTCTCAACTATTGAAGAATCCTCAATTTCATCTTAAGGGTTTATACTAAACAGCCAAAATTTAGCTTTACATGTAATTATTATAAATTGTCATTTATAAAGAAGAATGAATTATTAAATGGGGGAGGGGAAGAGTGGCTTTCACCCCCCCGGCTTTATTGAGACATAAATGACATATAACATTGCGTAAGTCTAAGGTGTATGGTGTAATGATTTCATATACGTCTATATTGTTTAATGATTACCACCATGAGGTTAGTTAACACATCCTTCACCTCACATAGTTACCTTATTTTTGTGTGTGTGTGGTGAGTACTTCCAAGATCTACTCCCTTAGCAACTTTCTAGTATATAATACAGTATTGTTCACTATAGTCATCATGCTATACATTAGATCCCCAGTACTTATCCATCTTATAACTAGAATTTTGTACCCATTCCACCCCGCCACCTCCAGCAACCACTAATCTACTGTCTGTTTCTGAGTTTGGTGTTTTTTAGATTCCGCATATAAGTGAGATCATACCATATTTGTCTTCTCTGACTTATTTCACTCAGCATAATGCCCTCAAGGTCCATCCACGTTGTCACAAATGGCAGGATTTCCTTCTTTTTTTATGACTGAATAACATATATATGATATATTATGATATGATATATGATTATTATGATATATATGATGCATATATCACATTTTCTTTCTCCGTTCATCTGTCAACAGACACTTAGGATGTTTCCATGTCTTGGCTATTGTAAATAATGCTGCAATGAACATGAAGGTTCAGATAGCTCTTTGAGATCCTGATTTCATTTCCTTTATATATATACCCAGAAGTGGAATTCCTGGATCATAAGGTTGTACTATTTTTAATTTTTGGAGAATCCTCCATATTGTTTTCCAAGTGACTATACCAATTTACATTCCCACCAACGGCGCACAAGGGTTGCCTTTCCTTCACGTCCTCACCAAGACTTGTTATCTCTTGTCTTTTTGTTAATAGCCAAAGAATGACTTCTTATGGTATGCAATAATTTTGAGGAAACAAGCATTGTTTACATACATATCATTAAAAACAGCGTTTGAACTATTGTGTGGTAACTAAATCATGTGGGCAGTAGAAGCAGTCAAGAGGGTTACATTTGTGTTTGAAAGTGTTATAGCTGGGGCCGGCCCAATGGCGCAGCAGTTATGTGCATACATTCTGCTTTGGCGGCCCGGGGTTTGCCGGTTTGGATCCTGGGTGTGGACATGGCACTGCTTGACAAGCCATGCTGTGGTAGGCGTCCCACATATAAAGTAGAGGAAGATGGGCACGGATGTTAGCTCAGGGCCAGTCCTCCTCAGCAAAAAGAGGAGGATTGGCAGCAGTTAGCTCAGGGCTAATCTTCCTCAAAAAAAAAAAAAAAAAGAGTTATAGCTGCCGAGGCAAAGGAAGAAATTAAAAACATAAGGTTTGTAAAAATATACCAGTTCTCTGCTTGAATCCTCATCTGCTAGCTGTGTGATCTTTGGTAAGTTACTTAACCTCCCTGAGCCTCAGTCTCCTCATCTCTAAATTAGAGATGATGATAATAGTACTTGCTGTGAGGATTGAAGTGTTCCAAAAAATTTCTGACACATAGCAAGTGCCCAATAAACAATAACTGCTATTTGTAATTACAGTATTAAAAATAATTAAGCTTGCCCCCTGCCTCCTCCGATGGAATTGAATATGGTCCCACTGGCAAGAGCAGGAGGTTTCCTGTTGTAAATGCTCCAGGGCACTTTGGAAGGTAATTGTGATAAGCTTAGCATCAGCAGCAGGTACCACAGACCCAAAGTCAAGTGGCCCGTGGCCGGTCACGGAGGCATGTTCTCAGAGGGCATATGAAATCAGTAGGAACAACCAGCCTTGCTCAAGTTTAGAGAAACAGGAGAATGAAGGCCAAATTTTTTAACATTGTCTTACCACCCATTCACTGCTCTATACTCCAAAGAAACAGAACTGTTGTGAAACATGGGGGTTAATATAGCGTAGGCTCTGGGGTCAGACAGACCAGAGTTTGCATTCAAGCACTGCTGCTGATGAGCTGTGTGACTTTGTACAAGTTACTCAACTTCTCTGAGCTTTAAACCCTTCGTTGTAAAATTGGGAAGAATAATAATAGCACTTAACTCTTAAGGTTATTGATATGTGTGAGGTTAAATGATAAGTGTAAATCACTTTGCACAATGTCCGGCATATAGCCTGTAATCAACAAATCATTATCAGTATACCATTAAATCATCCAACTTGCCTCTACATCAAATATGGCCTTGATATTTGAACTAGCCTGGTATTTCAAATGAATTGTAATAATCTGAGAAGCATGTCTTTCACTTTTCTAAAGTTCAAACCTGATCATAATCACCATTTATAAGACACTACCATGCGCCAGGCATTTAGTTACTTTCGCTTACTTGATTTTCACAACACCTAACTAAGGTATATGCTATTTTTCCTTTATGCACCAGGAAAGGGAGGCTTGGAGAAGGTTAAGCAACTTGCCCCAGGTCACTCAAGCAGCACAGCCAGTATTTGACCCCGGGCCTGGGTGCCGAACCCCTTGCTTTGCCTGACTTTTGTAAAACCAACTTCCACGACTTCTTACAGCCATCAGGGGAAAGGTGAAGCCCCTCAGCTTACTGCACAAGGCTTTTCTTCATCTGGCTGTAGCCCCTCTGGCCTCCAGCCCAATCACCTCCTCGAAAACCTTTCCTGATACCCTTCCTGAGTCTCCCAGAGCACCCGGGCCATGTCTCTATCATGGCACTTGCCACACTGTAATGTAAATATTGATTTAATTGCCTGTGTTCCTCAAAAGGCCATGAACTCCTTAGGGCACTGTGTCTTCTCCATGTTTCTGTTCCCACTATCCAGCAAAGCGCTTGGCATAGGGCGGGAATTTCATCAATGTGTGTTGAATGAATGAATGAGTGAGGGGATAAATTAATGAATACTGAGCAGGGAAGGTCCAAATATAAACTCCTACCACTTTTTAGAACAATGTGCTTGAAATGTGGTCCTTGGACTAGCAGCAGCAGTGTCGTTTGGGAACTCAGAAATGCAAATTATCAGCCTCGCCCCAGAATCAGAAACTCTGAGGGTAGGGCCTGGCCATCTGTATTTTAACGACATCTCCAGGCCATTCAGATGCATGTAAATTAAGAATGCGGTTATACAACGGATTAAAATTGCCAATAAACATGCAGATATAAACAACAAAAAAGATTATTACTAATATGAATTCCTTAAATTTATTTGGTACTTAGATTACAAAATGCTTTCCTAACTAAAAATGAAATGGAAAGGGAAAATGATTAAGGAGTTCAGATCCATTTAGGTACACCCCTATTTAGTAGGCCCTTGAGTTCTGAGGAACTAACTTTCCCAGTTGTCACATCTGGAAAATAAAGAGCTTTGTCTCTCTGTCGGAGCGTTTGCCTGGCCAGGCGAGAGTAGTCGCCTCAGTGGGAAGCGGCCCTTCCTATGAAATGTCATTGGTTGGCTGAAGGATTCCAGGTGGGCAAAGTGGAACGTGATTAAATACTAATTGGGGTTGTAGAAAAGCTAAAACTATGGAGAAGAAGGCATACCCAGGCTATGAGGGGTACACGAGTATTTTTAACACTTTATGCAGACGTGAAGTTTCAGGAAGTGAAAAACGTAGCTTGCAAAATTATATGATCCCATTCTTAGTCTAAAAAATACCTTTTCACTCAGAGAAAAAAAATTGTGAAAGGCACTAAAATTTAATGGCGATTTTCTCTGGGTGGCGGGATTACACCTTTTTAAAAAAAAATTTGGCAAAGAACATTTTTGATACTGAGAAAAAGATAATAAAGATATACAATTGGTTCTGTGTGCCTGAAGAGACTGGCATGTAGAAATAACAGCTGGTGTGGCTGGAGGCAGGATTTGAAAGGGAAGATTGGAATCGTTGAGGCTGGCAGGAGCTGGAAAGAACCCAGGACAATCCGATCTGAAGGGGCCTCAGAAAGCACTCAAATAAGAAGAGGAGCTGCCCTGCTGCAGATTTCCACAGGCAAAGACGGAGCACACTACGGACTCAACTTTCTGCTAACTCGGAGGCACCTTCAAACCAAACAGAAGGGAAGCGCCTGGGACGTGGGTAGAACAGGGCTTGTTTTTTTTCCCAGGACCTGGAAGGTGAGAGGGCTCACTTGGAGGGTGGAAGTGAGGGAAAATCATCCGGAACAGTTAATGGCTCCAGGGATCGAAACTGAAGGAGTATAAACTGGGAGGGAGGGATAAGAGAAATGAACAACTGGTGCCTGAAGCAAACTGTTTAGCACTTTAAACTTGTGCCAACCTAATTGCAAAAAACAGATTCTGTACCTGTTACTTACATATTCTGCATATAGTTTCTAGCCTAAGATTTCTTCACACTACAGTAAACATTGGCTGTGTTCTTGAAAATGATTGCCCAAGCAATAGTTACTTTGGAGCGGAGGTTGATACAGTATTAAAGGAAAAGTTCTAAATCTCAAGGGCATACTCTAGAGAAGTTACCCTCCCCCATCTTTGAGCCTTGGGAGTGGAAAGTTATTATTTGAACAGTTTACATTTACTGAGCAGTTAATGTTTGGAAGGCTAAGTGCTTTGAATGGATTGTCTCATTTCTTCTTCAAAGGAGTCCTATGAGCTAGATACTGCTATTATGCCCAAGTTTACAAATGAGGAGTGGAGATCTAGCTGGCAAATGGCAATGTAAGGACTGTCGGACCGTGAAGCCCAAATTCCTTCTATAACGCTACCCTGTGCTTGTTAGTCCTGAATATACCCTAAAGCGAGTAACAATAGCTATGAAATACTAAAATCAGTAATACTTAGGGTGAGGTTATAAAGAAACAGATAAGATCATACTGTGTTGGTAGAAATGTGAATTGGTGGGATCTTTCTGAAGGACAATTTGGCAATATGTACTAGAAAGATTGTAAATGCAACTACCCTTTGTTTCAATTATTGAGCTACTAGAAATTCACCCTAAAGCGGAGCCGGCAAAGATGTATGTGGAAGATGTTCGGTATAAAGAACTAGAAGCAACCAGTGGTCTTCAATAGGGAATTAGTTACGTAAATCATGGCTTAGCCGTTAAAAATCACTAAGTAGATCTGCATGTTCTGAAATAGAAAAATCACCGAGATATAGTAAGTGAAAAAAGCTAGATGCAGAATGGTGTGTATAATGGAATTACTTTGGTAGTAATTTAAAAAATACATATAAAAGATGATTTGATAGATATACTAGCATATAAATAACATTTTTTTTCCCTGAAAGGAAATACAGGAAGCTTTTAACAATAAGTACCTTTGGAAAGAGTAACTGAGTTATTTTTGTGCCATTTGAAGATATTAGGTCTTTTTAAGTTGTGTTTTTCTATGTTCGCTGATTTTTTAAAAGTAACGCTTTATTAAATTTTTTAAGTAAAAACCAAATAGCTAGCATTTATTGAAGATACATGACGAGCGAGGGACTGTGCTAAGCATTTTACATGTAATACTTCACTATTTTCTCACATTAATCACTAGCTCCACTTGACAGGTGAGGAGTGGGGGGCTCAGACAGGTGAAACCACTTGCTTGAGGTCCCCAGCTAGGAGGTGGGGGGCTGCAGCGTCAATGCCTGTCGGCCTCAGTTCTGAGCCCTTAGCTCTCGACAGCCGACGGCCGGGCTGTGCTCTCCTAATTGCTCTTTATACTCCCATTGCCTACGGAAAGGAAACTGGCGAACAACTGGAGTCTAATGAGATAATAGACGGGAAAATACTTTTCTAAGTATAGAGATGTTTGAGGGGGTCAGGACAGGGCGGGGAAAGGAGTTTATTTAAATTGGCTAGACCTGTCCTCTGACCCCTAGACAGTCAGGAGATTGTTTTTTGAGGAAATGATGAACACCTTTCTTTTTTTCTCCTTTAAAAATATTATGAAATTATATTTATTCCTCCTTTTCCCAATAATACCTGATCATTGTTTAAAAATTAAACTGAGGGGCTGGCCCCGTGGCCGAGTGATTAAGTTCCCGCGCTCCGCTGCAGGCGGCCCAGTGTTTTGTTGGTTTGAATCCTGGGCGCGGACATGGCACTGCTCATCAAACCACGCTGAGGCAGCGTCCCACATGCCACAACTAGAAGGACCCACAACAAAGAATATACAACTAGGTACTGGGGGGCTTTGGGGAGAAAAAGGAAAAAATAAAATCTTAAAAAAAAATTAAACTGATATGGAGAAATGAAATTCCTCTCATAATACCCCTCACTGATAATTCATGACTTTGTTTCAGGTTTTAATGGCTATATAACTATGTATTGCACACTCCCACATATTTTACGTAAATGGGAGCAACTATATATTTGTTCAGTTATGTTGCTTTTCTTCAGCTTTACAGTATATCTTGGCCATCTTTTCATATCAGCCCTTACAAATCTCCTTTTCTCTTAGTAACTGCAGAGTATCCCAGTTTGTGAATGTACACACACCTTATTTTTTAAATCGTCTACTGAAGGACATTTAAGGTACTTCCAGTTTTTTTTTTTCCTAAAGGCTGCTGTAACGAATCCCCTACCTAAGAAAGTTTAGAAGGATCTTCAGACTGAGTGTGACATTTGTCAACCGTGTAGTTAATGAGAGCGACCCAAGAGGACTCTGCACCGAGGGGAGAGTGCGTTTCACTGTGTGGAGAACCGAAGAGCTCTCCCCAAAACACTTTGGCCAACACGTTCGGAGAGATAGGAGTTGCCAACAGGTGGGACGACCTCAAAAAGCAGAGCTCCCTATTTTGATAGTTTAGTAATAGAGCAGAGACTTGCTACAATTGCTCAACACTGATTGCTGGATCAGAAGAGGAATTTCCCGAGTCAGTTACAAGCAGGGCTCGCGCAGGGCTGTAGATCCCATCAGACAGTCTGGAGACAGCTAGACAGGGAGATGGGCAGCAGCGCTCCAAATCGGGCAACAGCACGTGTGGAAGGAGCAGTGACCTATGGGGAGACTCATAACTCATAGACCAAACCTCTTCCAGCAGAGGGCAGTGCCTCAAATATCAGGCGGGACTCGGGCCAGCTGGAGCCAGAGCTGGGGATTTCGCTGGACAGATTGCACCAGCCCTAGGCCGAGGAGAAGCTGAACTAAACTGTCCTTCGGATACTGTAAGTGACATTGGGGAATACTCAGGGAGAGAGAGACACAGTGGAACTTCACACTACCGTGATTTTCCTGTTTTCTAATGTCTAACAATTTGGGTTTGGTAATAAATCTCTTTTTACATAGTCTGGCCATTAGGGATTGCAAGTAAGGGAATTGGGAGTAAATTTAACTCGACTGGCCACGGAGTCTCTCAGGTTTCTGGGTGCGTACTTGCATCAAAAAGGCAGTGACGTGCCTAAAATATAACCTAGCCGTCTCGCCCTAGGGCCCTGTGGATCTGACACGAAGTTTACAAATAGAAAGTTAGCAGAGGGAAAGATATGTAAGAAGTAGCAATTTTATCTAAAAATAGAAGCTTAGTGTTTAACACTAGAGTCCTTTGCTTTTGAATTTCAATGACTGTGAAGGATGGCTGTGAAAACAAACTTTAAAGTGGAGGAGCCAGCCATGCAAATTGCTGTGCATGCAGATAATGAAAGACTGGAGGAGGTTGGTCTGCAGGCCTAAACAATGTCCAATCAACTCCTCCCTGAATGTCAGTCACCTTTCCTGCTGTGTAATTGTTGGAATCCAATAGGGGCAAAGCTGAGTTAGAGTACCTCAGGGTCTTTTTCTAATCCTGTTAAGAAAGAAAAGGAGTGACTTTGGCATTTGCTGGTGGAGGCAAGGCAGATTTGCCAGATGATAAAAGTACTGTGTGTGTGTTTAATTATTTGTTGGGGACAGCTAAGTAAAACACGCCACGTAGGAAATCAGAGCGATAGGAAAGTGTGAGGGTAGTTTGCACGCGTCTCCTAGAAAAATATCAAGTGGAAGAAATACCAACAAAGAGAATAAACTTTCTTGGCTGTTTTATTTTCCCTGCCTCTTCTAGTCCAGGAATGTCTGGCGTTCTCCCGGTCGTTAGATTATTGCTGGCGGTGCTGCACCGGCCAACGAGCGGATCGAGTCCTCGGCCGGGCTGGGGGCGCCTGAGATGAGGGGGGGTTTCGGAGGTTTGGGGGTGGGACTGGCGGGCGGGCGGGGAGAGGAAGGACGCCGGCGGCTCGCAGACAGGCCCTCCGCCAAGGCCGTCGGCCGGACCCGAAGCCGTCCGCAGCCACCGTCCGCCGCCGTCTCGCTCAGCAGGGCGCGGCCCCGCACCACCCGGCTCACCCCCAAGAGGTGGGACTTTCCCCACCGGAAGTGATCGCGTCCAGTCTCGGGGAACTGGGGCACCTCAGCCAGTGTGTCAGAGAAACCCTTCCGGGTGTGTGCTGGGGGGGTGGGGGGGGGTGGGTGAGGCAAAAAATAGGTAGGTTCGCCCGCAGCGCCAGCGGCCGCCGCCGCCGGCCGGCCCCCGCCCCTTCCCCTGTGCGAGCGCGGCGCTGAGACGGCGGAGCGGCGGCTGGCCATGGCCTTGGCGTGACGGCCTCCCGGCGGCCGGGCGGGGGCGGCGGCCTGGTCCAGGTGGGAGCGGGGGGCGGCGCGGCCGGGGCCGCTCGGTGGGGGCGGGGTCCGGCGGCTAACGTGCGCCCCTCTCGCCCCTCACAGGCCGGACGACGCCCGCGGCAGCCGCGGCGCAGAGCCCCGCCCGGGCGGCAGCGACTGGAGCGGAGCCCGCAGGCCTGGGCCGGCTCGGCGTCCCGAGCAGGAAGCGGGGTCCCGGGGCCCCTTTGTGTGCAGGGCGGGGGAGGGGCGCCGGGCAGCCCGCGGGCCCCGCGCTGCGCCCCCCTCCCTCCGGGGGCGCGTCTCGCCTCCCCCCTCGCTGAGCGGCGCGGCGCCCTCCTCCCCGCGCCCCCCGCCCGGGCCTGGGCTCCTATAGGAAGGGCATCGCGGCGCCTCCCCACCCCGCCGACTCTCCGCTCTTCCCCTCCCCCGCCGCAACTTCCTCTTCTTCCCCGCCGGGCCCTCGCCGGCTGCTCCGCGATCCCTCCCCGCTTCGCCCATTTCCGCCCACCTTCCGCCTCCCGGCCGCTGCAGCGAGCGGGTGTGCTCTTCCCTCCCTCGGGTAGGAGTCGGTGAAGGTGAGCCTCATGAGGGAATACAAGGTAGTGGTGTTAGGGAGCGGCGGGGTTGGCAAATCCGCCCTTACTGTGCAGTTTGTCACCGGGACTTTCATTGAGAAATATGACCCCACCATTGAAGATTTCTACCGCAAAGAGATCGAAGTGGACTCTTCCCCCTCCGTGCTGGAAATTCTGGACACCGCAGGAACTGAGCAGTTTGCTTCCATGAGAGATCTCTACATCAAAAACGGTCAAGGTTTCATCCTGGTTTATAGTCTGGTTAATCAGCAGTCTTTTCAGGTAACCGAACCAAGTCTTGTAATTTGTTAGAAAGGGGTGTGGTAATCCGACGTTTACTTCTGGTTTGCCTGAGCCGTGCGTTAATGACTATGTTTTGCTTCTGAAAGTTAGACATGGTGCATTTTTGAGGTTACTCCTGGCACGGAAAAGTATCGGGTGGTTTCTATAGAGAGTACTGAAGTCACAACCGTCAACAAATATTTTAAAGTTATTTTTAAGTCAGAGAAAAGTGAAAAAGAAATAGGTCAGTCTGTGTCTATTTAGCCTGGACTAGAACCTTCTGAAGTTGCTTGTTCAATTCAACAAGTATCGATTAATGTACTCAACAAAACGACATTTAACAGATAACGTCGGGTAAATAGAGCACTTTGGAAGGACAGTGATTTGGAGCCGATTAGCTGTTGCACAGACAACTCCTCTGTGTCTGCTTGTTCCTCCTCCCCCTCTCTGTTCTCACCCAAGTTTCTCAGCCAGATTCATAAATCTGAATGCTGCACCGTGAAGAACTCAAGACCTGCCTTCTGGGCATTTTACTTACTTGCTTGGGGCGGGTGAAGGAAAAGTTGTGAGTTGAAAAGACTAGTACCTAGAATTAAGAACCAACAAAAATTTAGAATGGTTCTCCTTTTCTTCAGTTGATCCAAATTGTTTCTGATAACATTGGCTATTTTTATAGAAAATATGAGGATCTGGGAACATTGAGCAAGCGCCGATTTCTAACCCCGGGTGGGTGGCCAAACTGGAGGTGGTCCAGTTTCTTTGGAAAAGCTGTCCTGTCCTTCATTGGGAGACAGACTGAAGGTTTAACATTATTTTAAGAGAGGCAATAAACGTTGCTATTTATTCTTTGAAAATAAATAACCTCATATTGACCCATTATATTGACCTCCATTGATTTAGGAAATGGATATTTTTTCTGCATTTAAAGGTATGCACTTAATGTTGCTTACTTAAGAGACATTAAGTGCTTCAGCCAATCCAATGTGCTAATTCCACTTTTTTTTTTTTTTTTACTATTTTAAATTAAAGTACTACAGTGAACTTTTCCAGTAACTTGATGAAGCAACTTCAGGATTTTTTTTTCTTTTAAAGATAATAAGCTCTGAGTAAATGAATCAAAGTTATTGTGAGCAAACTGAAGTTCGTTTTATGTAGGCTGAAATTCCAAAGCAATAGTATCATGAAAGCATTTTCCCCCAGAAAGTCCCAGAGTCCTAAAGGTTCTCTTTGACAGGCATTTTCTTTCTAAAGGCTCCTCCAGAGATCTCTTATTCTATTAGCTGACTCTCTTGAGGCTGAAAGTCTTTTGAAAGGTTTTTCATAAGATTTCCATTATATCTACTTCTGTTGTAGACATAAATAGGGAGTGAAAAACTGCCATTATTTCAACAGAGGCTTAAACTCTTTGAAGCCCCAATGCCATAAATTTAGATTCTCCGCTGAACCTGTGTTTCCATAAGGACACAGGGAAAAGAAGCTTAACCTAGAAAACTGAATTGATACATGATGTAAAAGAATGTTGCAAATATCAAATAACTATGTTTTTGTAAATTTCTGCAGTCCCGTTTTTCCTTCATCCTGCTTGTGAATATTCTGCTTACTGTCACTCTTCAAATTAAACAGGGTTTATATTTAAGTCAAACCTCTTAAGTTATCAAACATTTTTAAAAATTTTAATGTTACGATTAAATCTATAGTACTGTCTTAAATCAGTACTCCCCTCCCCCAGAGTTGATGCTAATAGAGAATTGCTAAGGCTCTTATCTTTTGTAATGAATTGTAATTACTTAGAAAAAGTAATACACTCGGGAGAAAATCCAAATTGTAAAACTGAACGCAGGCAAAGAAAAGTATGACTCCTTCAAAGAAAAGTATACATTGTCCCTCCCAGGAGCTGCTCCCTGTTACAATAGTTTCTAGGGTATTTAAGTGTATTTTAAGGTGTTTGATTTTACTGAGATAAAGATGTACCATTACATTTAAAATGAAACATTGAAGTGTATGAATCTGTTTTTAACTTTGGTCTTTTAGGCACAGCACAGTGTTTTTGTTCCCACCTCAAACCCTTTCCCTCGAGCGCTCCTGCTGAATGGCTAGGAATGCATAGATGCCAGGAATGCATAGATGCCCGGAATGCATAGATGCCGCAATCCTGTGCTAGGATAACAGGTGTCACAAGGAGTGGTGACAAGCCAGCAGGTTAAAGGAGATGGCCACAACCCTTATGTACAAATGGATTCATCGTATTTGGGAACTTGCTTTTAAAATCAGTATAGACTAGGGGAAAGAAATGATTCAATGAGTCCTAAGGTTAGTGTGCAACCTACATTTGACATTCTTGACAGAAACCCTGCAGAGGTAGTCTGTGGAAATGGTCTAGTTCCGACTTCAATGGAGAAAATGATGTCTTCCCTATTTGGCTGTGTGGTTTTATTTTGGATTCAGCTTTCTGTACTCATTGAGGATGACTTCTTGTGAGATGGTAATACTTCTGTTGTGGTTATGCAAACAGCATAATGTTTTTCTTTCTCTTTGTGATTGTTTGGACAGGATATCAAGCCAATGAGAGATCAGATTGTCAGAGTGAAGAGATATGAAAAAGTCCCACTAATCCTAGTAGGAAATAAAGTGGATCTGGAACCAGAAAGAGAGGTTATGTCTTCAGAAGGCAGAGCTCTGGCTCAAGAATGGGGCTGTCCTTTCATGGAGACATCGGCAAAAAGTAAATCAATGGTGGATGAACTTTTTGCTGAGATCGTCAGGCAAATGAACTATTCATCCCTGCCGGAGAAGCAAGATCAGTGTTGTACAACTTGCGTCGTCCAGTAAAAAAGATAACCTCAATCATGGCCATACCGAGCAGGTTAGTTGTTGATGGAACTTTATGAGCCAGAGAGTGTTTTGCTTTCCACCAAGTATGACACAAAACTGGTCAATATCAGTACACATTAAGCTACCTTAAATTTCTTACTTTATTTTTAAAATAACATTTCCCTTAGCCCAAAATACTCAACATTCAGCGTGGAAAATCAAAAAAATACGGATAAGCGAAAGGAAGGTAAGAAATTGCCTGTATTCCCATCGACAAGATTTATTTTTTAAAGTGAATTACTGTTCTTCTCTCTCTGCTTGACTGATAGCATTCTTTTGGGGTGGGCTGAGTTAGGGGATAATCCTCCTTTTCCCTGTTATGGTGATTCAGCGTCCAATGTGCACAGGAGAGCATTCAACAATGATTTCAGAAGATGATTAGTTCTGTGTTTTCTCTGCTTTTCTATCTTGGGCTAGAGAGCTACTATAATTAAAATCATCAGTTTACTAATCACCCAAGTGCTTGATTTAACAGGACGACTATTTAATCGAGTTCATCTGGACCTTGCACTTGAGGGACTTAAGTGACCTCTGATAGTAACAAATTATAGTGCCACAATGTACCTTGACTTCCTTATGAATATATGATCCAAATGAGAATCTGTTAAAATCATCTGTGGTGTGTTAGAAGGGACAATCCCAAGTGCCCAGGAAACATTTCTATTCGGTTTAATAAATAACGGACTTAATAAGAACAATAACAAAAGCTTCAAACCTTTCATTGAGTTAAATGATAATTTAATAAAAGATTTTTAAATGAATGAGTTTTTGAAAAAGTAAGATTATGTAAAACTTACTGAGCATTTAAAATGAGATTATTTTATTCATATCATGATCTTTTAATCTAGATTATAATTGGGCAGATACTGTCACTTAGTAACACTTAGATAATAAGATAAAACAACCAATATTCTGGATGCCTGAAGCCACAGCAAATTCCAGACTAGCCTGACGGTATCAGGAACGGAATTGATTGTTCTGAGCCAAGACGGACCTCAAGTCTAGGAGGCAGTGTTGCAAATGGCAACAGGCATTTCACATCTCAGCGATGATTCCCAATCAAAGGTCTGGCTTTGTATGTGCTCCCTGGAGAAAAGACTAACGGTCCCTAATTTATCTTTTCAGACAAGATCTCTTGTCAGGTAGTGTCATCTTTGAAAATGAAGGATATCAACAATGCTTTATTCAAAATGCTTTCACTCATCAGCTTTTTAGCATACCAGAATGTGATGAAAACCCATTTATTTTCTTATACCTAGCTACAGCTGTTATCTTATAATGTCACTGTTCAGACTGTAGTCCAGCATATGTTTTGTTGATGGCGTCGCACTTGCGTATAGTCTTTTGAGGCAGGAACAGGCATATGTTCTTGCATATAAGTAGGTGATTGAGTCCCATGTTCTTGCTTCCACAGTCTCTCTTCTTAAATTTTAAGCCAGCTTCATATTTGACCAAGTTCTGTGTGGTGATTGCATCTTTACCATTGTGCTCTTTTTCTGTCTGATACTTTTAACTAGACAAGTGACATAAGTGTACACATGTTAGTTTTATCATCTTCATAAAAAATTAACCAGGGGCTGGCCCAGTGGCATGGTGGTGAAGTTTGCACGCTCCGCTTTGGTGGCCCAGTGTTCATGGGTTCGGATCCCGGGTGTGGACCTACACATCAGTGGTTCATCAAGCCATGCTGTGGTGGTGTCCCACATACCAAATAGAGGAAGATTGGCACAGATGTTAGCTTAGTGACAGTCTTCCTCAAGCAAAAAGAGGAAGATTGGCAACAGATATTAGCTCAGGGCCAATCTTCCTCACACACACACACACACACACACACACACACACAAGAAACTGGCTCCCACGAAATGTTCCCAGTTTTCTTTCCATCATTAATGTAGACATCTATAGGAAGTAAACAGAATAAAATTGATCTCATACATGTAGAGGGCCAAATGTCTCAGTCAAATTGAAAAATGGATAATTTCTAAAGCTATTTTTAAGTCTTTCTTATTCTGAGTTATTTCTGAGTTTATTTCATTTTGCAACTTTTGTGATTTAATTACTTGTAATCCATTTGGTTACCTACAGGAATGAGTAAATAGATTTTTTTTTTTATATCTCAAGCCAACTATGTTTACATTTTTTGTTAAGTAATGTACTGAAAATCAGAAAATATTAATACCGATGATTGCTCATTTTTTATAATAATGGGTCAAGTTACCTGTGTAGTTTTTTGTTTGGTTTTTATTTTGGTAAGCAGAGTGTGCAATTGAAGGTATGAGCCTTGAAATAAAATATCTAATCAGCTGAATTTCTGAAAATATTAAAGGGAGTTCCCTGACCAAGATCTTTTAGAATAAAGCACCCTATCTACAGGGGTTTTTTTTTCCTGACGTCAAATAAGATGAAACTGATGTGTTTGAGAATCTGTAATCTGAGGCCTGTAACGTTTGTGGTTGTGCTTACTATTTATCTAAAAAAGTAGGTGATGGATTCTGAATCCTGTAGCTTGAGTCATGGAGCTCTGAAGTCTGTCAGTGCTAGATCTAGATTGAAGATAAAACTTCAAGTAAAGGTGATTTGAGAAATGTTTGACCTTAATATTTAGAAGAGTCCCTTGTCCAAGTTAGCAATAATAAGACTCAAATAAGTCAGAAGTCTGTGATTACTGTAAATTGGTAGCTCTTAATTGAAAGGGAAAATTTATTAATACTCTAAGAATTGCTTCTGATAATTTCTCACATGTATTTCTTAGCACCCTGCAATTTGGGTCACCAGTCTCTTGCCCAACACCTGTTTATTTGCATGGCTGCCAGGATGGTTTCCTCAGCTTTCCCCCTCCCACTGGCAGTAATCTTAGTGTAAGCTTGGAAGCAAGGCCAGATTCTTTATGTGCTGCTTTCGTGACTGGTTTCCTTACTGACCTGAGGAGCCTGCCATCAAGTGCTTTGAAGGACTTCTTTTACTGCGCAGCAGCAGTATCGTAGAAACCCAGGTCAGTGTTGCAGCTGTGTTTTGGTTGTATTAACTACATCATAGCTCCTCTGTATTGGTGTACATAATTGACACTTGGCTGTTTTGGTATACTGTTGTTGAGAAGGATGGGTGTTTTGTTAATAATCTCATAATACTATAAAAGAAGTAAATCACAGTGCTGTGGGGGTTCAGGGAAAGGAAAGACCACATCCAGTCAGAGCAAGTTTCTCAATATTCTGGGCTCCTTGTTGTGGAGCTGTCCTGTGCATTGTAGGATGTTTAGCAGCATCCCCGGCCTCTACGCACTAGAGGCCAGTAGCATTCCCCTTGCCCCCCAGTTGTGATGAACAGGAATATCTCCAGACATTGCTAAATGCCTCCTGGGGGCCAAAATGTCTCCTGGCTAAGACCCACTGAGTTAGAGGAATTGAGGAGCAGTACCATTTGAATCAGGCGTTGAAGAATGGGTAGGATTTGCAGGGATGGGGGACGGGGAGAGGTGATTCTAAATAGAGGGAATGCCAAAAACGAGCAAGATAAAAGTCTAAAATATTCTGCTGATTCCCTGAAAAGAGGGTGGGAAGTGCAGTGAAGTTATCCCTGAAGTGTGACAGTTTGGTAAATACCCTTTTGGCAAATAGAAATTTTTTAAAGATTATTTTTCAAGAATTTCTTTATCTTAGCCCAGTATTGATGAAAGTTACAAAAAAAAAAAAAAAAAACCAGGAGTGTAAAAGGTGTTCTTCACTGTGGTTTGAAGGTCTTCTGCAAGGTTTTACCCTGTGTCAATCTGTGGATTATGGAACGGATTCTCCCAACGAAAGTAAATGGTGCAAAAGAGTGCCCAACACCAGGACTCAAACTGAGAGAACAAAGATCATTATTTATGTCAGCCTCAGTTCATTATATGTCAGCCTGAAGAAAAAGGGAGATTCTTGATTCAAGACTAGCACATCATTTCACGTGGCAGTAGAGTGCCTGGGATGTTAACAAAGGCTTCTGAAAGGCTGAACCATCTATGAATGTCATTTTAGTCTAGCTGGCCTTAGTATTTCTAAAACACAATGGAATTGATTAGCATTTTCAGGATTTTTCAAAATAAAAATGTGGGATCCGAATTGTTTCTAATCTTTTTCTCCAGCTTTTAATTAGATATGATATGCCAGGGACTCAGCAAATGTGAGGGGAAAATCATGAAAATTAAATCACATCGTGTACTTTAATATGCTGGCATTTTCTTATCCAAGTTAAATATTAATCATATCAGTAAAACACTAGGGTGGAATTCTGTTACAGAAGTTACAGTTTAGATAGATACTTCCTTTTTTTCCCTGCCCTATTTTGCATATCACTTTAAGTGGGGAAAATAGTTTATTTTAAATGCTCATTTGTCAACTAGTTCACATGCTGAGCCAAAAGGGAGCCAGCGGCCCTGAATGGAGAGAAGAGCATACTTTGAGGGGAGAGTGTACCACGAAGACCTGCAGTGGACCTGGGGTCAAAGGGCAGAACAGAGTTGCCTTGTCCCTTCTGTCCCCCTGATTCTCCCAGACCGTCACTGACCCCACCAGGTTCGTGGTTTGGCACTGTTCAGAGTGGATAGGTGCCTAGTTAGACCTGCTCTGGGTGTGGAGGTGTCTGGTGATTGGAATGACTCTTTGTATATCTGTTCTCTCTCTAATTGCTTCCTTTTAACCTCAAGATTAGGCTTTTATTACAGAATGAAATGCATATGAGCCATTCAGTTTTACTCCATTACCTCTCTGGCTTAGAATGAACCATCAGTAGAATTAACAAAAATTGCATCACGGAGTTGGAGAATTGCCACTGAGGAAGTATTCTAGCCATACTACAGGAAAGAGTCTCCTTGTGGGATTGCTTCTCAGTGGAATTCTAAAATCCAGAAGATAATAGCACTAAGAAAAACTTAAATCCTGTCAGCCGTTGGAAAAACTTATCAAAAACATACTCCCAAATTCCTTTGATTATCCACAGTCTTAGTAATATTGGATTCAGAAAAAGCAATTTAGGGTTGAGGGGAGCAGTACCCTACCTGGTCTTAATTCAAAGCTAGCCCCTGGGGTCAGATCATTGGGCTCACAGGGCTGCTTATTATCGGTGGACACGGTCGTACTATTTGAGATTTCAGAATGGAACTCATCATATTAATTTAAACTTAGAGAGATTTTAGGTCTCGGACATAAGAAAAATAGCTTATCCTTTCTACCCTGGGTTCACCATAAACATCTAGGGCGTGCGTTTTCCTTAAAGCATGCTTCCACTTCCATTCAGGGATTCTATGCCATAAGGTCAGCTTTTGCTCTCTGTGTTTAATGTTTGACAGGTGAGCACTTTTAGTAACCTATTTCTCCCACTCTACCCCCCAATAGGCTTCATGAGAATTATGCAAATTAGAATAGAGAAAAGATATTTCACAAAAATGTAACCTCTATCAACAGAATTCTAGCCTAGTGATTTGCTAATGTAACTAATATTTTACTTGGATATGAAAATGCCAAGTAAAAAGTGTGAAGGGAAATTCATTTTTGAAAAAGTTCCTTTGATTAAATCACCAGAATATTACATCTAAAACTGGAAAAAAATTAAAATTGATTATGACTGCACATTTATATTTGCTAAAAAGAATGCTAGTAAGTACCATTGTGTTTAGAAATGGTAAATCTAGCTAAGCAAAAGACATTCATAAACTGCTAAGCCTTTCAGGAGCCTTTGTTAACATCCCAGGCATTCTGCTGCCACATGAAATGATGTGCTAGTCTTGAATCCAGAATCTCCCTTTTTTTTCATGCTGACATAAATAATGATCTTTCTTCTTTCGATTCTGTGTTTGGTGCTCTTGTGTACCAATTTACCCCACTTGGGAGATCCTATTTCATAATTTCCTGAGCAAAAGGTTTGGACTGTTGCTTGGGACTTTTTTTTGTACTCTTCCATAACAAAATCGAATTAGAAAAAAGACCATTTAAGCAAGAGTTTGAGCAGAAGCTTCTAGAGTTAAGATTTGTTCGGTGTCTTGCTGGAAGCGTGAGAGTGAGGACAAGGATCACTCGTGTTCTGTCTCACAAGCAGTGAGTTAGACTTTTGCAGTGTGTCCGGATGTGATATCCTGGGAGTTAAAAAATATGAGTTTGACCAGCAGCCTTTAAAGCTTCTGGAATGTTTTTTAAATGAATGAGAGTTGTTAGTACACTGAAAATTTTTCTGTCACAGTGTGGAGCAATAACATTTACATTTCGCATTCTGTGAAATTCAAATCTGGGAGAGACTGTCCTTTTTGCTTAATGCAAGCGTTTGCTTCAGGATTTATTACTTCAGAGAATGAAAGTTTATTACTCTGTTGAAAAGTAGCTGATATTAACACTTCATTTGTTTAATGGTAAGCCTCATACTAATATTGTTGAGTCTGACCCGGGATTTATCTATTTCTCTTGATTTCACTGAAGTGTTGTCATTGTGTTTCGGAGTATAGATGGACCAAATGTTAACCAGGTTGTTTTAGAGGGTGGGAAATAATGCATATGTATCACCTTTTATTTAATGTAGATTATGGTTAATAAGCTGGTTTGTATTCTTAGTGTTTATTTTGGCTAGAAGTAAATAATTACTACTTCCTCAATTTGATTTCAGAGAATGCCTGAACTATTAAATCATCACATATTATAAGTCTTCACTATTTAACAGACATCATATTTCAGAATCTCAAACTATTTTGAAAAATTTGGATTAAAATTTATTGCAAACTTATTCAAATTAATTAAGGAAATTCTAGTCTGCATTACTGAAAAGTCTTCACAATGAATTGCAAATATAATGAAATACTGTTGTGTTCAAATAGGTATAAAAGTTCAAATAAGACTAAAGAGAGTATAAAGATCTTTAGTCTGGATATTAAAGACATAATCCTGGTCTTCTAGAAATTTATAACATAGTTGGGAAATGAAAAAAATACCTGACATTTGCATACTTTATAAGGTACTTTCACATGTTACCTTATGCGATATTTACCACAACCCTGTGAGGAAAGAATTTTTATCCTTGTTTTAGTGATGAGGACTTGCCCAAGCTAAAATAACCAGTGTCCTAATTAGCAATTCCTATTAATGCAATAAAGTTTTAATTTTAATAGGAAGAAAAATGTCTCTATAATAATTTCCAAAGAGGCAAACTTTTGTTCTCTTTTTCCTAATGTGTTTAGGTGGCAGAATTTCAATAATAGTGAGTGGAGAGATGTTATTTAAAAGTAATCATTTTTATGATAGAGCTGCTAATAAAGAGTTCTTGCAGGCTCTTTGGGACACTGTAGAAGTGGCGCTGTCAAATGAAATTAAAATTAGGCATGCATAAACATAGAGCCCTCAGATGATCTTAAATTGGTTTCACTTGGCATTTTTTCATGGTTGCAATTCTATCCTTCGTTTCTGGCTTTATTTAACAATTTTTATCTTTTATATTAAAAATATATATAATTCCACTCCCCTAGAAGCTATTGGATGATCCAGCGCAATGAAAGGACATGGTGTGGGAGTAGACAGATCTTTTTCCTTGGTATTAATTAGAAGGGCGGAAGTCTATCAGATGTAGGAGCAGAGACTGAGAAATCCTAATCCCACCAGTTCCCGTGGTGGGGAGGATGTCCACAAAAGGGCAGACCGGAGTGGGAAATGTGAACTGCTGTTGTCACCTAATATCTAACCCAAGTCAGGGCACCTAGCAGACGCTCAGTAGCTAGATCTTGACGGAATTACATTTTCTTATTTTAAATTCTCAAGAAAAGCTAAATTTTCAAAAAGTTTTGCATACTGTCAAGTTAGCTCATAATTAATATGCATTTAATTCTAATACAATTTCCCATTAAAAATATGAAGAGATCAAATTCAAAGTAGAAGTAACATCTGCTACTTTTATACTGTAAGATCTTTTAAAGTAAGAGCAGTTTTAATATTGTATAAAGTCTAATAATATTTTAAAAAATAAACCAGAGTAGTTACACACAGTATATTGTATCCGATGCATCATTACAGTTTCTAATGACTTTTTTGGACGACAGAAAATTACTTTTTAATTTAAACTGATGGGGAACACAGTGAAATTCCATCTAAAGATCGTTATTCTGGTACAACTTCCATATGTATATAGATCTGTTGTCAGCGTTGTCATTTTAAACTGTAATCTTTATTTCTACGTTTTTATGACATTTTTATCTTAATTGCAGATAAAACTCAGAGGAAATTTGCACAGATGCTGCTTTGGAGAACTTTACAACCTGGGTTGCAGAACTGAGCCTTGGTAAACCTGTCTCTCTTACAGCATGTTGCCATACATCTAATTAAGTGCATAAGGTCTTTGGCCTTCAAGCTCCATCGACCTTAAACGGGAATGCTTAGCACGTTTACCATACGTTTAAAATCTGTTCTTTATCAATCAGTCCTTTTGTAGCTTTCTAAGTTCTTATTGATGGCTAATATGCAAGAATTAATTTTTAATATTTTAATTGATTTCTTTAATCAGTTTCTCAACTTGTATTTATTAAATACTCAAACTCAGTATTACCTACTCAATGCCTTTTAAAAGAAAGTGATAATGGAGAAAAAATTGAGCCTTAAACAAATGGTTACTTCTGTATATTACCTCGCACCAGTGCTTCATTCTATTTGTAAAATCTTTCTCCTTTAAATGGTTGGTTAATACTTTGAGACTTTGTTTACGTGTGGCAGTGTTGTAAAAAGAAACTAAAGATCATAATTTACCTGTGTGGATGGAATATCCCTTTTCTTCAAGTGTAGTTTGTGATGTGTTTTTTGTAATTAACATGTTCTGAAAGTTACAATTGATATTTCAAATTGTAGCACGTTTAGCTGAAGAGTTAAGCGTTTGATTCCATTAGGTTTTCACATGTGTTAATCTCATTTACGGCATCAAATTGCAGCAGTAACATTTTCCTTTCTGTGAAGTTCTAAATTTAGTTATGACCTACTTAGCAATGCCTTTGAAAAGGGATATTGTATCCATGGTAAATTAATTGTATACCCAAACAGAGATAGCTCAGCTTTGCCAGTCAGGCTTGTAATTGACATCTAGTAGACTTCTGCACATGTAAAATTGAATTCAAATAAAATCATATACACTTTCTAGTTCTTAATATTTGTCTTTCTGAATAATAGTTTAAAGCAATATTTGTTAAAGTTTTCTTGCACTATCACAATTGCTTTTTAGTTATTTCTCAAGAAGCATGTTTGTAGTAGAGACAAAAAATCTGTGTAACAGGAAGGAGGATAGCGCCAAGTCTCTGGGCTTTTATTTTTTGTTTTTGTTTTTGTTTGTTTTTCTTTTTCAAATGTGCTTCTAATAGCCATTGCCTTCCATGTTGTTTACCTAATCAGCACATTTTGTCTGAATACTTGAACATTTTAACAGTAACACAGGTATAGAAACGGAAAGGAAACTTATAAAGAGTAATCTTTTGGTTCAGTTTTAACATCATGACAATGAGCGCTTTTTCTAGCAATGATTTTTAAATTTTGTAAATTTGACAGTATTTTGTTGTTGGTTTTTTATTTGGTTAGTCGCCTGCTTTTAATTTGCAGAAGTTAGTAACTGCAGCTCACCTACTGCACCAAAGTTCTCGATTTTAGGAGCCCAGCTTTAGTCATTTGAACATGCTTCTAAATAAAACAAAACGAAAAACCAAAACTATGCTTTTAATCTACAATAATAGCTCAATAACTTTGTCAAGGAAAGCTCTAATATATGCAGTGATGGTTTATGGAAGGGTGTGGCAATTTTAAATTTATATTGTGTGTGATGTTCAAATAAAGTGATATCTACATTCATGTGATTTATTGGTCAGCATGACCATGAATTATTGTGTAGAAATTGGTTAAACTTTGATTTCCTTTTTTTAAATCGTGTTGCATTTGATTCCTGATCAAATTCCCTCAAAGTGAACTCTTGATCTTAGATTTTGAATTTTGTGGTGAGATTGTAAGGGTGGAGGCAATTGAAACATTGTTCCTTATTTATAAACTGCTTGAAATGAATACTTAAGTTTGCACTTTAATACCAAACTTAAAACCAAACACTCAGTTCAAAGTCGGTTAAGTGATCATGGTTCATCATTATCAGCTGTGTGAAATTTTAAAGGAATCAAATAATTCATGATGATTTAAATTTTCTGCAGATACATTTTTTTATACAGTGTTTCTTTCTTACCGACAGTTCTCATTCTCTCTCTCTGTCTCTCTCTCTGTCTCTCTCTCTGTCACTGACCTCAGCAGCAAATTTAACTTGAATTCACTTAGGATCACAGGAATCAGGGGAAAGTGATTAAAGGTGGTTTCTCCAGCACATTTTAAGAAAAGGGACCAAAAGTTATTTTAGCTTCCACAATAGATTGCATGTCAAGTTGCTTATTAGGATAATAAATTAATATTAAATGCAATATATGTCTTGTCTTTACTATGGCATCTGTTTAGGAGTTGTTCAAATCACTGCAGTAGGGCTCTGCAAATAAAATCATGTAACCTATTATCATGGATCTAATGTACTGTAACTTTATCAATGAAAGGTAAAAAATCTCGAATAACAAGTACAAACATTGAACAATGACCTATAAAGATTTGTAAAAGTAAAATTTTTCCAATAGATTTCATTCTTGTCATTTTGTAAGACGATCCTGCAGTCCACCTGTTTGTAACTTTTTTAATAAAATAGACATCTGTATTACTGAGGTTGTTCTCTTGAATTATTTGGTGAATTACCATTTGTTCTAGATTTGCTAACTCGTAAATCTCTTTCTCATAAGTGAAAGTCATAACTTTTTACCAAAATGATAATCTGTGTTGTAGTACATGTTTAAAGAAGGTAAACATTCACTTGTGTCTTTATTCACCCTTCTGCCATATGTGGGGAGAAATGGATATATCCTAAAATGTAATATTTAATCAATTGAATAACTTATAAATAAATTAGAGATTATAAATAATGAGTAAAAAAAGAATAACATATGACTTGTCCCATATGAAGAGAGTGGCCCAAATTGTCCATGGATAGGAGCTTTCAGACAGTGTTAAGCAATATAATTAAATTTTGAAATAATGAATTAAGAAAATTCAACACAATTAAGTTATCACTTTATCTAGTGAAAGGTTTTGCCAGTCACTTCAATTCACTAACTCCATATTTTTAATTGGTTGAACTGAATAGATTTTCTTAACCTCAATGTTTTTTAAACCCATAATCTTTCCTGTGAAGGTGAACAGTTCTTTCTGTCCAGACATAGAGGAACTGGACTTTTAAAAAAAATTGTAAAAATGGGGAGGTTTATATAGCTGTGTCATAGCATACAGAAAACATCTTATTGTTTATTACCATTGATTTTTGTTTTTTAGTTGGGCTCCAGACACCCCATATATGCTGTACTAGATGCTGTCCTTGAAGTCCAAAAACCCTTTTCTACAGTGGAGGCACTCATGATTTCAGGGTCCTCCCCCTCTTCATCCAGCAAGGTCAGCATTTGTAACCAAGTGAATAACAGAGGGAGAGGGTGAGAGCTAAGGGATACTAGCCTGATGAGCCAATCAGTGTTGGATACCAGCTGTCACAGCTGCATCACCTTTATCTCTTCCCCGTCTCTGCCCTCCTCATGTTGTTCTTATCTGGGGAGAAAACTTCATCTAGTCTTCACCCTTCTCCAGGATATAGCAGCCTGGGGTCAAGATCCAAGGCTGTAAGACTTCTTGTTCAGATTTAAAGCAGGGGCAGTTTTTCAGATAAGCTCCTACTTTCGCATGTATCTATCTCATTAGAACCTTAGTGCTATGTGGTGGTTTGGACTTACTGTCTCCATTTTATTGATGAAACCAAGGCTCAGGAAAGTTGTGACTTAAGATCTTAAAGGCAAGATCAAACGATTAAAATGTTGAGAAAGGGTCTACTTGACAAATTTTGAAATAAATTCATTATTGGATGAGTCAAATGGGTGCTATTAAAATTATAAAGCTCATGGAAACAAGGTAAAAGCCACACAGCAAGAAACAGCTGTCTTAAGTCAGTGTGACAGTCCATAGGTAACAAAATACTATGGGTCCTATTTAAAGGTAATGTGTTTGTTATATTGCTAAGAGTTTGTGTAAGACATAAGCTATTTTCATTATAACTATTTTTCTTTGGAAAGGCAATGTCTTAAATCAGGATTTGGCAGCATTTGGCTGCCAGGCAAAATCCAGTCCAGTTAGCAGTGCCAAAACAACTGTAGTTAGATTTAGCAGCTGTATCCTGAATCCATTGCAGAGCTCAGCTGCACCTTTTTTTCTCCCTAAACTTATAGTTTGAATGGAGGACCAGGAGTGCAGCTGATCCCAGACATATGTTTTGTCAGCAAAGAGACACTACTCCTGTGCTTATAGGTGTTACTCTCTATGGCGCAGGCTGCCTCACTCCCAACCTCAATGGTCCTGCCATTGTATTATAATTTGTGAGTTTTCTCCCATAGACTGTGAGCTCCTTCAAGGTAGGGCTTTGCCCGTCACCTCCCCATCCTCAGTGCTTATCTCCAGTGCATTATAGGCACTCAATAAATATTTTATGAAATTATAGTCACAGGATCAGTATGGCAGGCAGATGGGTGGTTCACTCTTTAGGAAATCCTAAGCCTGCCATTTCCTACTGGCCTTCCTCATTTATAGCATTTAGGTAGCATGGGAAATACGTTTTCTTCCCCCATCTTCCTTCATCCTCTGTAGCACTGTTTTTCTTTTTTGCTTGCTTGTTTTCCTTTCTGTTTTTGTTTATAATAGAAGTAATTGTTTCTAAACTCACTTCCAACAGAAATGTATACCATAGAGAGATGGTCCATGCAGATATACTGTAAATATGGACTGAAGGGCCTTGAGTCCAAGATTAAATTCTCCAAGACTCTAGGGAGAAGAATACAATCAAGAAAGACTATTTGCTGCCGGTGCCTGGATTTCCTCCGCAGTAGATTCTGAAGCTGACCCAGACCTGTCCCAGCCTCATTCATACGCAAGTCAGAGAAATGTTCATATTGCATTCAAAAACGTCTCAAATACTTCCCCTCTAATAAGCCAATAATTCCTGTTCTCCCTGCAAAACCTCAGGTGACTCCCCACCCGCACCCCTCCAGTCATCCCCTAGGCCTTTCCTTTAATCCTTCTTCCCATTCCCTTGTTGTACCTACCAACTAATTTGTACCCCATGTAACCAAACTCCCCCCACCCCCTCCCTTTTTTCTGTACAAAAGATAGTTTTATGAATAATGAAACTAATGGAACTAAAATTTTTTGCTCTGGTTCCCCCAACCCCAAGACTCAGTCTCTAAATCTTTTGACACCAATAGTTTGAGACATTTTCAGGTTGTGCTTAAACCAATAGAAGGTTATCAGCCCCGTCTATGTGCCTCAGTGTCAGTGATCTGTGCAGTCTGTCATGTAACTGGAGCCTCCCGGCTGCCCCAGCAAGCCCTCCAGGAATTGGCTCCTGAGGCTCTAGATACTTTTACTCATGCTGTAAGCCACAGGGAATGCCCTGGACTTAGTAGTTTGAAGCTCGTACCAGCTGCTGTAGGCTTTAAAGTTGGGGGGGGGTGCAGTACCAGGGAGGGAGGGACTTAATTAAGCCATGCTGAACTTTTCTTGGAGCTTGAAAGTGGACAGGTGTTAAATCTACAGTTGAGAAATAGAAGGATCGCTGAGGGTTCTGACTCTTCAGTAAATCTCATTTTGGGGGTTCATTGTTCCTCTGTTTAAGAGGGAGCCCGAGGACGTCCTGATACCAGTGCGCAGTTTTCTCTGGTGTCCTGTGGTCCTCTTTTGGACACTTGTATGACTATCCTTAGAAAAGTCCCAGCTGAAGTGCAGACATTATGCCATTCCCCAAGATATCTCTACGAGTGTTTTTGGTCCTTTTCTCAGGTCCCAAAATACACAGAAATAAATGGGAGGGGTGGACACTGAAATGGCAGACGCAAGGCTTTATCATGCTGCTTGGTTGGGAGCTGAGTCTATGGCAGGTCCCTCCAACTGCTATGGCCTGGAGATGGAAGCCCTTGGTCTCTAACCCAAGAGAAGTCTTGGCTACAGGGCTTTTGCTCTCCAGCTGGCTAAAAAGCGTAGGTGCAGTGACCTAGGAATGGAAATCTGACCCCAAAAAGAGCGATTTCCCTTTGACAGTAAATAGTTGCTTGGTGAGGAGGATAACTATTCTAGACAGAAAAGGAACAAGAAGATCAGTGCCTTCATTTACTGAGCTTCTAAGTATGTGCCAGGCACTGTGCTATGAGCCGAGTTCATAAGAGGAATGTGATATGGCCTTGTCCTCGGGTGGAGCTTACATTCTAGCCTTGGAGACAGCCTTGAAAGCAATAATTATGAGGCAATGGGATGTATGCTCTAACGTCAGCATGTACCAGATGCCAGGGAGCCCAGAAAAGGGAAAGGATGTGTTTTCCCTGTAGAGGTCAAGGGAAGGTCAGAGAAGCTTGCCTTGTGAATTGATTCTTGAAGGCTAAGGAGAAATTTGCAGGAAGGCCATTTCAGATAGACTTTAAGGGAGAAGAGTGAAAGGAGGTGTGGAGCCCTGAATGTGCCTGGCAGACTTGGGAGACCTTGAGTTGGCAAGGATAGCAAAAGGGACAGGCCGGAATAAGAGTGAGAAGGAGGGGTGGGAGATGAGGCTGGAGAACAGCACAGGCTGGAATGTGAGGGTCTTGTGTGCCCTACTGAGCATTTGAGGAGTTTTCCTGGCAGCGACAGAGAGCTACTGGCAGGCTGCAGCAGAATGGCAGGAACAGAAACGTGTCTTAGAAGGACACCAAAGGGAAGGAGAATAAACTGAAGGGGATCTACCTGGGGCAGTGAAACCTGTTAGGAGACCATGGCAATCATATAAATGAGAAAGAGCAAGAGTCTTAATAGGGCAAAATCGCGGAGAATGACGTGATGGTGATAAAGTGGCCCCAAACATGGACTCAAGTCACAAACCTGATCATATCACATTGTTCAGCTTAAAATTCTCTCTTGCCTCTCCAGGATCTACTGCATTAAACAAGGACTTCTTGCTGGTCCCCAAACAAGCCCTCTTCATTCCCCCTTCTATGCCTCTGCAGGAGCTGTTCCCATCATATGCAATACCCTCTCCCCAACCTCCTCCCTCCAGGGAATTCTTACTCATCTTTAAGACAAAACTCATACATCTCCGTAGATCCCTGATTTCTCTCTCATTCCTGTCAGGCAGAGATACATTCTCTCTCTCTCTCCCTTCCTCCCCCCACCCCCGCCCCACCCAACTGTTTCTTTCTCCCTACCTCCAGCTTGGATATCACCCAGTGAATACTTACCACTTTATTTCAAAATGATCTATTTACATATCTGTCTTCCCCAAAAGGCAGTCAGCTTCTCTTAGGAGAGGAATGGATTCTTTTTCACCAAGCACAGCATTAGATGTGACAAATAAAAATGGCAAGTAATAGGATATATTGGAATATATGAGGAAGCCGTTTGGTGTAAACCTAATTCGGCCTGACCTTGTCTTTCCAAAAGGGCCTGACCGTGGCCGTTGAGCCTGCATTGTATATCTGCTTAGATAATCCCTATGGCAAGAACAAAGGCCCTTAAGATAAAGGTGCAACTTCCCTCCCCCTCCCAAAATTGGCATTTCCTTAAGAATTAAGCATCTTTCCTTAGGCTAGGAACTGATTACTGCGCTCACCTGTGACTACTCAGCTCGAGACAGTAGACTTGCCTCCTGCTACGCCCTGCCCTCCAGGATAGCAGACCCACTACCTGCTGTGTTCATTAAGCGCTGTGCCGACAGGGCAATCTTGTGACTATTGTGGGAGGGACATTTCAATCATATGTGAAACATCCTGTTTGGGGGTATATAACCACTCTGTACACCTCACTTCTACGGTGCAAGCCCCAGGCCATGGTCCTCAGATTTTAACTCAGAATAAACTCTCCCAAATTTTCATTTATAGATTGATAGTGGATTATTTTCGTGGACAGTTGCATGGAAGGATTCAATAAATGTGGAGTGGTTAAGTTAATTTCGGTGGTGAAACTGACGGAACTTGATGTGATTGTTGGTTATAATGAAGAGGGGGAAATAGAAACTAAGTAGTTTCTAGCTTGGCTAACTGGACAGTTCTAAGTAATCTAGTTTCCACTCCTGACCCACTCTAATCCTCCCTTTACAAGACAGCCAGAGTGATCTACAGATGTAAACATAATCCTGATTCTCCCCCAGCCTAAAGCTCCTCAATGGCTCCTATCAGATTTAGTCCAAGCTTCTTAGCATGAGCTGGCCCCTACCCGCTTATCCATCCTTGTTTCCCACCACTCCTGTCCTCACACCTTTCCCTTTAACATCAAATGGCTTTGGAGTTTCTTGCATACACTCTTACGCCTTTGCTCATTCTCTTTCATCCACCTGAAACTCCTTTCCCCTTCCTGGCCTATCCACTACTCATGAGTTGAAATTGCTTGTCTCCCTTTTCTAGTAGGTAAGCTCTAAAAGGGAAAGGATTATGTCTCCTTTACTAGTTACCTCAGTACCTCTCATAAAGCAGATGATCAATAGAGATTTGTTGAACTGAACTCAGCTGGGTGGCTGGTGATACTATTAATAGAACTGCTGTACAGCAGGATTGGGTTGTCAGAGTAGTTGGGAATGTGGGGGGGTGTGATTTCAGCCTAGGGCATGTGGAATTGCACATGCCTAAAGACGTACAGGTGGGGAGGTACAGTGGACAGTTTCCATGATTATCTCCAAGGACAAGCCTCTATCTTGTGCTCATTCATGGAGTGACGCTCTTAAAGCAGATCCAATCACTGTTTCTATTTAAGCAGAGTGATGTCAGCCTCTGACTTACATCAATACCAAATCCACACCCAATGCAGAAAAGTCAGCCAAGTCAAATTTCTAGTCTTCTCTGCCTCTGGCTCTGTGCCTGAAGGTGGGGAGTGGAATAGGAGGATAAAGACTTGTTTTCTTCCATCAGCCTCCACTGGGGCCTTAGCCAAAGTCAAACAAAGCTAATATCAGGATTTCTGATCCCTGCAACCCTTGCAAACTAGATGAGTAAATTTCCACCTCTGTCCCCAGATCAACATACTCCTCAGTCTGTCACTGAGTGAATGAGTATTTTCTCATCTTTTCTGTGGGTATGCGTATCAGTGCCTAACTATCTTCATTAATGTAACAGAGTTAAGAGCCTCAGCTTCCTATTAAGGTTTCCATGGACGCATTAGAAACAAATATACCCATTGCCTTTGGCAGGGAATTCGGATTCTGATATGTTTGTTTATTGCTATTAGAAAATAATACATAGCAGTGTTACCAAATCAAATGCAGGGCTTACTCAGCCTGTAGAGGACAGTCATTGTATAGAACGCATCTGTACTGTCTAGCACGGGATTTCATCTTACTGTGTATTGTTCTCTGAATGTGTCTTATTAAGACACCCAATGATTTACATTGTGGAAATATACCATAGACAAGACAAGGCAGCTGCTCCTAAAAGGCCTTCTTTGACTCACAGAACAGGACTTTCCTACACCTGCAGTTCTGCACTTAGCTACCTCAGGAGCTTTCTGAACACCTAAGCTTTGGATCTCACCACAGCAAGTTTGTTTCTGTCATAGTTTTTCAAAATCCTAAAAAAAGTTAGCATATGGAAGGAAAGACCATTTCTCTTTTCCCCAAATCTCGTGCTCTCTGGGTATCCTAAAGCAGGTAAATAAGATATAATTTTTTATTCTGATTCTGTCGTACTCTGCAAAGGCATATTAATTACCTTGTAACCTGTCTCCTCGATGATCTATTGAAGTTAAATCACATGGCCTCAAGGTCAAATCAACCACTGTACTTCTAGAAACTAATTTGCTGTTCATCTTTATTTTCAACTTATTTGAAAAAAGAAGAGTAATGGGAAGGACAAGCCTTAGCTTTAGCATTCATGAAAATATACTGCAAAGCTATAGTACTTAAATCAGAGTGATACAACTGTAAGATTGAACAGATCAGTGAAACACAGGGATAATCCCCCCAAAAGATCCCTTGTTCATATAACAATATATTATAAGAAGGTATTAAAAATATGTGAGGAAGTGAAAAATTATACAAGAAATGGTGCTGGGTAATTAGTTAACTATTTTGGTGGGCAGTCACTTAGAACTTCAGCTCACAATACATATATCAATGTAAAATCCAGAAGAATGTGAAAAAGAAGTATGAAAAACGAAACCAAAAACTATAGAAATCAAAACCCAAGAAGACTATTAATTAGCTTCCCTGAGAAGGAAGAACACTGTAAGTTTCAAAGCAATGGAGGAAATAACAAAAGATAAGTTTTAGATTTAAATAGATTTTTAAAACTTAGAAAATAATTGTAACAAGTATGATAGAAAAGGGGTTAATGGTATTAATATAATTTTAAAAAGCTCATACAAGTAGAGAGGAAAAACTGAAAACCTCTGGAGAAAATTAGACAAGGAAAAATTTCGTAGAAAATATGTATTGCTACATATAAAAAATATTCAAGCTTACTGTGTAACAAAATCTGCAAATAAAACAAGAGAAATAGCACTTTATTGTTATATATTTAAATTATCTTGTTTTTAAAAACTCCAAGATACTATTATCTTATATAGTTAGTGATTCCTTATCCCCACATATTTATTGTTTTCTTTGCTCATCAACCCTTCTTGGAATCCAGGCCTTCCATCTCAAATCATCTTCCTTCTGCCCGGAGTACACAATGCTTCAGCATTTCCTTTATTGTGGGTCTGCTGGTGACAAAGTCTCCAAATGTTTGAGAACTGTATTTCTTCCTTCTTATTCAAAGATATTTTCATTGGGTATATAATTGTGCATTGGCAGTTATTTTCTCTTACCACATTGGTGATATCATTCCAGGGTCTCCTGAGTTCTCTTGTTGCTATTGAAAAGTCAGCTATTGCTCTATCTCTCCTACAAAGATGATGTTTTTAATCTATCTTTAAAGGCATACATTACTTTTTAAAAATTTCATTATTATCTTTTTTTTAATTTTTAAAAGTTCTATTTGTTTCTTTTTCATCTTTGCTAGCTATTTGTAATAGTTTCTCGTTCCCGGAAGCTATTTTAGAGTTTGCCGTTTATTTCTTTAAACATATCAAGCAGAATTATTTTCTAATCTGTGTCTGATCATCCCAGTGTCTGAAGTTTTTATGGATCTGTTCCTCTCGCCTGTTGTTTCTCACTCAAGGTGTCTTGCTTCATTGCGTGCGTATTTACTTTTGGCTCTCAGCCGCTCACAGTCCTTGGAAAATTACCTGTGGCCTTGGATAAAGATGTGTTTCTCCAGGCCAGATATGTGTTCACTTCTGCCAGATGCCTGGGGGCACTTCTCGCCTGGGACCTCACTGCGCTACATTCATGTCTTGAAGTTGTTTTTCTTGTTGTTGTTGCTTGTTTACTACACAGGCAATGTGAATTTAGGGCATTAAATTCATATGGGAGCTGGATTGTGGTTACAACTTCTCAATGATGGTCACTCCACCCACCTTCCCCCTCAAGTGGCTGTGATAGGCGACAAAGCAACTTGCCGTACATTTTCTTTAGGATGGGTGTTTATTTGTGATTCACCTTTATGCTGAGGATGTAGCCCTTTGGCATACTAGATTTATGAGGGCGGGGACTCCTAATTAGATGCCCCATCTTGGTAAGGCCCTGAGCCTTACATTCTGTCTTTGTAGCTGGAGAAATCATATACACACACACAGAGCAACGCTCAAGTTGAACTTGTTTGGCAAATGTCCTTAGGGAAAAATTAGTTTCAGTGCTTGGTTTACCTCTTTGGGTTACCACCTTCACTTAGATTTGAGCCTAATAATTCCTTATTATCTTGTTAGCTTTTTGATACTTTTAAGAAGATATATATATGTATATATATTTTAAACTTTATCCAGCAGTTTTGTTTTCTTCTTGCAGAATCTGTTCAAATACCTAGACAGTCATATTATCTGAAACTAAAACATGTATTTCATCATGAATGAAATTAACAACGATTTTTATTAAAAGATAATCCTCACTCTTAGCAAGCATATGGTGAAAAGAGTACTCACACAATGCTGGTAGGACTGTTCATTGAGTGTAAATTAGCTCAACCTTAAAAAGAGGGCTGTTTAGTAATATATATCTAGAATCTTTTAAATGTTCATAAGCTTGACTAATTCCACTTCCAATCATATATCATAGTAAATAAGCAAAAAGGCACACAAAAATGTATACTTGAGGATGTTTATTGAAATGTTGTTTACAATAGCAAAAAAACCTTTATGATAAATCCATAAAATATTATGCAGTCATTCATTAATAACTATATTTTATAGAATATATAGTGACATAGGGAAATGTTCTTGATATAAGATTGACAAAATCGGACTACCAAATTGTATATAACAGCGTAATCCTAACATATATTTATGTGTGTATATATAAATATTGTATATGCATGGAAACAAATGAAAACATTAATGGATTTGTATAATATCTCTCTCTCTGTATCTATATACACACACATATAGTGGGATTATGGCTCATTTTTACTTCCTTCTTTATGAATTTTTGAAAATTACATATTCTTTAGGCTAGCATATATTTCTTTTATAATCAGAAAAAAGTTCTTAAAAAGGCAACACGTTAGAATTAACTGTGAATATTCACAGAAATTCTTTAAATGGTTGATGTTCTTATTATACAAAGAACTCACATAAATCTAAGAAAAGCCCTAAGACTCTAGATATAAAGATATCTTTATGTTGCTGTCAATAGCACTTTGAGTCTCGTGGACCTAAATTCAATGGTCCAACCAATATTGAAGAAAACCCTTTCTGCCTAGCTGAACAAATGGATTTTCTTTTACTCAAGGGAAAACCACCCCGCCTCTTGGAGAGGCAGGAAAGCTGTGGCTACACATCTTGAGCTCTATCCTTTACATAAGAGGTAAAGAGGAGCCCCTGGTCTGCGTGTGCACACACACACTTGAACACACACGTACACGCATTTTTTTCACTCTCGTCTCCTCTTTCAGCCCCTGAAGAGAGCTACCACCATACTTTTTTTCTAGATGTTTTCAGGGGGAATCTCACGTGTGCTCATGAATAAGTGCTGTCAGTTTCCGCATGGCTTTTGTGTTTTCTTTTTCATATTCTTCTGCTCCAGCTTACATCCTCTGGATGCTCTTGTGTGATCTAAACATCACTGTATTTTCTGGGCATAGCTGACACTTATGCTGTATAATGCTGCATTTGGAAAGTACTGTACCACATCCACTGGGTACCAGCTGCCCCCACTGGCTTCTACAACTCACTCTGGGCACTGCTGCTACTTCTATGTGGTAATAGTTTCTCCTGGTAACAGCTTTTCCTAGATACCACCAAAATTAGTACTGGGCATCACTATCTTGCGCCCAGAGTAACTGTTGACACCTTGAAGCCTTGCAGCAAAGCCATCACAGATAGTCGTGCAGGTTGGACACTGTACAAGAGATGCCTAAGCAGAGAGAACAAGGAGCCTGAAATCCAACCTGCATCCCCCTGCCATACAGTATGCATGTATTGTTGAATCTGTCTTGGGAAAAGGGCTGGATGCCTATTTCTAACTCACCTGCTCAGAGAGGGCAATGTCCCCTCACAAAGCTTTAGGGCTGCCTAGAGCAGGTGCCATTTTCTAATTCATATGAAGATACAGTATAGACTAGTTGCGACTCTGCCTATAAATGTCAAAGTATATGGTGTTTGGTACAATTTGGCAGAAAATGTCTCTCCTTTTTAGGCTATGCTTGAATGTAAGTTCTCTCTGCTTTGTTCACTGCCATAGTCCCAACACCTAACACAGGATCTGGTACAGAGCAGGTTTAGATAAATATTTGTTGACTGAATACATAAATGAATTACTGAAGTCCCGAAGCAGTCGTCCTTGTACCCTAATGACGAAATGTTTTTGTAAAATAGCACTTTTCATTTTTATTGACTATACCATGTTGCGCTCCCATAAGGCTCAGACATTGAATCCCTGGGGGTGGGCCTGGAGGCAAATTCAAGTGACAGCCACTGTGCTCTACTCAGAATTGTCTCTCCCCTCTCGTGACTAAAGCTTTCTTGCTAGGCCAACTTTGTCTACCTGACTCTTTCTTTCCCTAGAGTAAATTACCTCCCAGGAGGCTCCCTAGTCTGTCGATACAAATACCTCTCTGAGGGCCTGCCCCACCAGTTTCCCAGCCCCGCCCAGGCACGTGTGAATGCTGGCAATTGACACAGCTTAGGCTCAAGCTAAGCCCCTCCCTCCGCCTCAACTGTACACACATATATAACCACATTTAATATATTCATAATCATACCAGATGCCAACATGTCTGCTCATGCAGATCTACACATTCACACACATAAACTCCTACATCTATGTAAGCACTCACACATGTAGAAAATAAGCACTCATGTGCAAGTGCACATACACACATGCACATACAGAGGTATATACCCAGTACACCTTCTTTTAAAATTAAAAAAAATTTTTTTTTGAGGAAGATTAGCCCTGAGCTAACATCTGCTTCCAATCCTCGTCTTTTTGCTGAGGAAGACTGGTCCTAAGCTAACATCCATGCCCATCTTCCTCCACTTTATCTGTGGGATGCCTGCCACAGCATGGTGTGCCAAGTGGTGCGTAGGTCAGTACTGGGGATCCGAATCGGCGAACCCCGGGCTGCCGAAGTGGAATGTGCAAACTTAACTGCTGCGCCAGTGGGCCGGCCCCCCAGTACACCATTTTAACACACTTCTAGTTAGAGCTGGTCCTTTGCCAAGAATCTTGATCCCATTTTTCAACTCTATAACAACTCCTCTCTTTTTGACCTAACTCCCTCAATCTAAATTCACACACAGACCCAGCTAGCAGGGGTGACTAATCCATTTCAGTAACCCAAGGAGTTTATATCTCTAGGCTCATTACCATTCACACTTGCACAGCCGTTCCTGTCAAAGCATCTTCAGGGACTGCCCAGGTCTCCTGCTTTCTTATTTGAGCCTCGAATAGGAACTTGTAGTTAAACCTCAACCATCTTACAGCTGAGGTAGAGAGATGCATCCTAGATAGAATGACAAACTAAATAAGAAAGTGGTGAGACAAAGACAGAAACAATGTATAACGAGGATTCTGAAAAGCCAGGAAGCACTGCTCTTGCGGGGAGTCGGGAGAGAGGTCCTGAATGAGATATCATTTAAACCGCGCCTTGAAGGCTCTATGGGAATTGGACACACAAGGACAGAGGCAGGAAATTCCAGGAGAAAACAAGGATGTTCACAAAGGTGCAGGGGTAGGAAAAAGTGATGTATGCGAAGAACTGTAGTAGTTCAGGCATTGGCAGTGAGGAAACATGAAGGGGGAAAGTTGGCAGGATAAGATCATGGAAGTTCTTGTAGCTCTGCCAAGAAGCTTGATCTTTATCTTCAGAAAAATTGGGAGGCATAAAAGAGTTTTAAGCAAAGGAGTCATACTGGCTGCTCTGTGGAAGGTAGATTGAAAGGAAGCATGGCTGAAGCCAAGGAGACCTGTTAGCAGGCTATGCAAGACTGCATATTAAATATGGCGACAGAGTGGAGCTGGAGAGAAATGGACGATTGTAAAAGAGATTTAGGAGGCTGGGAGTAGCAAGAGATAAGGCTGAAGGGTTAGACAGAGATTGGACTTTAAGAACTATAGGGAACTGTTGAAAGGTCTTAAGCCATTGAAAGGTCTTTAAACAAGAGAGATCCCATCAGAATGGCGTGTCACAAAGATCACTCTGGCTGCGGTGTGGAGAAGGAGGTGGAGGGGAAAGGAGTGGAGGCAGCTAAGGAGGATGTTGCAATCATTAAGCAAGAAGTATTGGTGGCCTGGTCTCGGGTAGTAGCAGTGGAAGTAGATTAAGTGAGTGGATTTAAGAAGCTTATTACAGTGGTATATTTGACAGAACTTGATGGCAAATATATTATGAAAAGCAAGAGAATATCAGTAGATCCCACTGTGGGCCTGTATTTGGTCTTCTATAAGCTTTAAAAGCAAAAAAAAAAAAAAAAAAAAAAAAAACTCCAACACTTCTCCTTAGTCAACAATGACGCTGCAGTCTTACTCATGGGAAGAATGTGGGTTTTGTGATGGGGCCAAAAAAATTATTACCAGCACAGAGAACATTTATTGAGTCTACATTCAGATAATGCATTTGGCTTGGTCCCCTCCACTCTTCAGATTGCCTTCTCCCAGCTTGTGCAGTGAGAACTGATATTTCTAAGGCTGGCCTTCCAAGCCTTCAGGCAGAAAAGAAAAACAATGACGGCAATAGCTTCCTTTAATAGAGTGCCAGCTCACTAAGTGTCAGACTCTACACATACTTTCATTTGTTTTCCACACTAAATCCTCTTTCCAAGCTTATGAGACAGATATTATTATCCTCATTCTCCAGATGAGGAAAGTGAAGCTAAGAGAGCCACAGCTGGGTCATCTAATGACACGGTGGTTTTGTTCCAGTCTGTCTAACTTCAAGGGCATGCTCCTTCAAAGACAGTGGTTCTCAAGCTCGCTGCACATTAAAATCACCTGGGGAGTATTTTTTTCTCTTTCTCTTTTAAACAGCTTTATTGAGATAATTGATACCATACGATTCACTCATTTCCATGACTTTAGTATATTCACAGGTATGTGCGATCATCACCACAGTCAATCTTAGACTATTTTCATCACCTCAAAAAGAAATCCCACACCCATTAGCTATCACCCTGCTATCCTCCCAAACTCCAACCTGGCCCTAAGCAACCATTGATCTACCTGCTGTTTTTAGAGATCTCCCTGTTCTGGACTTTCATATGAATGGAATCATATAATATTTGAACTTTTGTGACTGGCTTCTTTCACTTAACACAGTGTTTTCAAGGTTCATCCAAATTGTAGCTTGTATTAGTCCATCCTTCCTTTTTATGGCTGAATAATACTCCATTGTATGTATATACCACATTTTGTTTCTCTCTTCATCCATTAATAGACATTTGTTGTTGTTTCCATTTTTTGGCTATTTGAATAGAGCTACTTTAAACCATTCGTGTACAATTGTTTGTGTGGATATATGTTTTCACTTCTCTTGGTATATGCCTACCAGTGGAATTGCTGCATCATATGGTAACTCTATATTTAATCATTTAAGGAACTGCTAGACTGTTTTACCTGGGGAATTTTTAGAAAATGCTAGTGCCCTGCCCACCCAATCATCCTTCTGACAAATGAATCATACTCCCTGGGGCTGGTTTCTAGTTAATTCCAATAATCCCCTCCATCAGTAGATTCCAGTGTGTGCCCTGCGTTGAGCACCACTGCATTACATCATAATTTCAGTGGCATTTGCAATATGGCACCACTTCAGGTTATCTATTTTTGAAGAATTATTAACCACGAGGATTCAACAAGAAGCCAGTGCTTCAATATTTGTTCATTAGCTAGGCCAACGACCCTGGTGACTCATGATTCTTGGAAGAGAAGCTTTGACTAGAACTTTCAAGACTTGTAGCCCTCTTTTCTGTCACCAAGGCTGATCTTCAGAGTAGGAAGACTGAAAGGCAAATATTGGGCCGGGTTATCAATGTGCTGAGAAGGTATTGTTTCCACATACTGTTGCAGTGCCTAGAATGATACCATGAAAGATTCCTTCACTGGGGTCCGGAAAAATTATGGGTCTTCAAGAGTTCCTTAAGAAACTACAAAGCTCACTGGTAGAAAGGAAGTTGACAGAGAGGGAGAGAGCCAGGTGGAGACGTGACTTCTTTTTGGCAAGAGGCAAAGGGAGGGGAAATTGGCAGGAATGATGGCTTGCCTTCGCTCAGCCCCTTTCTGCCCTCAGGCTGTTCCATGTTCCCACATTTCTGCAGAGTGAGATACTTTCTGACTCTGCCAGCGGGGGCACTAGGGGCGGGGATGGAGGGTGGGGGTGGGGATGCATGAAGGGGGCCCAAAAAGACACATCCTGGATTTCATCATTCCACTCAAGGAGAACCCCTCCCTGTTTGGCTCAGCTCAGTGCCTGGAGATTTACAGCTGAAGATTTTCAAAATATTTCCAGGAGTATGTTTATATCAAAACACACTGAATCAATTGCTAATTATGAATTCTCTGTCCACTTCATATTGCTTCCAGGCCTTTGCCCTGTGACTCTTCCACTCAATTTGTTTCAAAAGAAGAAATGCCACACTTCTGAAAATTCGGCCATTTCTCGTCCTCAACATGTGGTTTCTAGTGAAGATATGTACAAAATGCATCCGCATATGTTGCTTACAATTTTGACCCTTAAAAAACTTTGTGAGGGGGCTGGCCCAGTGGCTTAATGGTTGAGTTTGCGTGCTCCACTTCGGTGGCATGGGGTTCGCAAGTTTGGATCCTGGGCGCGGACCTACACACTGCTCATCCAGCCATGCTGTGGCAGCGTCCCACCTGGAAGAACTAGAAGGACTTACAACTAGGACATACAACTGTGTACTGGGGCTTTGGGAAGGAAAAAAGAAGAAATTGGCAACAGATGTTAGCTCAGGGCCAATCTTCCTCAAAAAAAAACCAAACCCAAAACAAAGAAACGAAACTTTGTGAGATATTATTATCTCTGTTTACAGATGAGGAAACTGATGCCTAGGGATGGTCAAGTTACCCAAAGACACACTACTAGTTTTGGGCAGACATGGAATTAGACCTTGGGTCTCCTGATTCCATGCTCTTTCTGCTCTACCCTGCCTAGACGAAAATCCACTATGCCTGAGAAGCATCTATAACTGAAAGAATCAACCTCAAATATAATTTTGTATTTTTATCCTCAAATTTCTTCAACCCCTGAGCTCATAACAGGAGTAAAGAGTAAAAATCATCACTAAGTGACATTAAAGAATCAGCCGAGCTCCCATAACATGAATTTACAATGAGACTAATTATTGTTGTTTGATTTTAATATTTACAGTATCATTTAATGCAATAGTTCTCTTTTTTTTTTTTTTTTGAGGAAGATTAGCCCTGAGCTAACTGCTGCCAATCCTCCTTTTGCTGAGGAAGCCTGGCCCTGAGCTAACATCCGTGCCCATCTTCCTCTACTTTATATGTGGGACGCCTACCACAGCATGGTGTGCCAAGCAGTGCCATGTCCGCACCCAGGATCCAAACCAATGAACCCCGGGCTGCCGAAGCAGAATGTGTGCACTTAACTGCTGTGCCCCTTGACCGGCCACCAATAGTTCTCTTTTTTAAGGCTCCAAATCCTTTTGGAAATGTCAATACAATGGGTTGTCTGTTACAGATAAATGCACATACCATATATATATGGAAAATTTTTATGCAAGTCAGAGGATTTATGGAGTCCATCTTTGGACCCCAGGTTATGAAACCCATAAATGGAACAGGAACAGGAAAGAAAGAAACATGACTGTGTTTGTCTAGAATTGAGGATTAGCAAGACAGATATGACAGAAATTACAAAGCAGAGCAAATTTCGACTGGAATGCTTGACAGAGCAGACCATTGAGTTTGGGTTGGAGAGAAAACTAATGAAGCTAGAAGGTAGCTGCTAGACTTGGAAAACGAAAATGGAGGATAGGAATTGAGGTCTTGATGAAACTGAAAAACAAGTTTATTAGGATGGGAGATTGTGATTAGGAAAGGAGGGGAGTCTCAGAATGAGAAGTTTCAGAGATGGAGCGCTCTCCTCTGAGCTTCGAAGACATATATCCAGCTGCCTAGTTAACATCTCCACATGAATATCTAACAGAATTCAAAATTTATTCTTGCTGAAACAGAATTCTCGATTTTCTCCTTCTACCCTAACCTGTCTCTCTTCCAGGCTTTCCCATATCAGTTATTGGCACCATTCAGGTGCTGCAGCCAAAAGCCTGGGTCATTCTTGATTCTTCTCTTTCCATCTCACATCCAATCCATTAGCTGCTCCTGTCAGGTTTGCCTCCATCGTGTATTCTGTATCTGCAGCTTCTCCTCGTCTCCCTTGCCACCAGTCTAATACAGGACAAGCTCATCTCTTGCCTACACTACTGGAATAATCCTTTAACTGGTCTCTCTACATTCAAAATTGACTCCCCTGATCCATCTTCCACCTAGTGGCTAGAGGGGTGTTTTAAAAATGTAAAGCACGTATCACTTTCCTGTTTAAATCCCTTCGGTGACTCTCCATTGTCTTCATCATACAGTCCTAGCTCCCTAACATGACTTGGAGACATCCCGGAGTCCTCTCTTTCCCCATCCAGTGCCTGATCCCCCATACAGTCTATCAGTAATCCTATTGGCTCTTTCTCCAAACCTCCTCTGTTGCCTCCAGAGCAGAAAGCCGTCATCACCTCTCCCCTGGATTACTGCAGTAGACCCCTGACCAGTCTCCCGCCCACCACCCAGGCCCTCCTCCTCTGCGGTCTATTCGCAGCACAACCGCTGTTCTTATTCTTCTACAGCTTAAGCCACACCTTGCCATGCTTCTCAAAACTCTATGATGATTTTCTATTCCATACAGAATAGAACAAAATCCAAAGCCTGTATGTGGGCCTACGCGGCCTTCAGGGTGCTGGCTTCCTATCAGCCTCTGACCTGATTTCCCACTACCCCTCCTTTCTCTGTTCCAGCATGGTAGCCTTGTTCTTCCTCGCTTCTGCCTCGGGGCCTTTATGCTTGCCCTTCTCTCTGGTTAGAATGCCCATGTCTAATGCCCATGTCATTCCTGCACTTACTTCAATGAAGGAAGTAAAATACCATCTTAACGGTGATGCCTTCCCTGACGACCCTACTTAAAATTATAACCGAACTACCCCCTCCTGCTAATTTCCCTGCCTCCAGCTGGTGCTCCCTATCCCCTTCCCTGTTTTATTTTTCTCCATAGTAGTTAAAACCATGCGATGTCCTATATGACTCACTTATTTAGTTTGTTCATCAGCTGTCTCCTCCCACTAGAATATGAACTACACAAGGGTAAAGTTTTTTCTCTTTTGTACAACTGTATTCCCCGTGCCCAGAACCGTGGCTGACACATAGTAAATTCCATATCAGTGTATGTTGAATGAATAGCTGAAAAGCCTCTACATGATCTGGCCTCGCCTACCTCTTCATCCTCATTTCTCCACTCCCCCTTCATTCTCTGCAGACTCTGCATTCCTCTCATCAGAGCACTTACCACACTTTATTATTCCCTGTTCCCTGTCTTCCTAACTACACTGTAAATTCCATCAGGGCTGGGGTGTTTCTCACGACAGTATCTTCAAAGTCCAGCACAATGCCTGGCACTAGAGTCGGCACTCAATAAATGTTTGTTGAATGAATGAAAGTGTAGGAGTTCAGAATGTTCTCAGTAAGGGGGGAGATCACTTATAGTTGGATGAATTGATAAGGAAATGCTTCATAAGGAGATGTCATTTAAACGGACCCTTTAAAAAGGTGGCGGTTTTCAAAGTAATTCAGGTAATCCCGGTGAGAGGTGACGGTGGCTTTAGACCCTGGAGGTAGCAGAGTGGGGAGAGCTTTTTAAGGACATGGAGCTCTAGTACTTCCACTTTCCTTCCCTTCCTGAGCAATTCAGTCCCCTTGCCATTAAGGGGGATGGAGCAAAACGCAGCTTGGAGTGAGAAGTCAGAGTCAGAGCATGGTGAGAAGGGTGTCCCCACAGAACCCCAGCATTTGTGCAGTCAGATGCCTAGCAGGTGCAGAATGTCAGAGTCTGAACAGTGTGGGCAGGATGCCCATGCAGGAGAAGACCCAGCAGGAGACGTCCAAGCCCAAATGGAGGGTGTTCCTCTGCGAGATGGGCACGTGCTATAGGATGTTGGAACCTAAGTGGGGGACAAGGGCCTCCATGAAGGGGGAAAGCTCAGCATCAGAGTCAGAGCAGGGTAAGAAAGGGCATCCACGTGGAAGGACGGCCAGACGTGGGGTGTGAAGGCATCCACACCTGGGAATGGCCCAGCATGGGGTGCCAGAGCCTGACCAGGTGAGGAGGTTGTCCGTTCCTGGGTGATGAAAGCATCCATGGAGGGGCAGCCTGGTGTGGGATGCTGCAGTCCATGCAGGGTGAAGAACGAGTCCACAAAATAATAAGACAAAGGGAAAAGGAGTAACTTCACAGCGGAAAAGACTGTCAGACACCACCTTACCCAAGTGATCAAAGTGAATATGATCAGTAACACAACACAATGAAATCACATGCACTCCCCGCCCCTGATAGGATGCAATGAAAAGTCCAAAGCATCACATATGTGACAATTGTGCCCCAAATGCTGAGGAAACATTAGACAAACTCAAATGGGAGATGCCTACATAACTGGCCTGCAATGTTCAAATGTATCAGATTTTTAGATTTAACTAAATTTTAAAAACTTGGAAAATATTTGTAAGAAAAATGATAGACAAGGGGTTAATAGCTTTAATGTATGAAAACTCATACAAATAGAGAAGAAAAACTTAAAACTGCAAGAGAAAAGCAATTGCTTTATACTCATTTGAGGAATGTCATTTCTCTAACAAATCAGGCTGGTAAAGAGCCAGTTGCTTCATAGAATCCTGCATTTGTCCTTCACTGCACTTTTTCCTTCACAATTGTTATTAAGAAAATGTTTGCATGTCTTTGTATTTAGTGTCTGTCTTCTACACTGGACTGTAGACTCAAAGAAGGCAGTGATCTTTTTTGTGCATGTATTTTTTATTGAGTTCATAATAGTTTACATCATTGTGAAATTTCAGTTGTACATTATTTCTTGTCTGTCACCACACAAGTGCTCCCCTTCACCCCCTGTGCCCACCCCCCACCCCTGTTCCCCTGGTAATTGTGCCTGTTTTTTGTACATTGCTGTGGCCTCGTTATTTAGTAGAGTATTTGGTGTATAGTTCTCAGTCAATAAATACTGGTTGATTGAATAAATGCTAGGAGAGAGAGAGAGAGAATGAGAGAGAGAGTAGCCTATAAGTTATTTAGAGAAAGAGGCCCCTTGCAGGTTGGATACTGTGGGCTGGCCACAACGCAACCCAGGAGCCAGTGGGGATGGGAACAGTTCCATTTACCCATCTGCTTTTGAGTCAGGCTCTAAGACCAGTGTAGGTGTAGTTGTCTGTGCAACTGTGGAATACTGGAGCCCCCCAGCAGAAACCTTCACAATGCTGGCACCTAGGGCATGGAGAAACTGTCAACCTGCCAACAGGAGATCCAGCCTGAGAACTTGGCAGCCTCAAAGCTTTACCCGGAACTGACACACATCCGGAAGAGTCCACCACAGAAGTTGTCTCTGCCCTGCAGCTTCTGGCAGGGATCCAAGGTCACTTTGCGGTAGTGTTCCAGGGCCCCAATGCAAAGGCAGCAATTGCCCAACAGTGTCTTCTGGGACTTCCCACAGTGGGTAAGCTCTCACATAGGGTCACCTTTCTTGTCTCATTTTCAGACAGGAGCTCTGGCCCTGAGCTTTTTCTAAGCTGTTGGGGGTAGAGAAAGGGGAGCCTTCCAGGCAGAGAGAAAAGTTTAAGAAAAGGCATAAAACAATAATACACATTGGGATCCTACAAGTAGTTTGATATGACTGAAGCTCTGGGGAGGAGGGGTAGCAAACCAAAAGGTGAGGTTCAAAGTGCAAAAGGCCATCTCTTGAATGTCTCACTAAGGAAACTGAACTTTATCCTGTAGGCAATGGACGGCGACTGGACTGTTTCATGCTGTGACATTTTCGTTCTGAATGCCAGGTGGAGAATGGTTCTGAGTGAGAGATAAACCCTGCAAAAGTCTATTAAAATAGCCCAGAACAGTATAATAAAGGCTCAAACTAGGGTAAAGGTAGTGAGTACAGAGGAGGAGTCAATTAAGAGAGGCAGAACCTGTAAATGAGATGTGAACGGTGAAGAAGAGAGACTAATCTAGGCTGATGGTCCTTCCACTGAGGTAGGCAATATAGGCAAAAAGTGAGATTTGTTTGGACACGTGCAATTTGAGCTGCCTGAAGATTATCTTAGAAAAGGTGTCCAGTCACTAATTGGATACACTGGTCTGGAGCCCAGAAAAGAAGTGAAGGCTGGAGATGTAGATTTGGAAATCATCAACATATAACTAAAGCTGTGATAGTAAATGGGATCACTCACTGAGGGTGTAGCCTGACAACAGAAAGCTAAGGAGAGAGCCTGGGAAATTACCAATGATTAAAGAACGGTCAGAGGAAGAGGAGAGAGCAAAGGGATTGTGAAGGAGTGATCACTGAAGTTGGAGAAAAAAGCAGAGGTTATATCTCTTAAGTCAAGAGAGAGCATATTTTTGAGAAATGGAGAATGGTCAATAGCGTCAGATGGCACTGTGAAGTCAAGCGGTGTGAGGGCTGAAAAAAATTGATCGAATGTAATAATTAGGAGTCTATTAGGGACCTTTCCTAGGGTCCTGTTCAAGGGATGATGTGAGTGCAGAAGATTGACACCATTAAGAGTATGAAGGAAATTTCTACATCCTAAGATTCCTTCATAACTATATAAAAGCTTCAGAATTCCGTGGGCAAATATACCTTTATTTCAAAAATGTACTTTCAGTTTTGAAAATAAATGCAAAAATATGTTCCCAGTGAAAAAATGAGAGTTCTGTCTGGGTCAAATATTTCTTGGCAGCACAAGAGATGTTGTAGAATCTTAGAGGTCATGGCTTTAATGTTTGGCTCTGGTTCATGAGTGTGGTGCGGTCCAATGGAAGCGCTATCTGTGGATGACCGTGCTAGCATATGGATGGACATTGTAGAGTATTTGCACACAAGGCATGATTATAATACGGTCTTTGGTAAGTTGGGGTACAGGAAGGAAGATATTGGTCAAAGCCAGAGAAGTGGTGCTGAATATCAGGTCCAAAGGACAGGTATAACCATAATCAGTAAAAGGAATCATGAGCTCAGCAGATAAAAGAATCAGAAATAAGGAAGAATGGCTAGGGTAGGAAGTTCAGAACTAAGGCTGCGAACAATATAGGGGTTAGAGGTCTGTTTGGGGGAGGTGCTACCTTTGTGGTCTGCACTGGCAGGCTCAGTGGCTTCAAGGAGCTGCACAATCCTGCCCAATGAGGCTGATAAGAAAAGCCTCTTTAGAGGCCGGCCCGGTGGCACAGCAGTTAAGTTCGCACTTCCGCTTCTTGGTGGCCCGGGGTTCGCCGGTTCGGATCCCAGGTACAGACATGGCACCGCTTGGCAAAAGCCACGCCGTAGTAGGCGTCCCACATATAAAGCAGAGGAAGACGGGCACATATGTTAGCTCAGGGCCAGTCTTCCTCAGCAAAAAGAGGAAGATTGGCAGTAGTTAGCTCAGGGCTAATCTTCCTCAAAAAAAAAAAAAAAGCCTCTTTAGAGTTCCTGACCTAGGTAAAGAACCCCTGAATGAAAGTTCAGCCTGGTTTCTGAGGAAGCATGACTAGGTTGTAAGAGTTAGACTTTTGGTCTATCTAGAGTCCCAAGGCTATTCTAAGTAGAAGGTGTCATTTCTGAGAAGTCCTTGCTTCAGGCCAAGGGTCAAAACATGCCCACAACTTGACCTTACTATTCTGTTAGTATTATAGTGAATTGCATTCCCCCAAGAGATATGTTGAAGTTCTAACCCCTAATACTTCCGAATGTGACCCTATTTGGAAATAAGGTTGTTGCAGATATAATCAAGTTAGGATGAGGTCGGAGTAGAGTAGGGTGGGCCCTTAATCCAATATGACTGGTGTCCTTATAAGAGTAGAAAAGATCCAGAGAGATACAAAGGGACAATGCTATGTGATGACAGACGCAGAGAGTGGGTGATGAAGCTTTAATCCAAGGAACGCTAAGGATTGGTGGATATCACCAAAAGCTGGGAACAGTTGAGGAAGGATTCTGCCCAGAGTCTCAGAGGGAGTAAGGTCCTGCTGATGCCTTGATTTTAGACTTCTAGTCTCGAGAACTAAGAGAGAATCAATTTCTGTTGTTTCAAGTCATCCAGCTTGTGGTAATTTTTAGGGTGGCCCTCAGAAACAAATACAGTTAACAAGTATAAAAGAAGACCATTGCTCCAGGAACAAGCTTCCAGGCAAGAGAATAAGCTCTCACAAGAGGGATTACTGTAAAGATCCTATTCAGATCGAAATCTCTGGGTACTTGATAGAATTGACAAGCTGCAAAGAGTGATGAGAATCTTGGTGCCATTCCAAGGATTTTGGACGATCTTTCGCTCTTGGAGAGGTTTAAGCTACCTTGGTCCATAATTTCTAAAGTTGGAACTGGAAATCAAAATTTATGTCTTTGTTTTGGGTGGCTTTTCACAAATCAAATCCAGATTTTTAGTCAAGCTAGTATCATTGTAGTGATAATAAATAACAATAACCACAAAATATGTAAAAGGGAAATAAACCTTTGTGTGGGTGCATGACCTTTGTATTTGCCTTTCTTTTTTCATTAATAGACTTTATTTCTAGAACAGTTTTAGGTTTACTACAGAAAAATTGAGCAGAAAGCACAGAGTTCCCATATACCCAGCCTCTCCACTCCTCCACTCCCAACCCTGCACACAGTTTCCCCTATTATTAACATCTTGCACTAGTGTGATTCATGTTACAATGGATCCAACACTATCAATACATTATTATTAACTAAAGTCCATAGTTTACATTAGAGTGCACTCTATGTTGTACAATTCTGTGAGTGTTGATAATGGATAATGTCATATGTCCACCATCACAGTATCATATGGAATAATTTCACTGCCCTGAAAATCCCCTATGCTCCTCTCATTGATCCTTCCTTCGTTGGAACCTCTGGCAACCACTGATCTTTTTACTGTCTCTGTGGTTTCCTTTTTCCAGAATGTTGTATAGATGGAATCATATAGTAAGTAGCCTTTTCAGATTGGCTTCTTTCATTTAGCAATATGTGTTTAAGGTTCTTCAATGTCTTTTAATAGTTTGATAGCTCATTTCTCTTTTTTTCCTCCCCAAATCCCCCCAGCACATAGTTGTGTATTTTTAGTTGTGAGTCCTCCTAGTTGTGGCAAGCTCATTTCTTTTTAGTGCTGAATAATATTCTATTGTTTGGACACACCAGTTTGTTTATCCATTTACCTATCAAAGGACATCTTGGTTACTTTCAAGTTTTGGAAGTTATAAATAAAGCTGCTGTAAAAATTCACGTGTGGGTTTTTGTGTGGATGCAATTTTTCAATTCATTGGGGTAAATACCAAGGAGTACAATTGCTGCATCACATGGTACGAGTATGCTTGATTTTGTAGGAAACTGCAAACAGTCTTCCAAAGTGGCTGTACCATTTTGCATTCCCACCAGCAATGAAGGAGAGTTACTGTTGCTCCACATTCTTGTCAGCATTTGATGTTGTCAGTGTTTTGTATTTTAGCCATTCTAACAGACGTGTAGTGGCATCTCATTGTTGTTTCAGAAAATAAACCTTTTGGGGCTGGCCCCGTGGCCGAGTGGTTAAGTTCGCACGCTCCACTGCAGGTGGCCCAGTGTTTTGTCAGTTCGAATCCTGGGCCTGGACATGGCACTGCTCATCAAACCACACTGAGGCGGCATCCCACGTGCCACACCTAGAAGGACTCACAACGAAGAATATACAACTATGTACTGGGGGGCTTTGGGGAGAAAAAGGAAAAAATAAAATCTTCAAAAAAAAAGAAAATAAACCTTTCAGGAATAAATAGCTTAAAATAAAAGCTAGAAAATTGACTCCTCTAAGATTCTTTTTTTCTTTCTTTTTTTTTTTTTTTGAGGAAGATCAGCCCTGAGCTAACATCTGCTGCCAATCCTCCTCTTTTTGCTGAGGAAGACTGGCCCTGAGCTAATGTGTGCTCACTTCTAGACTGGCCCTGAGCTAAGATCCGTGCCCATCTTCCTCTACTTTATATGTGGGACGTCTACCACAGCATGGCTTGCCACGCGGTGCCATGTCCGCACCCAGGATCCTAACCAGTGAACCCCGGGCTGCCAAAGTGGAACGTGCACACTTAACCACTGCACCACAGGGCCGGCCCTCCTCTAAGATTCTAAAGGAGATTTCTACAACCTAAGCCATTTCTTTATAAATATGTAAAACCTTCAGAATTCCATAGGTAAATGAAACTTTATTTCAAAAGTGAACTTTCAGTTTGAAAATAAATGCAGAAATATGTTCCCAGTGTTGAAAAGGTGGTTCCTGAATTGTCGCACAGCTTGTGAGAATGGAAGATACACATGGCAGAGCAAAAAGAAAGAACTTTTGCTCCAACTCGTAGAGTTTCGGTTACCACCTCTATGATGATGACTTTCTATTTGGTATAACCAACTCTGACCTTTGCCCTGAACTCCAGTCACTTATTTCTCGCTTCTTGATTTGCATCTCCATCCACAGCCCCTGTCACTATAAAACACTATATGCCTCGGTCTTAGACTGATGACCTTGGGACTTATTGAACATGGAAGAGAAATGAACTTCTGTTGTTTGGGGATTTTCTATTGCATGTAACTGAACGTAATCCCAATAATACAGTATTATTCAGCCTTCTCTGCCTTGTCTTAAAGATAAGGTCTTCCCAAATCCCTGTTTGACTCTTAAGAATGTATTTTTCAGTGTGGGATATAAAGCAAATTGAGCCCCAGGTATTCTCTCGCTAGCCCGGCAGAGGACAATTCTACTTGGATGGACCCCTCTAAACGGAGATTGTCAATAAATGTGTGCTCACTTCTAGTTTCAAACTCAAAAGGCCATTTCTGAAGTCCAAGAAGAGCAGTACTTTTGATCATAACTGAGGAATATGCTAGAGGTGGATCATTTCATTTTACTCATTTCTACTCATGTATTAGTCTCGGGCAGAGGCACTGGAGTGTAATGGTTAAGAACATGGACCCTGAAGCCCTATTACCTGAGTTTAAATGCCAGCTCTGTCATGTCTTAGCTATGTGACCTTAGGCAAGCTGCTTAACCTCTCCATGCTTCAATTTCCTCACCTCGAAAACAGTGATAATAATAGTGCACACGTTATCAGATTTTTGTGAGGATTAAATGAATTAATACACAGGACACACACATAAGCACATAGAACAATGTCTGGCACATACAAATGCTTGTTATTAGTGAATATTATAATTATTAACTTTATTACCCACTGGGAATATGATGGTGAACAAAATAGATACTTCCTCTTGCCCCCATGGATCTTACAGTGTAGTACAGTAAAGTTGTGATTAGTGCTACAAAGGGGCTCATGAGCATGCTTAAGAGGGAAATCAATTCTAGTCCAGGTAATCAGGCAAGACATCTCCGCTCCAACAGTGACATTTAAGCCGTGACGTGGAGAATGAGTAAATTAGCTTGGAGAAGAGGGCTAAGAGAAAGAGGAGGAGGTGAGAGAACCCAGGATGCTTTGGCGGTCTCTAATATGTCTCGGGTGCTCAGCCTGCTGGACAACATTTCTAGCAGGAATTGAGGCCGCCTACAGAGAAGCACTGCATGCTCTGCAGTTCAGAGAGAAGGGCCTTGAGGGCCAGGGAGAAGAGAATACCAGTGGCTTGCCCTTTGGAAACAAGTCCTCTAATCCCCTGGGAGATTACAATGCAGGGTGGCACAGGCCAGATGACTGCTGGGGGCTACATTTTGTCAAGGTAGATTAAATCATCCATGAAGATATTCTGCAAGGAATAGTCAAGAGAAGGAAATCACACAAAAGTGGCCAAATCGCCACTGCAGCCGAATTTTAAAAGGAGGTCCTCCAACACTTAGGAATCATATTTGCTGTACATATGTGAAGGGTTGAGTCAAGAGACCTCAAATGCTCAAATGTATTCCTGGCATGCACAACCTTAAATTAGTGGGGCTAAATAAAGCTGTGGCCTGCCTTTTCTGAAAGTTTGCCAACCACTGATATAGATCATGTGGGACATGGGGCCTCATCTGGGCTGATCTTAGGACAGACATTGGAGCTTGCTTTCTTGCTGAAATGTCTGACATCAGCCCTAATTTTTAGTCATGTATCTCTTTCTCCAAGACATAAAGTACTGGGGGCCCTGGAGAGGGTAAGCCTAGTCCCCATTAAGCTAAAGGGTTCCTTGTCTAGAGAGCGAATGATTGATTCCTGGCCCCAAGTTGTTTTTTACCCTCTGCATGGACCCATCACCTTCATGGCTTTTAGAGATGCCCTTTGACTTTTGAGCAACATGTAAAGTGTTCTTTTAGTTTGCCATCAGTAAACACTTCAGACCTCCCGAGCAGTTCCAAGTCACGCTCCACATCACCTTGTTTGGAAACATCACCATCTGGTGGATTTCACTGTATCTGCTCTCAAAGACCTGGCTGTGTTCTACCAATTGAGGGCATCCATGACTTACTAAGTGTTTCAGCTGTACACTGACTCTGAGATTGGTATTTGAGGAAGCCGGAGTTGAGGGGCAAATATGGAAGAATGTACTATGCTTCATGCTTGTGAGCTGAAATCTTGGAACACAATCAGCTGGATATGTACTGCTTGGTTGGCTTTTCTTGGCAGCACGATGTGCCCCCTGTCCCCCTTCTCTTAAAAAGTTTCCTTGCACCTCCATAAACCTGGATCATCTTTGCAGGGATCACAGGGAATTTTCAAGGAGTGGAAAGGAACTAATAAATGGCTGTCCTTTCCTTCATAGCCTGTTGAACTCCAATCCCTGGAATCTGACAGGAGGCAAAACTGCCTTTCTTCAAATGCAGGCCCTCCCTGGCATGGTCAATCCCAGGGGCCTCTGATCAAGCGATCCCCTAGGAAGACCAGCCGAGATACATGCTGTGGGATCCACACTGCTTTTCCTTGTTTTTAGCCAAAGCATTAGTGATGTCTCTTGAACACTGTCTTTCATTAGTATCAGTGTAGAGAGCAGAACAGCCATGTTCAGTTCTAGAAGAGAGTATCTGCTCAAGTAAAAAGTCTCTGGGCTTTGGAGTTAAACAGACTTTGATTAAAATCCCAGCTCTCTCAGATACGGGCTGTGTGGATGAAACACAGACACATCTTCACGCAAGCCCTGCTACTTCTGCTCCCTAGCAGCAAGTAAGTCAATCTCTCCAAGCTTTCATTCCCTTATCTGCAAAATGGGATGATCATAGCAGCTACTTTACGCAGTTGCAATGAAAATTAAATAAGAAAGCAATGTTGTTGTAATTAACTCTCACTTGGTAATTTTAAAATGCAATATTTTAATTTATTTGGTGTTTTGTTGCAGTTTCGACAATAAAAGAGTTCAAATCTCTTTCTTGCTGTCTAAGCCGAAAGCCCTTACTCAGAACTGATTCATACTTAGAATGATGTTCTCTGAAAAAAGCAGCTATTTAGTTCCTAACAAAAGCGGGTTTTAACGATCCAAAAGATTGTGTTTAAGTTATGGATCCACTTTAGATCTAATTATCTGATTTGTTTAGAGTGATCTTACTCAACTTTGTTTTCCAGGCTGCAGGGGTTCTTTTCTCAAATGAATTCTCACTTCAACTCCCTACATACTAAATAAATAAAAGGAAAGATGCAAGGGTTGGAGCTGGGGCTGGGGCTGTAGCTGGGGGAAGAAAAGCAAGATTTTATTTGCTTTCCACTAGAATGTAAGCTCTAGAGCAGCATATATTTTCCCTATTTTGTTCATTCCTGCATCTACAATGGCTACAACAATGTCTTACATTAACAGGGCTCAACAGATATTTTTGAATGAATGATGAATGAATCGCATACGAAGAAGACTGGCACCCAAGAAAATCCTAATGTCTCTTACTCAAGTAAAACCCTGCAGGAAATTGAGCGACATATTGTTGGTGTGAGAATAAGAACTTCCACCTTGAGAAGAATCATGCCCTCACTTGTCACCCACCTATTTTGTCATCCCTCTTGCTAGTCTTCTCCTTGGATGGTTAGGTGTGTCATGGGAGACTGGCTGTGCAGGGAACCAAAAGACACCAGACAGTGACTTTGCCCTCATCACTTCTTTCCCACCTTCTCAAAAACCCCTGGACAAATAACACAGCTTGCAATAATCAGACTGAGCACGTGGTGAAAAACAAATATGTGCCACAATTAAGCAAATACCGTCTTCAGTAATAGTGCATCAATAAGAACAGAAGGCAACACACTTAGCTCTGTAGTCAACAAGTCAAATTTGAGATTTGGACAAATAAAGTTAACAGGCAGCCTGATGGAAAAAGAACAGATTCAAACTTTTGAGTCAACAGGCCTCAGATTACGGGTTTGCCAGTAGTTGCTTGGGTGATCTTTGGGTAAGACCAGTCTGATCCTCAGTTTTTCCATCTGCAAAATAATCTTCATGTTTTATCTGATGAAAATAGTACCCACATCATAGGTTTGTGTGGAAATTAAATGAGCTAATTAGCTGATTAGCAAAGTGCCTAACTCATAATGAACACTCAATAAAAGTTCATTTTCCCAGAAGTCTCAGAACAGTCATTTAAAGATAAACTTTTATATAGAAGTCCCAAAGCAAAATTCCAGGATGAATACTGCACAAATTCAGAGACTTGATCAGGTGCGATTGCTGAGATCTAATGAAGGCATGTTTTAAGTGGTGAGGTTCTGATGCATACATGGGAAGAAAAAACAGGATTCCTGAGTTCCATGAGTGAGAGGTAGGTAAAAAGTGGAGGCAGTATGTACACATACTGGTCGAGTTAGGCACTAAAGTCATGAATTTGTGACCTGAGTTAAAATCCCAGCACTGGCACTTGCTGATACTTATTTTTTCTGGACTTTCATTTTCTCATCTGTAAAATGGGGATGATAATAAAAATTCCTACTTCAGGAGGCAGTTGTGAGGATAAAATGTGATAACATAGTCAAACCTTCTGAATATGGTAAGAGTTTGACATATAGGAGTTGTAATTATTAGTATTCTTGGATTAACATGCCTGGAAAGAAAGAATGTGCTAGGAGTGGCAGTTTCTTCAATTCTAAGCATGGGCAGAGACTCACTTCTAGAGAGGTGGTTCTGCATGGATCCCGAGAGTCAGTCCTATGTAGAACTCATTCTAGAAGAGGAAAGCAGAAAGGATGGTTGTGGGAGGGTCCTCGAGCTAGCAAGGTTAGCCAATTTCACTTTCTTGAGTTATCTTGACAACAACCTGTGAAGTAAGCAACCAGAGTGTCCTAGGCTGGGCTCCCCAGCAGGCACTGAGATGAAGCTTCGTGTGCACGTGGTTTATTAAGCAATTGCTCCTGGAAGAACTGGAAAGAGTGGGGAAGGTGGGATACAGAAGGAGAAGAAGCCAAAAAAGGGTGCAATTTTGGGCTAAGTCCCAGCCTTAGTTTTATTCTTCAGGGGAGCTCTGGCATGTAAATTACACATCAGAGCTAGACTTACATACTTCTGCATCAACCATTGGCTAAGGGCTACACTGGATGGATGCAAACACCCAAGACTTTGTGATTATCTGTTGTTTTAGGAAAAGTGGCTCCAATCACCCAAGGACAGTCCTCTTAAGAAGAGTTGCAAGTGCTGGCTGTTAAAGGCAAAATACATAGAAGCTGGGAAGATGGGCACAGAAAAATAGTGAAAGGCATCTGAGAGGATCTGGGCAAAGCACTGACTGACAATATTTGGCTATCCCTGTTTTACGGTGAGGAAACAGGTTTAGAGAACAACCTATCAGAAGTCACTCAGTTAGCAAATTATAGTACCAAGATTGCTACTGTAATTTTTTAAAGATGGTCACCAAGATGTTAATAGTGATTATTTCAGGTTTGTTGGGTTAAATTCAGATGACTAATTCCTTCTTTATATGTTTGTGTTGCCAAACTATTAAAAAAATGAACATTTTTTTATATGATCATTAAAAAACTATTTTCATAGGAGATACAGAAAATGAATAAACCAATATACCTAAGAAAGCTCTTTTTGGCGCTGAATTCTACTAAATCCATTGTAATAAAATTAATTAACTTCCAAGACTATTGGCCCTTATATAAGGGACCCCTGAAGAAGGGAAATATAAAACAGTGAGAAAATAATTAGTAAGATGGCATTACTATGTCTTTACCTATCAATAATTACTCTAAATGTAAATGTATTAAATTTTCCATTCAAAAGGCATAGTGTGGCTGAATGGATTAAAAAGCAAGACCAAACAATATGCTGCTTACAAGAGACTCACTTCAGCTATAAGGACACACATAGGCTCAAAGTGAGAGGATAGAAAAAGATATTCTATGCAAATGGAAACCAAAAGAAAGCAGGGGTAGCTATACTTACATGAGACAAAATAGACTTTAAGTCAAAAACTGTAGCAAGAGACAAAGAAGGTTGGTATATAATGAAAAAGGGGTCAATTCATCAAGAGAGTATAATAATCATAAATTTATATGCACTCAACCTTAGACCACTTAAATATATTAGGCAAATGCTAACTGATCTGAAGGGAGAAATAGACAACAATACAATAATAGTAGGGGAGTTTAATACCCCACTTTCAACAATGAATAGATCATCTAGGCAGAAAATCTATAAGGAAATGCTGGACTTGAATCATACTTTAAACCAAATGGGCCTAACAGACATATACAGAACACTCTATCCCATAACAGCAGAATATATATTCTTCTAAGCTCTCATGGAATGTTCTCCAAGATAGATAATATGGCAGTTCACAAAACAAGTCTTAGAAAATTTAAGAAGACTGAAATCATACCAAGTATCTTTTCTGAACACAATGGTATGAAACTAGAAACCAGTAACAGAAAGAAAACCAGAAAATTCACAAATATGTGGAAATTAAATAACACACTCCTGAACAACCAATGGTCAAAGATGAAATAAACAAGAAAATTAAAAAATATCTTGAGATAAACAAAAATGGAAACACTACATACCGAAACTTATGGGATGCTGCTTAGAAGTAGATGCTGTTTATAGTAATAAACATTTACATTAAGAAAAAAGAAAGATCTCGAATAAACAACCTAACTTTATACCTCAAGAAACCAGAAAAAGAACAAACTAAGCCCAAATCTAGTAAAAGGAAGGAAATAAAGATCAGAGGAGAAATAAATGAAATACAGACTAGAAAAACAATAGAAAAGATTAATGAATCTAAGAGCTGGATTTTTAAAAGATAAACAAAATTGAGAAAACTTAGCTAGACTAAATAAAATAAGAGAGAAGACTCAAAATCAGAAATAAAGGGGCGATATTACAACTAACACCACAGAAATACAACAGATCCTAAGAGACTACTATGAACAATTATACAAGAACAAATTGGATAACCTAGAAGAAGTGGATAATTCCAGAAACATACAACTTCCCAAGATTGAATCATGAATACATAGAAAATCTGAAGAAACCAATAACAAGTAAAGAGATTGAATCAGTAATCAAAAATCTCCCAACAAAAGCCCAGGACCAGGTGATTTCCCTGGAAATTTTACCAAAATTTTAAAGAATTAATGCCAATTCTTCTCAAACTCTTCTAAGAAATTGAAGAGGGGAGAATACGCCCAGACTCATTTTATGAGGCCAGCGTTATGCTGATACCACAGCCAGATAAGGACACTACAAGAAAAGAAAACCCAGGCCAATAACCCCAATGAATATAGATACAAAAATTCTCAACAAAGTAATAGCAAAATGAATTCACCAGTGCAATAAAAGAATCACACACTGTGCTTAAGTGGAATTTAACCCTAGGATGCAAGGATAGTTCAACATACTCAAATCCATAAATGTGATACACCACATTAATAAAATAAAAGATAAAAATCATATAATCATCTCAACAGATGCAGAAAAAGCATTTGACAAAATACAACATCCTCTCATGATAAAAATTCTCAACAAATTGGGTACAGAAGGACTGTAATAACATATTAAAAGGCCATATATGACAAGCCCACGGCTAACATTATACTCAGCGGTGAAAGGTTGAAAGCTTTTCCTCTAAGATCAAGAACAAGACAAGGGGCCCACTCTCATTGCTCCTTATCAACATAGGACAGGATGTCCCAGCCAGAGCAGTCAGGCAAGAAAAAGAAATAAAGCATCCAAATCAGAATGGAAGAAGTAAAATTGTCACTGTTTGCAGATGATATGATCTTATATATAGAAAATCCTGAAGACTGCACCAAAAAACCATTAGAACTAATCAATGAATTCAGTAAAGTTGCAGGAAACAAAATCATACAGAAAGCAGTTGCATTTCTATACAATCACAATGAAATACCTGGAAAAGAAATGAAGAAAATAATTACATTCACAATAGCATTAAAAACAATAAAATACTTAAGAATAAATTTAACTGAGGAGTTGAACATCTACATACTGAAAACTATAATACATTGAATAAACAAATTGAAGAGGACACAAATAAATGGAAATATATCCCATGTTCATGTATTAGAGGAATTAATATTGTTAAAATGTCCATACTACCCAAGGTCAACAACAGATTCAGTGCAATCCCTATCAAAATTCCAATGGCATTTTTCACAGAAATAGAAAAAACAATTCTAAAATTTGTATGGAACCACAAAAGACCCTGAGTAACCAAAGTAATTCTGAGAAGGAAGAACAAAGCAGGAGATATCATACAACCTGATCTCAAACTATACTACAAAGCTATAGTAATCAAAACAGTGTGATGATGGCATAAAAACAGACACATAGTCCAAATGAACAGAATCAAGAGCCCGGAAATAATCCCTTGCCTATACAGTCAACTTACAGTTGGCAACGGAGTCAAGAATACTCAATGGGGAAAAGATAGTCTCTTCAATAAATGGTGTTGAGAAAACTGGATAATCACATGCAGAAGCATGAAATGCACCCTTATCTTGCCACTCACAAAAAATAACTGAAAATAAATAAAAGAATTAAACATAAACCTGAAACCATAAAACTCCTAGCAGAAAACATGGTGATAGATGGTAACTAGATTTTAATGGTGATCACCAAATGTGTATACAGATGTTGAATTATAATGTTGTACACCTGAAACTTATATAATGCTATCTACCAATTTTACCTCAATAAAAAAAAGAAATGAATTAAAGAATTAAACTTAAGACCCGAAACCATAAAACTCCTAGAAGAATACATAGGGAAAAAGCTCCTCCTCGTGGGTCTTGGCAATGATACCATAAGCACAAGCAACAAAAGCAAAAATAAATAAGGGGGGCTACATCAAACTAAAAAGTTTCCGCACAGCAAAAGAAACAATTTAATAAAATAAAAAGGCAACCTATGAAATGGACAAAGAATATTTACAAATCATATATTTGATAAGGGGTTAATATCCAAAATATATAAGGGACTCATACAACTCAGTAGCAAAAACGCTCCCAAACAATCTGATTTAAAAATTGGCAGAGGAACTGAGTGATTTATTTCCAAAGAAGATATACAGATGGTCGACAGGTTCATGAAAAGATGCTCAATATCACTAATCATCAGGGAAATGAAAATCAAAACCACAATGAGATATTACCTCACACCCGTTAGAATGGCTATTGTAAGAAAGACAAGAGATAACAAGTGTTGGCGAGGATGTGGAGAAAAGGGATCCCTGGTGCACTATCGGTGGAAATGTGAGTTGGAGCAAACACTACAGAAAACAGTATGGAGGTTCCTCAAAAAATTAAAAATAGAACTACCATATGATGCAGCAATCCCACTTCTGGGTATATATCCAAAGGAAATGAAATCAAGATCTCAAAGAGATACTGCACTCCCAGGCTCATTGCAGCATTATTCACAATAACAAAGATGTGAAAACAACCTAAGTGTCAGTCCACAGATGAATGCATAAAGAAGATGTGGTGTCTAGATAGAAGGGAATATTATTGAGCCATGAGAAGGAAGGAAATCCTACCATTTGCGATAACATGGATGGATCTTGAGGGCATTATTGTAAGTGAAATAAGTCAGACATAGAAAGACAAATACTGTATGATATTGCTTATATGTAGAATTTGAAAAAGCTGAACTCACAGAAACAGAGTAAAATGGTGGTTTCGAGGGGCTGGGGAGGTGAGAAAAATGGGGAAATTGTTGGTCAAAGGGTGCCAACTTCCAGTTATAAGATCAATAAGTTTTGAGAATCTAGCACAGCATGGTGACTATAGTTAACAATATTGTATAATATACAATCATACGCTGCTGCATTTCGGTCAATGAGGGACCACATATGACGGTGATCCCATAAGATTAGTACCACACCATCTAGGTGACTGTAAGTTCTCTCTATGATGTTCACACAGCATTGCATAACGATGCATTTCTCAGAACATATGTTCATCCTTAAGCAATGCCTGACTGTACCTGAAAGTTGCTAAGAGAGTAGATCTTAAATGTTCCCATCACAAAAAAGAAATGGTAATTACATGAGGTAATGGAGGTGTTTAACTCTACCGAGGTAATCATTTAACAATATGTGTGTATCAGATCATCATGTTGAACCTAAACTTACATAACGTTATATGTCAATTATATCTCAATAAAGCTGGAAAAAATAAGGGACCCTTGAAAAAGAACAATCTTTAACCTCAAAGAAATTAGGCACTAATGATGAAATGCCAGGAACTGGGGCCATAATTTTGGTCAGAATTCTTAACTCTTATCCCTCAAGTCATACTACAGATCACTCTTTGAATCTTAGGAACAAACAGTTGTGTGGTGCTTTTCATTCTTGGTTTAGGTTTATTTTACTTATTTTTAAGTGATAATGGTAAAAGCTCTGTAGCATACTCTTCTATTTCCGTCCTAGCTCACAGACCCTGGAATCCGTTCCTCAATCTCCTTTTGCTCCTATTTGGCCTCCTGCCCAGCTCTCCCTCTCCACCTCCCTGTGTGTAGAGGGACTAAGTAAAGACAGACCAGCCAGGCTAATTTTTCCAAGAGTGAGCTCAACTTTGGATTTTTACTTTAAAGTAGAATATGAAAATTTCCTTTAGGACGGTTTCCTGTTTTCGATCACAGTCTATTAGTAATATTTTGCCAGTAATAACTGAAGGAATAAAGTTTAGGTGGAAAAAGAGAGAGGAAGAGAGAGAATTCAGTCTTTATTTACCATTTTAAACTTCAGCAGAAAGTAATTTATTCATATTTATTTTGTTAATATTCACATATTCAGCAAACATTTATTCAGTGCCTACTGTTTTCCAGGCACTGAAATATATGATTTCACATATCTAGAGTTTTTATTTCTCGTAACAACTCTATGAATTAGAATTGTTACTTTACTTTATAGGTTAGGCAACTGAGGCACAGGGAGTTGAAGTGACTCGCCTCAGGTCACATTGCCGGTAAGATTTAAAATAGATTCTTTGCTCACGAGAGCCACTGCTTTTTCCACCAGCCTCGCAGCTGCCTCTCCACTTGGAGTTGTTGTGGAGACTGTGCTGTGAGCTGTCAAAATATTATCAAAGGTCTGCACTCTTGTCCATCAGACGACAGCATTTCATTGGTCTAATTTTTCCACACTATTTATTTAGTGACATAGAATAATTTGGTTCAATATAGACAAAGGGTGGTGTTTGGGGCTTCTTGCCCAATCAGGTTGAAATGTACTTTTTAAAATATCTGCTTCGAAAGCCACTGTTTTACTTAAGGGGGAAACACTGGAAGCATTCCTGCTAAAGTCAGGATAAAGAAGAGGATGCTCACCATGGCCACTATTATTTAACATTTCATCAGAGGTATTAGCCAACTCAATCACAAAAAAGAAAGAAGTTAGCGTATAAGAATTGGAAAGGAAACAATGACACCATTTCTATTCACTAATAATATAATCGTCTTATACCTGAAAATCCAAGAGTCAAATAAAGAACTACTACAAACATTGAAGAAAGTTCAGTATGTTAGTAAGATATAAAATTAACGTATAAAAACACCCTTCATGTGTGCAAACAGCTTCCAGTTAGAAGATATAATTGGTCTTTCCTCTGTGCTCATGCATCCCTGTATCTCTCTGTGTTTTCTGTATTTCTGACACCAATCCGATTGGATTAGGGTCCATCATAAAGGGCTCATTTTAACTTAATTATGTCTTTAAAGGCCCTCTCTCCAAATACAGTCACATTCTGAGGTACTGGAGGTTAGGGCTTCAATATAGGAATTTTGGGGGAACACAGTTCATCTCATAACACTATTTAATCTAGATGATGAGCATACGGGAGCTCATTGTACTAAACTCTTTAATTCTATTGTATATTAAGTACAACATTCCGGAAGAGAAGGACATAAAAGTAGACCTGAACAAGTTGACACAGATGCCCCATCATAAGAAGACTAACCATCAGAAAGATATCAATTTTCCATAAGTAAATTTATAATTTTTAACACATCCCAATAAATATACCTACATTCCTTTCCTGGAACTGAACAAGCTTATATAGAAATGTAAGTAAACAAGAATAACCAGGAAAACTCTGTAAATAAAGGGCAATGTTGTGTGCAGCAGCTTTACGATATTAAAATATACTCTAGAGGGGGCTGGCCCCGTGGCCGAGTGGTTAAGTTCGCGCGCTCCACTGCAGGTGGCCCAGTGTTTCGTTGGTTCGAATCCTGGGCGCGGACATGGCACTGCTCATCAGACCACGCTGAGGCAGCGTCCCACATGCCACAACTAGAAGAACCCACGACGAAGAATACACAACTATGTACCGGGGGGCTTTGGGGAGAAAAAGGAAAAAATAAAATCTTTAAAAAAAAAAAAAAAAAAAAATATATATATACTCTAGAGCTTCCAAAATTAAAACAGTGTGGAATTGGTGCATGAATAGAAGAGAATAAAAATCCAAAAACAGACCCAAATGCGTATGGCAATTCAATGTATGATAAAGGGAGCTTCTCAAATCAATGAGAGTAAAAATAAACTTTCTAATCAATGACATCGGGACAACGAGGTATCCGCTTAGAAAAAGATTAAATTTGATCCATAATTCACACCATATATCAAGATAAAATCCAAATAGATCAGAGATTTAAATTTTAAAAAATGAAACCATAAAAGTGCTATAAGAAAATCTTGAAGCGAAGAAGGCTTTTCTAACTATGACTCAAAATCTAGAGGCCATTTAAAAAATGATTGACTAATTTCACTACACAAAAATTAAACCTTCTTGTGGCAAACAACAACACACACATACACCATAAGCAAAGTCAAAAGACAAAGGACAAATGGGGGAAAATATCTGTAACTCATATCACAGATGAAGGACCAATTTGCCTAACTTTTAAAGAGTTTCTAAAGATTGAGGAGAAAGGATAATAACTAATATTATAAAAAGGGGGTGTGCAACTACATGAATAGATACATCACAAAAAAAGAAATCCAAATGACCCTTAATTATCTGAAAAGTCACTCAACTTCTCTCATAATATGAAACATTTAAAACTACCTTGAGATTCTTCTCACTTACCAATTTTGTGAAAATCCAAAAGTTTGACACCACACTCTGTTGGTGAGCCTGGAGAAAATAGGCACTCTTATACATTGTTGGTGGGACTACAAATTGGTACAACTCTTATCTTAGTTCGATAGGCCTGCCATAAAAAAGTACCAGAGATTGGGTGGCTTATAAGAACAGAAATTTATTTTCTCACAATTTTGGAGGCTAGAAGTCTGAGATTAACATGCTGGTGGAGTTGGTTCCTCCTGAGGCCTCTCTCCTTGGCCTGTATGTGGCCATTTTCTCTTCCCTGTATCTTCACATGATCTCCCCTCTGTGCTTGTCTGTGTCTTATTTTCCTCTACTTATAAGCACACCAGTCGTATTGGATTAGGGCCCACCTCAATGACCTCATTTCAACTTAATTGCCTCTGTGTAGGCCCTATCTCCAAATACAGTCACATTCTGATTACCCAGGGGTTAAGACTTACATGAATTTTGGGGGACACAATTCATCCCATAACAATCTTTATGGGGTGGAATTTAGAAATAGTTACCAAAATTACCAATACGTTACACTTGACCAGCAATTCCACTTCTGGAAATCTACTTTACAACTATACCTGTGCACATATAAAATGACATATGTATGGGGATATTCATTTCAACCTTGTTTATGATAGCAAAACGTTGGAAACAACCCATGTCCACCAACTGGAGACTATTAGAGTAAACTATGTTTCACCCACACAGTGCAAAATTATGCAGCTGTAAAAAGAAATGAGGACGCTCTCCATGCACAGTTGAAGAGATATCACAATGGTGAAGAGATATTACAATGTAGAGTAAGGAAAGGAAGACACGAAACAGTGTAACAGTGTGCTATCTACATATAAGAAACACATTCATATTTGCTTGTTCAGTATTTGCATAAAGAAACACTGAAGGCTAAGTAATAACAAAAAAACTAATGAAATTGCTTACTGATAGGGATGCGATGGGGACACAGCACAGAGGGGGCAGAAGTGGAAGTGAGGCTTTTCATATATTCCTTTTTATGTAGTTTTCATTTCTAAATCATGTAAATTCAAAACAACTAAAATTACTGTAAAGCTTCCTAGTTTGGCCATGAAATTTCTAGTACAATATGAGACTCTTTTACTTGAGACTGATCCTTTTACTTTTGAGAATGGCTATTTTCAGTTTATCAAAGCTTCATTTAGGGATTTCAAATCGTGCTCTTGTGAAATAAAGAAAATACCCAGGGGTTGCAAATGCTTTCTTTCTTTTTATTTTCCTTTGAAGAAAGGAACTGAGTTTAAGAGGGCCAGAGAGAGTCCAGCTGGATTTGACGTTGACTGCATAGGAGATTGTCCAGATGCTATTGATCACCAGCATTCAGCAGCACAAACGCCCTTGGGTGTGCATCACTTCAAGCAAACAGAAGTGTGCCCTGCTGAGGGTGGGGGTGCCTGGGTGGGGGTGGCGGGACCCGAGCACACTGCATCCAGCTGAGAGTGAAATTCCTTGAGAAAGCCCCTTTCCTGTCACAGCACCCACAGCACTCTGATCCTGCTCGCAGCCCAACAGCCTCTCCGAGAATGCTACATTTAAAAGTGCAGTTTTTGGATGATTCCCAGAAGATTTTTGTGGTTGATGTAAGTGGAAATCACATTGCTATTATTCGTTTATTATTCATTCAATAATGGTCATTTGTGGACAGCCCATTAGCCAGCAATGTTATGTCTTCTTTAGGACCAAATGAAGGAGGACTGTGGTTTTTAGCTTTGGAAAAAGAAATCTGTATTTAATATCACAATGTAGCTCATGTCTTCCCATTAACCTTTCTTCTAGAACAGCTTCTCTTTTCTCAAGGGACAACAAAAGCAAGTTTTAAAGATACGCTAAATATTTATGAAAAGACAAAGCAGCAATAACTTAGTTGTCCTACCCAAAAAGGTATTATGGCTCATTGAAATAATTTGTCTGAGTCTCACCCCATGAGCATTTGTGGGGAGAAAACTGTGGTTCTGAGGGAAAAGAGAGGGGGAAAGCTACCTTCCTTTTCTGAAGAAAACCTGCGGGGTTGAGGGGGGCGTTTAGAATTATGCAGTTGTAATGAGAACTTCAGGAAGTAATGACAAGTATGAAAGAGAAAAATAGGATAAGAGACTATTTAGTTTGATTTAGTACTTATAGTTCAGGGTTCTTAATATAATTCCTAGCTACGAAATGATTGCGTACAATTATACCTCATCTCTTCAAGAAAGAACAAATGTATTAAGTACATCATTTGGGGCTCATCTTCCTGTATCTTAAGATTGTACATTTTGATGTCAGGATTTATGTATGAGCACTTTGAAATGTTCTACGATTTTCTTGGAACAAAAAAAGCTATTTGCTCTGATATTTACATTAGCTACTAACAAGGAACAAATAGTTCATTTTCTTTGAAATTCATACAAAATGCTGGTTGTTTTCTTTTATACATAAACTGACAACTGCTGTTGGGTGTGTGGGTAACCCATTTTTCAAACAAGTATTTCATTTTTATTTGAATCATGTGCTTTCTGGTGATGACTTCATGGCTTCAGCTGCTGTTTGGCTGTCTCTTCCTTTGACTTTTATTTGCAAAAGGCATTTCTAGGTCCACGGACCTGAATGATTTGTTTTTGTAGCAAATAGCTTCCATTAGAGGTATGAGGCATTTCCTATTCTTTCTTGGAACTATATTTAAGGGGTGGAAAATGTCTTTTGAGTAGTTTATCCATTTGCAGGCTGGTGGTGTGCTCACAGTGCTCCGGTACCTGAATTAGTGAGCTGGGTATTCAAAAGACACTGCTTTAGGCTAAGTTTTTAATAGATATTTCAAGCGACTCAAAGAGAATTCTTTGACAAAAAGTGACAGAAGAGCTTTCTGAATGTGCAGTTCAAATTCAGATCCAATTAAATGAGGGGTGGGAGGCACAGTACCATAGCTTCACAAAATTTACCTTCTGAGGAGCCAATTCCAGCAACTCGAAGCCAGCAAGCTTTGGCTTCAAGTCAGATTGTCTCTTTCCAGCTGCAACACATTGTGTTCCTTAGGAAGATAATGGGAGAGATTTGATACCCAGCAATTCAGATGTCACAGCATCTGATCCCTTTGCTCTGTGGAAGGCTGCTCTGTAAGTAGCAATCGTGGCGTTACCAAGAATGGCAATAGCACTGACTGCAGTCCCGCGAGCAGCTTTGACCTGAGGGAAATGGAACCTTAACTTAGCATCCAGTCATCCAACAGTATCTTCTCTCCTTAAAAACCATAGACTGATGATGAGGGAGGAGGATAATGACAAGGAAAATGATGATGATAATGATAGCTATAGTAGTAATCACCAATGGATAACACTTTGAAATTTACAAAGCAATTTCACATCCATTAGTTCATTTGATCCTCCGTTCCACTCTTTTCCCATTTTACGAATTAAGAGATAGGGGCTCAGGGAGCTTATGTGACTTGTGCAGGGTTACACAGCATATAAATGCAGAGCTGGGGCTTGCAATCCAGAACTCTCCCCACTACTCCATGTACAATGTATCCAGAAGACTCATTTGTCAGTAGCCTTCTAGTTCTTTAATAGTGCTCTTGCACATTATTTTCTGTTGCCTTCAAAGGGCACAGAACTTGGTGTACAGCAAGCCTCTGATGACTATTGTGCACCAATTAGTAGTTCCTTCTTTCTGTATCCGTGGATGAGGAGTTATACGAGAAAGTAGTTCCTAGAGGTCAGGGAGAGCAGGGGGTGAATCTTTTCATTGATTCAAAAGCATAAAAAGGTCCCTTGGATCTGTTAATAATTCGTTAAAATGCACACCAGTGCCACATTTTGGGGGACTTCAGACAAGGATAGGAAAAAAAAAGCAACCTAAACATATCTTCTTTTACTAATACTAATATCTTAAACAGGATGAATAAATGCTTGGAACCATAATTAAGAGAATCATTAGCAGCTAAGGAAAGCCACATGGAGGAGCTTTTGATACCAAAATTGACTGAAGTCTCAGGAGGCATGGATCAGTCCCAGGGAGAATTGTTCTTCAAGATAAAATTTAAGAAAACAATTGGCTGCATGGGAAAAACAATGGAGTCTTGGGCATTGGTGTTGATTTTACGGAAAGTACAGGAGTAGAAATATGAAAAGGGCACATGGTCAGAGAAGAATAATATCTCCAGGGTAAGGCTAATTGATGTCCAGAACCATTTACTCCACCCCGAGTAGCATTATTTTGGTGAATTTACTGGTGTCCAAGATCTGGCTCAGGCCTACAGACTCAGAAGCCTTAGCTGTCAGCACTCCACAAGAACTGAAGTGAGAGACTGATAATTAAAATCAGGATGCTAGCGTCACCATTTACAGTAGGATTGGGGACACTAGGATCCTCTCATCAGTTATATCAGCTGCTAAATGTCAAAAGAATCAGATTTAAAGGAATTAGACGTATGATCTGAATATTTGATGGCCTGATAATGCATCCATCTGCACAAAGGCCTTGTCATCGAGACAATGAGTCACTCATTCATTCATTTAGTCATTTCAGTAACGAATTATTATTGAGGTCCTAATGTGTTTCAGGCTCTGTTCTGGGCTCAGTAGACTCTACCATATGGGTAGGTAAACTTCTTGAGCAAGGTCACACCCTTGCTTGGACAGTGCCAGCTGGGAGCTACCAACTTTGGCTTCAGTGACTCCCTTTTCTCTCATTGCATGGTTGACAAACTCCCTTTGTGAGTGACCTGTCTTTAACTTGTTAATGCCTTCAGTTAGGTTACTGGGAAGAGTGGCTAGAGAGGGCCTGGTTTTTTGAAGTTTCTTTGCATATCTGCGCTCTGAGAAACCATGTATTGATTTTATAGATGAACTCTCTGAGAATATTAGTCAGCTTTTTCCTTCCAGAATTTCCAAGAGTATTTGGGGGATGCAGGATAGATATGGAACTGCAGAATTGCTGGAATGTGCCTACTAAAGTGTAGTCCAATGAAGAAAACGTATTTAGTGAAAATCTCATCTTACTTTTTGAGGTCTCATGTTTATTTAATAAAATTGATCGTTGTCAAATATCAACATCATCCCTAATGTTGCACTTATCCTGGGCTGAATATCCTTAGATAATCAAGGGGGTCTTTCTAGAATGATGATGGGAGTGGGTAGGCAGGAGGAGAAATGGAATAAAGCAATCGTTTAAAAAATAATTGCCGATTTTAGTGTAAATTCCATTTCACCTCTTCAACATGGGGACTGGGACTTTTCTTGATAGAAAAAGGGAGGCTAAGACCAAAGCTAAAGCTTCTGAGCTCTTAGAAGGAGTAGAGAAGGTCAAGTTTCTAGCATCACTGTGAGTCCTCCCAGAGCTCACACATACCAGTAGCAGCAATGAGTGTTGTTGGAGAGTGACGTCGTTTTAAGCCTGGACTGTTTGCTTATCTCGGGTTTACATGGACAGTTTTCAAAACAATAATCCCATCACCATATTTGACACAGTTCTGTCTGACATCCCCCTTCCTGCTGCAGGTCTGGCTCTGTAGAAGCATAGCGGGGGGATGACCAGCTGTTGTTTGTGAATTTTCAAAAAGCACACTTCATTTTGATGATTTCTGGAGCCTAGAGCCAAAATAAGAGGTTTGAAACATCTCAAATCTTACATTTACCTGATTGCTAGGTGACTGAATTGGCCAGTGCAGTGGGTACCGAGTGGCTTGCCCAGTGAGTGGATATAGTGAGACAGCTTACCCCATTCTCTTAGGAGCCCGTCATAAAGCCACGAGTACTCATTTTCTAAAAGAGGCAGAGGGGAGGCAGTGCCAGGATTGAGCACTATTCCAGCTAAACAAGAAAGCAAAGAACTGGCCCAGTGATTTTTTTTTATTGGTAGTAGTATTTATCCTTGGAATGTCTGTCCAGAAGCTGGTTTTTCAATTTATAATGATGAGGGATCTTTTGCAGTTTTGTCGATAGTGAAATAATACCCCTCCCATTTATAAGGCAAACTCCAATGAGATGGAATTGCTCTCGTGTAGTAGAATGTACCTGGATTTGGGGCTACAAAAACTGCACCATTTTAGTTGTGTAATCTTGGGCCAGTCACTTAACCCCTTAGCTCCCTGAGTTGTTGTGAGGAGTAATATAAATGATGTAATGCACACGTGGAGTCTGATAAAGCAGGACAAATTTGAGTCTGCCACTTACAATCTGTGTGGCCCTGGGCAAGTCACTTAGCCTCTCTCAGAGGTAGTTCTGTCAACTCTAAAAACTTGGACCTGGGGTGTCAGGAAAAACTTTCCAAAGAATAAAACATTTAAGTTGCTGAGTAGGAACTAAGGAGGAGAAGCGTGGGAGCTAGGGGGATGTAGGGCGGTCTACACAAAGGAAAGATTGAAGGCCAATATACAAAATAGAACATGGCCCTTTCAGGGAAAAAAAGGTCAATCTGATGAAGAGTGGAGGCCTGCAAGGCAGATGGGGAGGAGCTGGAAATCAAGCTGCGGCAGAGGTAGTCAGCAGCTCGATCATTTGGGACATGTAGTTTATATATGAAGTTTGGGCTTTATCCTGAAGGTGATAGAGAATCACTAAAAAGTTTAAGAAGCTCAAAATGGGGATATTAGCATCTGCTTACTCAATTTATGCATTCATTCACTCAGCCAATATTTAACGAAATAGATGTTCTAAGTGCTGGAGATGCCAGGTAGAATCTGGATAATAGCTTCAAGTTCAGTGGCTCCGATTTTACATAGTGAACCCATGTCCTAACACATATGCCCAAACATCAATATTGCAGCCTGATAGGGAATGGTAGAGACAGACAGGAAGCATGGATACAAGAGACGTTAATGAGGTAGAATTTCTAGAAGCATTTGACGCCAGTCTGAATATGGGAGATAAGTGACAAGGAATCTATATGACCTTCAAATTTCTGGCTGAGGTGACTGGTTGGATGGTGACCTCTGTTCACAAACAGAGAACAGAATAAAAGGAGCAAGTTTAGGTTGGGCGATAACAAGTTTTGTTGTGGATTTATAAACGGGATTATGGAAAGAGAAATGCATCTGGAGTTGGGCAGACCTGAGTTCTGGTCCCAGCTCCAACAATGCTAAGATGTGGAACCTTAGGTTCCACATTTCACCTTTCTCAGCCTGTGCCCTTATCACTAAAATTGGGATAATCATAGCACTACCTCATAAAGTCATCGTGAAGGTAAATGAAGTACCAGAGCTAAGGTTCCTGACACACAGTAGGTACTCAGGGCATGTTCATTCCCTTTTCCCTTGCTTGCAGACCTCTATTTTACACTTTGCAAACCAACGTAGAATAGTCTTTAACCCTAAGTTTGGAGTATCTTTTGATAACACTTGATGTTGCAGCCCACCTCCAGGCAAAAGAACGTGTGTTTCCCCAGGTCTGCCCTTCATCTGGGGCTTCCCGCCTTTCGGAGCGGTTCGCCCTATGCTTAGTCAGCAGCCCCGGCGGATTTGTTCTTCCCCCTGGAGTGATTAATCCTAGGAAGGTCCGCAATAACTGTCTAGAGTTACCTAAAATAATGTTGAGCTTCCTTTAAGGAAGCAGGTGGAAATAGCCAAACCCTTTGTGTTTAACTACATCTTAAGTTACTCTGTGGTAACTACTCAGTAATGCCAACACAGTTAATAATAATGACAACGATATTACTGACTAATAATCATAGATAGTATTTATTGACAGCCTGCGTTCCAGGTGTATTTTGCATACACTATCTTATGTAATATTCACGTAAGTCGGATAAGCGAGTGGCACTATCTAGGGTAGTTATATAACCTTTCTGTGCCTTGGGTTTTCTCATCTGCAAAATGTGGATAATATTAGTACTCATTTCATAAGATTGTTATGAAGGTTAAATGAATTAATATATGTAAAACACAGAACAGTGCCAGTAAGTGCTATAAAAGTGTTTGCTATGCTGATGCCATGTGGAATTTGGCTCCAAGTTTAGATGATGAACACAAGTCCTGATGCTTATGTCCAAGCAGCAGTATTCCAAGCTGATGAGGCCTGGAATGTTATTTTTATCTCTATTTTACAGGCATGTAACCTGAGGTGCAGAGAGTTTGACTTATCCACGGTCACATTGCTCTTTAAGTTAATGAGTGAGCTGGGGTCCAAGCCCCAGTCTGTCTAGCTTCAAAACCATGGCTGGGCCTTGGTTAGGTGGTAGGCTTATGACTCAACTGGGATTGCTGCATGTGTTGTGAAGCTTCCTGGTTTTCTTTTCTTTTTTTTTATGGTGAGGAAAATTGGCCCTGAGCTCACACCTGTTGCCGATCCTCCTCATTTTACTTGAGGAAGAGTGGCCCTGAGCTAACATCTGTGCCCATCTTCCTCTATTTAGCATGTGGGATGCCGCCACAGCATGGCCTGATGAGTGGCATAGCTCCACACCCAGGTGGCCAAAGCAGAGCTCACCGAACTTACCCAGTACACCACCAGGCTGGCTCCCAGCTTCCTGGTTTTCCAGGACTTCATGACATATTCTCTAGTTCCAGGCAGCCTGCCCCACACTAGAGGCGCAATCAGTGTTTGATGACAGGCTGACCAATAGACAGACCATATCAACTTACCACCTCCTGCCTGTACAAGGAACTCCAAGAGAAGGAGCTTCTAAACCATGTCGGAAAAATCATCCTGGAATCATAATGTCCCAGCCTCTTTGCCAGGGATTTATTTGTCATTGCAAGGGGCCCCGGCTGCCTGATGAATGCCTTTGTTTAAACTACTGAGTTTGCTTTGCCCCTCATAGCCTAAGGTTTGTTGATTCAGAGAATAAATTGAACGGAAAAAGAAAGAAAGTGCTTGTGCTTTGTCTGGCTTGGGGCCAGGCTGAGAAGCAGGCCAAGTGTGGTTTAGGTGCCTCCTGTCCCACCCTTCTAGGGGCCCCATAGCTTCTGCTGTCACCTGGCTGCCAGGCTGCCCTCCTGATGCTCAGCTCAGGAGAGGCCTGGACTCAAGTCTTCCCACCGCTCCCCCCCCACCTCTTCTCTTCCCCACAGCTGGAAGGAGGAGGGAACCTGAACACAGGAACATTTGAGGCGCTGGGGGTGGGGACTGGAGAACTGTCTTTGGAGCTGGGTGGGTGGCAGTTGGGTGTTTGTTCAAGTCTGCACTCGTGGGAATCTCTGTGAAGAGTTTCAGTTAGTTGGGGCCTTGCCACCCCTTCACCTTTCATCACAGTGCGGGGCCCCGCCTGCTGCCTGGGCACTGGGGAGGACTAGCTGCAGCTGGATCTCAAGGCGGAGCTTCTCTCTGAGTGAAACTTGCTAAAGGGTGGTGAGATTCTTCTGAATTCTATATTAACAAGTTTCTCTCTTTCTTTTACATGTCATTTACCCTGTATTTGCATCATTGTTTGATGTGTCGCAAATACAAATATATCACACTAATAAGAGCTGAGTCTTAACTTATGCTTTAAGACAATGAAGTTGTCAATTACAACTTCGAGACAGAAATTCTTCAAATTGACTGAGCTGAGTCCAATGTCTTGGGGTCAAAAGGGTATGGCCTGAGGGGCAGAACCACCTGGGAGGTGGCCAGACTGACCCAGCAATTTCCTTAAAGAACCTGGAGCCTGCCCTCCCAGCAGCAGAGAGCAGTGCTGCCTGTTGTGATACCAGGTGCCGCTAAGCAGTTTTGTGCTAGACTGTCAACACTGGAAAACATTTGGTTAGACTGGTTCTACTGCTGAGAGATCCACCCTTAACAGATCATTTGCCCCACAGGAAGTAGTGGGGAATTGGCCAATGAGGGGCCAGGGCAAGGCACAACGGGGAAGACCTGCCGAAGGCTGCAAAGCTCAGGAAGATGGGAAGGTGACAGGCATCCAGGAGGCACTTCTCTGGCAGCTGTGGAACTCTCTGATGGATAGTCTGCTCTAAACACAGCTGCTGTGCAAAAGCTACAATTATTACCCCCACAGAATCTTATTCCAGCTCCCTTTTATTTATTCCTTCTCTACTTTACCTACTTCCTCCTTCTCTTCTGGGTCCAAGGTGTGGGGCCAGAGAGGGCAGGTCTGTCTGAGTGAGCTGACCCCAGGCCCTGGAAGCACTTAGGCATGGCGCCTCACCACTAATCGCTGGGCTTAGCTGTCTTAAACAAGAGGTCCTTTGTCCTCTGAGATTCCTTCGATGATGACGAAATTCACCTTTCAACAGACTTAAACAAAGACCAAGGTTCTCCAGAATTTCACACTCAGAACATCTTAAGTGATTGCAAGAGATCTGTCACAAAGTTACTCTCCATTGCCTTTAGCACTATGAGATACCATTTCCTGACCTAATTATGTTCCAAGCATTTCCACTTATATTATTTCATACAATCGTTAGTTAATAAGTTTGTTAAATCGGTATGATTATACTACTTCATTCATTCATCACTCATTTAACAGGTTCTTATGAGCTTTCACTGCTCTCATGCACTGTGTTGGCTACTGAGGATGCAGACAAAAATAAAAAATGGTACCTGACCTCAATGACCTCATAGTCTAGTGGAGAATCAGAAACTTAAACAGGCATGTACACTATAGTATGATGTATACAAATAACAGTGGCAAGGATAGTTTTTTAACAGCACAACCCAGCAGGGGCACTTAACCCAGACTGACCCGTGTGTGTTGAGGGGATTGTCAGACAGGTTTTCTTGAGGGAGGTGACGCCTAGCCTGAGCCCTAATGAGCAGTACTAGTTATTTAGATATGGGGAGTTGGGGGAATAGGAGGGAGCAGAGTTGAAGATTGGTCCAGACAAAGGTAGAAACCTAGGGAAAGGCCTGAAGAGTAGCTCAATGTGATTGGATCTTAAAATTGAGGGCAGAGAGTGTTTTGAGAATGGTGAGAGACTGAGAGATGAGATAGAAGAAACAAGCATGGGCCAAGTCATAAAAGAGATTATTCATATGAAGAAATTAAGGTTCAGCAAGGTTAAATATGAGCCCAAGGTCATACAACTGCAAGTAAGTACTTGAGCCAGCAATTAAAAGTAGATGTGTTGGGGCCGGCCCCATGGCCTCGTGGTTGAGTTTGCGCGCTCTGCTTCAGCGGCCCAGGGTTTCACTGGTTCGGATCCAGGCGTGGACATGGCACCGCTCATCAGGCCATGCTGAGGCAGTGTCCCACATGCCACAACTAGAAGGACTTACAACTAGAATACACAACTATGTAACTGGGGGCTTCGGGGAGAAACAAAAAACATTGGCAACAGATGTTAGCTCAGGTGCCAATCTTTAAAAAATCAAAAAAAGTAGATGTGTTGATGCCAGAGCCCCAAGTCTTTCCCCTACAGCCTGCTGCCTCCCAACTTCTCATACCCAGTAGGAAGTTTGCATTCATAAAATCCTTTCCCTGCTTTACCAAGCGAGGGCAATCACTGTCATGAATCTTTCCCACAGTTTGCATTTCAGTACTTAATTAAAATTTTACATGAAAAATTAAACATTTTAGTATTTAAGTCAAAGTCTCAAAGAAAAATAAGACAAGAAACAAACAATGCAACTTGAGCAAGCTGGGAACTTCTTTAAGGCTTGTCTTGATGTGGAAAACAGGGTCAGTGGTTTCAGGGAAAAACTGACTTAGGGTAAGCAGGACATGCAAGAGCTGTGAGGAAGCTCTCACAGGCCAGATGGACAATGGAAATGGTGCAGAGAAATGGACAGGCTTAGAAAGATAGGGTATAGGGTGTCTGAGAATTGCATGAGGCTAAAAAGGATAGGTCATTCTTCGTGCACATTGGGGGCAGTTACGCATCTGAAAGGACACAGAGGGGTTTCTTAATTCAGTGAAGTCAGCGACTGTCTATAGTATAGTCAGCACTTAACCTGAAGCATAGGAGATGCTCAATAACTATCTTTGAAGCAAGGAATGAATGAATTCTCTTCTGCTGCCAGGCAGCTAATCTCTGCTCCAATGAGTTAACTGACAAAATGTCACTCTAGGAAGTCAAATCTTAAATCAGGGAAGATGTGGCACAAACATTTCACATATTACAGTCACAAAATGTCCCTGGACCAGCCCTGTACCCATATAAAATTGTGTGGTCACGGTAAACCCTCGCTGACTGTTTGGAATGGTGTTGCCAGAGATGAGAAATACCCCGACTTAGGCTTCACTAAAGTTCAGCAAAGGAGAGGTCATCTCTACTCCTAAAAATCTACAAAGGCTCCCCAAGTCTGTGTGTGGATGTTACCATGAACGTGTTTGTTCGTTTCTGCATTGAGAGGAATGTGGATTAGAGCCTCCTAAGCTGGCACAGGCAAATGTCAAGTTTAACATTCAGAAGGGAGGAATATCTTTGGTTTTGATTTATAAATAGCAATGAGTCATCTTAACCAGATCCTTCTGCACAAATAATTCCACCTAAGCAATTAAAGGAGAAAGGTATTGGAAAAGCTTGCATTTGGAGTGTGCAACTAATTTTAAGACAGAGGTTAGTATCTCTTGGGATCCAGTTTCCCACTAAAGCTTGCTAATAAGTAACAATTCCTTCCACTACCCCCTCCCAGGTTCCCACAATTCCACCTTTTGCAAGTTAAATCATGCTTTCTTTTTCTTTCTTGTACGTTAGAATTTTAGGTGTGTAGTATTGAAAAGCAACATACAAATTAAAAATGTCCTGGGCTTGGCTGTGTTTGTACCTGGGTACAGTTAGACAATCCCAGACAACTGTTTTGAGTTATGTTGCACACCCTACCAATAGAGCCGCCATATTGAAAGAACCTTGAGGACGGGGGACGGCAAAGGTCTGCAAACCTGGGGTCGGCCCCAGACTGAGCCAGACTGAGAAAAATATATAATCTCTAGGCTTCGCGTTGTAGAGCCCAGGTCACCCCAAGGCCCGTGTCAGTGAGTTAGCACTCAGGACTTGAACGGCTGCATGCCAGCGTGGGCTAGGAGGGAAGAGGTAGAAAGCTGAAAGCAGACCCAGGAGTTAAGCTGCTGAGCCACAGGTGCAGCAAATCTTCACGAAGCACCTACCGTGTGCACAATATAGGTGAAGATCAGTCAGGAGGAGAGCAGAGCTTAGTGGAGCCTAGCTGGCTGCCATTGTGAGTCCAAGCCAGCACCAAAGAGCAGGAAGCCAAGTGAAGAAACTAGGTGAACATGAGTCAGGAACTCAGGCAAACGTCTGGGTATTGAAAGAAGAATGAAATAACTCGTCCTGAGTGACTTCTGCAGGGGTAGAGCTTGGCAAGAAGCCAAGTCGAGACTGTGGCAAGGGCCCCTTCTAGGCTTCTTGCTGCAGGGCAGAGCTGGTCCCTTAGTGCAGTCCACAGGTGACGACAAGCAAGCACACCTGGCTAATGTGGGGGTGTTAAAAGGGTGGGGGAATGAGGCACTTTGTGACAGGAGATTAGCCTGAGTGATAGCTCACACGACCCCTCATTTTGCTAATCAGAAGCCCTTAGAGGCTCATTATTTTTTTTAAATTCTCAATTCCAGTTTCAATATATGATAGAACGTAAATTCATTATAGAAAGAGTAGAAAATTCTGGTAACAAAAAGAAGAAAATGAAATTCAACTATAATCCTGCCACCCAGATTTCAACATTTTGGTGTATATTTTATACATTGAAATGCTACTTTCTTATGGATCCCTAAACTCCACATGTGCTTCCACCATTCTATTTAGTTTGGGTTTTGTGAATATATTTTTAAAAGATTTTCTGTTCAGTCAGCACAGATTCTCCACAGTAACCCTAATACGTTGGGTTTCATGGCCTCTTATTAAGTAGACATTTTCAAAGGCATTATCCTTTAATGACTTCTTTATAGAGTTTCTGTGAAATTCACAACCTGTCAGAACAGAGTGGCTTCCAACCTGCTCACAGCCGCGCTGGGTAACACAGTGAGCACTCTTTATAAATGGAGTAAAACTGATTCTAGGAAAGAAGAGAGAGGAATGGAAAGCAAGTGAGGAAAGGAAGGCTAAGAAGGAGAGACATTGGAGTCATAAGCAAAAGAAGAGAAAAGTGAGTCAATAGGACAGTCAAAAGTTGAGAAAAGATAATCAAGTTAGGATAAAACAGAGTGACTATGAAAGGAAAAAGTGAATCAAAGGAACAAGTTTCAGACGTTTCTCTCTTTCCTGTCCTTCATACACCTAGATATTAGTTTTCATTTTACATTTAAGGACAGCCTGGTGCAATGAAATGAGCCCATTACTGGAGGCCAGAAGACCTGGGTGGCAGTCCCAGTTCTGCTATTAACTTGCTGAAAGACCTTGGGCAAGTCGTTCTCTGCTCTGGATCTAAACCTCCCCAATTAAAAAATGATGGTGCTGGACTACACGACATCTAATGGTCTCTGTTGTGTCCTGAATGTCTATATTGCTAGATATGTACAGAATGATTTACCAACTTCAAGTTTAAAAGAAAATTCCAACTACCATTTGGAATCTGGTTGTGCATCATGCATACCACACGGATTTAGTGCTAAAGCATTACGTGGAAACAAACAATTATAATTGTTTTAATTACCCAGAGTAGCTAGTAATTTAGACAAGACTTGGGAGCACTGTGTTGAGAATGCTATTATTACACTGTCACTTTTCAAGAGCCTTTCCAATATAGGCATGGTAATTTCAATGTCCCATGAGTGGGGGCAAGATTGCTATTAGGGTGATAATCTTGTTTTTTTTTTCTTTAGTATGAAGGGTAACTCTGAGCAATGAGAGTCTCTTAGATACCATCTAGCAAAGAGTGTGAATCAGATGCAACCTGTCCAGGTCATTGCCAGGGCTACATGAGGCCTCAGGCAGTGACATAATCATTCCCTTGTAACCTTAAAAAGGTGTCTGCCAGAAGGTATCTATCAGATACTTGATTAGCTCTCTGATTCCAGAGTTCTTTTCCAAACTTAGTTTTCAGTCAGTATCAATATGGCTGCAGATACAGAGGGTGGTGGTTGGGCAGCTGCTCAGTTTGATTCCCCCAGACCCCCCAAGGACAGCCACGTGGGCTGGAAATCTTTCTGAGCAGTTAATCCTAAGCAACCTTAGGCCTTCCATCTATCACACATGTAGTCCTTTGAACTGCTTTATGTTTTCAGAAATAAAATAAAAACCAGTTGTAATTTGGTGTGACTTTCACACGTGCACAAGCAACTACAAGGGTTGTTCTCTCTGCTTACTGCCACCAGGAAATCTTAAGTACCCAGTTAAACTGTGCTTCCCTCCGGGGTTTATTGCTGAGTCCTATGGGCTCTGGGGAAAGGGCCTCAGTTGACTTTCTACTTATTCTTTGTTCTTTGATGTGTCTAACTGCACCTTGCTCTCCACCAGATGCTAGAAGATTAGACTGCCTGCAGAGAGGGCTCCATTTTAGAGTGAACTGCTGCTACCTGGTAATTAGCCTCTCAGCGCTCTCAGCAGCTCTCTTTTTACCAAGAGTCAGTCCAACCCCCAGAAGGGTTACAGCTTGGCCAATAATTTCTTCTGCCCTGCTCTGAAGGCATTATGATTCCTAGTTCCCTGGGCGGTTTACCCAGCGCAAACTTTGAAATTATGTCCAACTCCTTTCTTAGAAAACTGGCTGCGTCTGATCTCGTATTGGTAAATGTGTAGGCTATGTGCCTGATTATTTTTTTGCAATGTCACGATATTTGCATTTTTAATGAAAAGTAAAACAGCCCTTTAAAAGGAGCAGTCCCAGGGGTTAATCCCTAAGGGGTTCTGAGATTTCTGGATGTAGCCTGTAGATGATAAGAAAGGAGAAAGACTTACCTTCGGAGGAGTCCAAACTGTAAATGAGGTGCACGCCTATTGCTGCTTATAAACAGAGATCAGGATTGAGGTGAAGGAGCATAGCCCTAAATGCAGAATAAGATTTCCATACGTGGCCAAAATTAAATCAGGGTCAGTGAAAACACGCTTAGCCTGGAACTGCACCAAATGGTACCAAAATGCAGAAATACCTCCAGACTTCTATTCCACTCAGCACAAGTCAGATCCTCTCATAGTGCACTCTGCTTGGTTCTGGCTTCCAAAATGCCATTCAGGATATGAAGAGTAAAAGGAGATATGGAAATTAGCCATCAGGGCAGCCAGAAAGGACTAGTTCACAATTGTCCCCATAAAGATGCTGAGTGGCAATGTGCTTATACTATTCTGGGTGGAACTGATTCTGGATCATTGCCAGAACGGGTGATTGGGGTAAGTTGCAAATGGAATAATACACAAGGAAGCTCTCAGATGCACCGTAAAAGACCAGAAAGAAAATTCCAGCTAGGCAACTTTAAAAGGAATCAGCGAACACATCAGAGATGAGGTGTCAAAAAGATATTTTATGTTTATGTCAGCAGAAAGCCTTGGATACGACAAGCTGTGATTTTCTTTCCAGACCTACGCAAAGGATAGGGAGTGTCAAAGGAGGGGCTCAAATATGTGCAGACATTGGTGAGGAATGTTCCAAGCATCCCCACTCTCAGATAGGTGGGAGTGGGAAGAATTCAGCAATAAGGGGTGGTGGGAAGTAAGATCAGCTGCTTGGGTAGCCCCTTGCTTTACATGTGGTTGGTGGGCCAACTGGTAAAGAAACAAATGTCAAGGATGAGCAAAGCGATGCACAAAGGTGAATGCAAGACAGCAAAACATAGCCTAAGGTCTGCCACCGTGTGTGCAAACCCTGACCCTGGCCAAAAGGGGGAAACTGCAAAAGGGGAGCAAGCAAAGAGAATACCAGGATCTCCAGGCCTCCCCTTCTCTCTCACTTCCCCAAGTCCAATTGCACTACCACGGAGATGTGTCTCACAGCTCACCTCTTCCTAGTCTCACTACCACTGCCATTGTCCACGCTACCATCTTCTCTCACCTGAACTGCTGCAGTAACCCCACCTGGTCTGCCTGTCACCTGTTTTGTCCCCTCCTCCATTCATTCTTTATACCCTTGTTCCTCAAAGTGTAGTTCACAGAGCAGCAGCATCAGTCTCACCTGGGAGCTTGTGAGAAATGTAGATTCTCAGGCCCCACTCCACCTATTGAATCTGTATCTGCATTTTATTTTATTTTATTTATTTATTTTTTAAAGATTGGCACCTGGACTAACAACTGTTGCCAATCTTTTTTTTTTTTTCTGCTTTATCTCCCCAAACCCCTACTGTACATAGTTGTATATCTTAGTTGCAGGTCCTTCTAGTTGTGGGATGTGGGACGCCGCCTCAACATGGCCTGATGAGCGGTGCTGTGTCCGCGCCCAGGATGCGAACCCTGTGCCGCCGCAGCGGAGCGCGCGAACTTAACCACTCGGCCACGGAGCCGGCCCCTGTATCTGCATTTTAAATAAGATCCCCAGGTGATTCATATGCACTTTACAGTTTGGGAGGCTCTGCCCTAACTGCTGCCAGGATGGTGTTTCTAAAACTCAACTCTGACCGTGTTGATTTCCTGCTTAAATTCATCCAGCTACGCCTACTCTGTCTTCAGGTATATGGCTTCACATGGCGCAAAAGGCCCGTCTTGCTAAGGCTCCTGCCCACTTTTCCAGTCACTGTATCTCGCTTGCTCCTTTAGGAACACCACACTGTTTGCAGTCTCACTGTTCACACCAGTTCTTCTATCTCCTCTGCCTCTGACATCCTTCTCCTGTTCTCCTCTTCACCTGGCTAACTCCAAATCTTGCTGCTCATCTTGAATTAGGTGTCCCCTCTGTTAAAAATCCATTGTGCTACAGCCTTATCCATCTTTCTGGGTTAGGTGCCCTTTGGGTGTGGTCTCACATGACCCCCTGCATACATGCTTCCACAAGGGCATTTAGCCCCAATTACTGTGATTACGTATTGATGTGCCTGTCTTGCCGACCAGCCTATGTATTCCTTGGTGATAATGCCTGTGTCTTGTTCACGTCAGTATTCCTGGAGCCCAGGAGAGCACCTGGCACAGAACAGGTGCACAATAATGTGTTGAATCAAAGGGATGGCTGGAGAACAGGGTCTCAAAAGGGTAAAGGCATATACAGAAGGACAAAGGCAAGTGCATGGAAAGTAAGCCTGGAGTTTGGGCAAGGGAAAATTACAACAGAACAACAAAAAAGAATTGGAAAAAGAGAATAAAGAATGGAGAAAAACATGCTAAAGGAGAAGCAAGGGATTGGCTTTTAAGGAGAAGGTTAAGACTGATGAAGCAGTTCTCTGCTCCTGTCTTTTTGTGTGGCTGTGGTGATGGAGCCTTATCTATGAAAATGTGGAATGAGAGGGTTACTGTGACTGAAAGGCAGCTCATTCACTTGCTGGTGAAGGAGTGATCAACAGACACTGGTTTCTATGAAGGGAAACTCAGGTATGTGATCCTTAATATTCCACATCTTGAATATTCAAATAAATGCTGCTCTTGTCAAAACAGACCCTTTGGGTGATCCAAACGCTAATAGCTAGGTAACCATACATCAGGGTTTGTCAAGGACAGTTCTGGTTTACACCTGTTGTGACAATATAATAATTACTAGCATCCCCATCAACCCTCAAAAATGTCCCAGTTTGGATGAATAATTATCTGATCACCCTATAGTCAACACTTCTTGAGCTCTTTCTGTGGACCAGACACCGTGTAAAGAACTTGACATGAATATTCTCATTAGATGCTCACTCTGATTCTTTTTAAAAATTGAGATAAAATTCAAAGCCCATAAGATTCACCCTTTTAAAATGTAAAAGTCAGTGGTTTTCAGTATATTCACTGTTGTGCAACCATCACAACTATCTAATTCCGGAATATTTCTATCTCCCCCCTGCCAAAATCCCATACTAATTAGCAATCACTGCCCATTTCCCCCTCCCCGCAGCCCCTGGCAACCACCAATCTGCTTTCTGTCTCTGTGGATTTGCCTGTTCTGGACATTTCATATAAATGGAATCATATAATATGTGGCCTTTTGTGTTTGGCTTCTGACAGTCTTATTTTATAGTTGAGGAAACTGAGGCTCAGAGAGATTAAACAGCCCACCCAAGATCACCCCTCTCACAGGTAGAGGGGTCAGAACTAGACCCAGGTGTGTCTGGCTCTGGAGCCCACGTTCTTAGCTGCCATGGTGTGTTGCCTCCCCAAATTTATTGCAGGTACTCAGCACATTCTTGGAAATCTTTTTTGGCCTTTTGTAACTGGGCACATTCTTTCCAAAATGCCTCACAAATCTTCATTAATTGAGGTAGATTTAATGTTTGGAAAGAGCCAAAAGTCATAAAGAGCAAATATGGTAACTAAAGTCAGCTATCAAGCTGGGTCATGCAATGGACTGAATTGTGTTCTCCCCTGAATTCATATGTTGAACCTCTAACCTCCCATGTGACTAACGTGACTATGCTTGGAGATAGGGCTTTAGGAAGTAATTAAGGTTAAATTAGGCCATAAGGGTAGGACCCTAATCTGACAGGATTGGTGGCCTTCTAAGAAGTGGAAGAGAGAGGTATCTGTCTCTCTCTGCCGTGTGAGGACACAACGAGGCCATTTGCAAGTGAGGAAGGAAACCCTCGCCAAAACCCAAACATGCTAGCACCCTGATCTCAGACTTCCAGCCTCTGCAACTGTGAGAAATAAATTCCTGTTGTTTAAGCCACACAGTCGGTGGTATTTTGTTATGGCAGCTGGAGCAATACAATCATATTTTGGGATAAAAAATGAGGCATACTCATAAAGTCAAGACAATGAGTGATTATTACCTGGGTCTTCAAGAACAATTTTCTAAGAGGAGCATGAGAAAGATATAAATATGTATTTTGTGAGGAAGATTGTCACTGAGGTAACAGCTGTGCCAATCTTCCTCGACTTTATGTGGGATGCCGCCACAGCATGTCTTGATGAGCGGTGCTAGCTCCATGCCAGGATCCGAACCTGTGAACACCCGGGCCACTGAAGCAGAGCTTTCGAACTTAACCAGTACACCACTGGGCCAGCCCCCAGAAATACTTTGAATGTGGAAATCAGCATTGGAAAAAGGAGAAGCGTCTATAAGACTCTTTGCATGGCACTATGACTTTAAATTTTACAATGTCTGCTGCATTTCTCTGTAAAATATAACAAGTATAAGTAAAAAGTAGAAATAACCCATTATGCTGCTATTAATAATATGCTACATTTTGTTCCAGTTTATCCTTTGCTGAACCCTTAATTGTATAGTCTATATTTTTTAAAGTACACAATCAGTATGTGGATACATGAGAATCTCCTTTATCTAATGTGTCAAAGGTGGTTGTTGGTCATTTAGTTGATAAAATTTGCTGAAGCAGAAAGTCATAATTAATATATACATACGCACACAAACACCGTAAGCTTTATTTTGACATAGAACATACACATTTAGATTTATATGCCGATCTTTTGATGTAGAGTCAAGGCCTTTTTGAGTAAGGACTTCTGATTGGTGTTCTCTTTGTCTTTCTGCCATAAATCATACCCATAATGCATCATCTATGATTTCCAGCATTTGCTTATTTAATGTGGAACAAGAATGTAGATGCTTTCAAAGCAATTTGAGTATAGAATACCTTCCAGATTTTTCTCCCCTAATATTTTACTGCTGTCATATCCAAAACTAATTTGACAGCATAATTTTTGTGATTACCCCCTTATTTTTTGCAAAGTGATTGACTTAGTTATCATAGAAACAGCTCTGGCTTTTAGTGACCATGATTCTTTTTATTTCTATACAATTTAATTAAATTGTGTAAATACAATAACGAGTAGAATTGCCAAAAATGTGTTCAAGAAAATAGTTATTATTAAGCATCGAACTTAATCAATGGTTGTTAAAGTGCACCATAGTATTAGAGTAGCCACTAGCTGTGAGTTTTCATCATGACATAGGCATCTATCAATGTTTCAAAGAGGGAAATGTTTCAAAGTGGAAAACACTCTCTGTACATTGTTGAGTGGTTGAGTATCCACTGCCCTTGCTCGTTAAAAAGCAAAATCCAGATATGTACAGAGTAGAAAGCTAAAGTTCTCTTTAATCTAATCCCTTCTCCAAGAATAATGCTGTTTACAGTTTGGTGTGTATCCTTCCAGAGTCTTCTATGCATTTACCTATACATGTGCATTGCTTAAGTCATACGATGTGCCAAGCACTGTACTTGAAACTTTGATGTGAATTATCTTGTTTAATACACATAACAACTCTATGAGAGAATACTACTATAATCTCCATTTTACAGATGAGTAAACCGAGGCTCAGAAAGGTTCAGTAATTTGCCCTAGATCACATAGTGACTAATTTGTTCTTCCTCCTGAGAGGACTGTCTTACTAATGTACATGAATCAAGTTAAATGTTTGGATTCATTCATCTATTTATTCAGTAAACATTTATTGAATGTCCACTCTTTGCCAGTCACTCTACTTAATGCCAACTATTCAAACACATGGTTTCTGTCTTTGGGTACCCGGGAAAGGTAGGTCAGTTGCTAAGCTAAAAGATTTACCCCGAATCATCCAATTAGTAAGCGGATGGAGCAGGATTACAAACCAGGTTTGTTTTAACAAATTGTTATATGACGCTGTGGGTGCAGAGAAGATTTGGTAGATTGGTTTTAGAGGTAGCCACCTTGGATACTTATTGTTTCCATGAGAAGATGAGTTTGGAGGCCCCGGAAATCAGTGTCCAATGGTTAAGACCGTGTTTGTAAATTGGAGATTATAAATACAAGTTCTGAAAAGTTTTAAATTTTATATATATATATATATATTTTTTTTAAGGCAAACATTGCTCTACTGGAACCCAAGGGAGATAGGAGAGATGAGGATAAGACAGGATTCAGGACTGGAGTTCCAATTCCTGGAGTGGAAGGACTGTGGTAAAGAATTTAGATCCACTTAGGAGCTTGATTAAAATGTTGAAAAGTGTCAGCTTAAACAAGAACAAGCAATCGAAAAAGGAATCAGAAGTCCAGCAAAGAGAAAATAGGAAAACTGTATATAAAGAGATATTATGAGAAAAATAATCATAAAATAAAGATTGAGGAATTGGATCATAGTGGTGGAAAAAGTTAAAAGCTGCGTGTTGAGACAGAACCAAGACCTTACCTATTATGCAACACATTCCATAAGGTTGGCCAATTCCAACGTACACTATGGAGGACTGAAGGGAAATAAATGCCTCTCCTGGAGATGGGGGCGGAGAGCCTGAGCCACATGAGCGCCTGACCTCCAAATGCGTAAATGCCAAAGGCTTTTAGAGGCAGTTGGCACCATGTACAGGGACGGAAGAATCGGGAGATTGTTCTTATAAACATGGTATGGGATCTTACAAAAGGGAGCAAAAAGGAAGCCTTGATTGGAAACCTTACAATAATGGCTATATATTCTTTGTGATTGCAGAAACATTTAAATATACAAACACGTGGAATGTGGCAGCATTGATGGGGAGGATTAAGCAACCTGATGGAAAAAAAGAATAAAAAAATGAGGAGAAAAAAGGAAAATCTTGAGTTTCTTAAACGTTTGCAAAAAAAAAAAAAACTGGAGTCTATGATGGAATTTGGTCCTCATGACTGAAATGTTTCTTTGGTGTTGGAAAAAGTATTGCTGTCATATCTCTCTCTCTTTAGAAATTCTTTTTTTTCATTATAAAAATCCCGTGGCAGCAACTTGTCTGGAGGACTTTAAAAATAGGAGCGATTTCATCTGTCTGGAATGGTCTGTGTCAGCACTTGCCCTAGGCAAGGTTGCCACACAGACAAAACTCCCCCTCCCTTCTCCCTACCAGACACCCCCTCCCCGACTGCCCCCCAGTGCTCTTCATGCCCCGCATCCTCCTCCTCTCAACAGTGGGCTGACCCCCTTTTCCTGGACTACAGCTCCAATGTGACCTCCCACATAAAATCAACCCCCCTTTCCTTCAGCTCTCTCTCCAGGTGTGAGGGCTGCAGTAGGTTTCACCCTTGGCGCCCTATTTGCATTTAAAAATAGGACCCTGGTTAACCCACTCGAACCTCGAGTTGGTGGAGCTTTGGACGGTGTAACCAAGTGGAAAGAAGTCCAGGGCAGAGGGGAGTATTTTTGGTCATTGGAGGAAGGGGGTGGGGTAGGCCGCCTTCCTGGAAGCTATTAAATCCCAGATGTGGGCTCTGCCTTGAGGGAGAGGGTAGGGGGTGGGAGGAGGGTGGCTGGACTCTCTGACCTCTCAAGGTTGCCGTTAATTCTATGGGTCGGTGATTTCCAGCTACATTTCCCTGAGCCCGGCTTCCTTTGCAGCACTGCAGGCACCGCATGACTTGTATTTAACTAGCAGTTGTCAGCAGCATGTCTTTGTGCCTATCAGCCAGGGCTCAATTTTCCCATCGCAGTTCTCCCTGCGACAGCAGCCCTCAGGTTCCGCAATGGTGGCGGCTGAAGATCAGCCCCAGTCATACTCAGCTCAAAGAGATTTTCACAGAGAGCTCTTCAAAGTTCCTGTTCTCAGAGGAGCGTAAGGAAGGGACTGTTTTGTTCTCAGTGTGGGTGGGCTTTATGAAGATAAAAAATATGTGTGATCTTATGTGAACGGAGTATGCTATATGCAGATTTGGTGGGGAAAGCTGCAAAATGAAATCTACTCATGGAGCTCCTAAGAGTAATTTGGTCAATTTCATGTTGGATCAACAAACATTCAAGAGCACCTACTATGTGCCAGGCTCTGAGTTAGACCTGGTGAGTAACAAGAAAAGTAAAGCAAGGTCCCTGCTGTAAAGGAATTCAGTCTAATGGGGAAGATAGACATCCCATGTGAGAAGTGCCATGTTTGAGGTAAGCCAGGGTATTTGGGAGCACGGAGGTTGCCCTTGGCTCAACTGCTGCTGTTAAGGATCAGAGAAGGCTCTCCCAGGGAGATGACATCTGAGATGAATAGGAGGAAGCCAAACCAAAGAAAGGTGGGAAGGGCGGTCTGCGTAGAAGGAATGACAGGAGCAGAGGCAAGGAGGCATGAAACTACTTGACATGTGTGGGGAACTGAGCTGGCTTCGATTATTATAAGGGAAAGTGTCAGAGAAGGGGTGGGGCAAGAGATGAGACTGGAGGGGCAGGTAGGGCCACATGTGGGAGAGAGGGTCGAGCCTCCTGAGTTAAGGAGTATAGACTTCATCCTGGGGGGAGCCACTGAAAGGTTTTAAGCAGGTCAGATTTGCATCTTGATTAAACTATCTGTCAGTTTGGGGCAAATCATTCAACTTGCCTGTGGGATGAATTGATTAAAGAATTCCATTGAAAGGGTAGATTTGCAGTTCTAGCTATAGTTAAGTGCAAGGCTCTCTTTTTCCAAGAGGGCTTGTCATCAGTCTGAGGCTTTTTAAGGAGTACCCCTAAAGCGATCTACAGATAGATGCATGTATTTCTCTCTAAAACTCAACGTCATTTGAGAGGATGCAGGGCCTCTAAACAGTGCTCAAAGTAAACAGTGTTTAAAAAGTCTTGTTGCTTCTACCCTTTATTCCACACTGCAGTAACAATATCAGGTTAGGAACGCAAACTGTGCTATGATCTCTTTGTTTTGTTTAGCAAAAGTCATCCGGGAAGGCGCTGTTTAACCTGAGTTGCAGCCATCTAAATCTTGCTGAAAAGGAATATTTTGGATTAGAATTCTGTAGCCATTCTGGAAATAATGTAAGTTGATTTCATTATAGGGTGCTTTGTGTCTAGAATTGCTTCTAAATGCAGTTTGTAGTTAGGTATTTAGGGCTCAAACCCCTGATTGGAAAGATGAAAAACCATTTAAAGCCTTGCAAAATGACTGAATTTAATAACTCTTTTTCCCTCCTCCCTCCCTGTCCGTTAAGTCACCTCAGTTTGCCAAACACAATCTCTTCTACCCCATGCTCCTCTTTCGTCATCCTGTGAGCAGCCATCTATGCTTTATCTAGTCTGACTTTCCAGAGTCTGGACCTCAATTTCCAGAATTAAGACTCTTAACCTCACCAACGAGAACTCAGAGGACTCTCCTTTCCCGCTCTCAGGTCCTAACATTCCTGATGCTCTTCCCGCTGTGTCCTGGCTTGGCATGTCTGCTATCTGGCACCTTCCCAGAAAAGCTCCTTATGACTAGTAAGGTGGCTTTTGGGGCCTGTAGGATTCAAATGTGGAGCCAAATGCCTTCATTAGTCTTTGTAGCAACTAATGAGCCTTGTATGTGACACCTCTGTCATCCTACTAAGGCAGGGGAGCAGTGATTCAAATGTCAACAGCAAAGAGCTTATAGATTACCAATGTTCACTGTCATTAGGAAAACAGAAGGGGGCACAGTGAGTGTGGTGGAGGTACATCATCTCTTTGACATTGCTGTTTCCAACTATCTTTAGAAGTCTAAATAATCTTGCTATTTGTTTATTTCATGTTGACTTTTATCTGTTACCAAAAAAAAAAAAAACCAAAAAACCCTGCACTCAATGCCATGTTCTACCAATTTTTTCATTAATGTTGTTACAGGTCTGGTTGGAACTTCTGAAGCCCATTACAAAGCAAGTAAAAAGTACGTATGGAAAATCACTTAAGGAATATAATTCCCAGTTACAACTTGAAAATGTTTCAGCAACACCATACTATTCCTCACCTTAATATAAGGGGAGAAATGGGCTTTGATGTATTATTTTAATCCTTCATACATCCAGTGAATTTAGCAATTTAAAAAAATCGTTTAACTTTGCCCAAGATGAAGAAAATCATGCTGCTGGATCTTTGAATAGGTTTGAAGAACCCTAGTAATTACAGCACTCTGTGGATTGGCTCTGGGAATATATCACAGGCTCTAGCACTCAAAGCTTCAAACATCCTCTATGTCAGTCTGCAATGCCATTCACCTTCCGCCTGAAGATGTTTTTGTTTTATACTGTCACAGACATTGTCCATTTGTTTCAGTTCTTATTTGAGTGCCTTACTATGTATGAAATATCCTCCCAGCCCATATTTCACAATCTAGTGTGGTGGTTCGCAATTAGGATCACTAGGAGCTGTTGTTAAAATGCAGATTCCTGGGCCTCATTCCAGGTTGGGGGCCAGTACCGTGCATTTTTAACAAATTCCATGGGTGTTTCTGATGCGTGTGGATTTCAGCCAACACTTTGAGAAATGCTGTTTTAGTGTCTCTCCCCCGACATGCTCTTTACATGTTGATGCTTCCCACAGTTCTGTCTGTTCCCACAGCGTAATGATAATCTGTACATTATTCCACTAACTTCCTAACTGACTCCCCCAATCCATCATTTACACTACTCCCAAAGGGAACTATTGCAAATACAAACCTGACCACATCACTGTCCTGCTTAAAATGCTTCCATGGCTCCCTATTGCCTTAAAATAAAGTCCAAACTCGTTAGCATGATCCACTGAGCAATAGACTCTGACTGCCTTTCCAGCCTTACCTCTGCTACTGACCACTTCATATTTTTACCTCTCCTGACTTTGACAATATTAACCTCAAGCGTAGGCTTCTTAGATAAAATAGAGGATGTCCAACTAAATTGGAATTTCGTATAAACATAGAATATTTTCTTTGTATAAGTATGTCCCATGCATGCGTTGTTTATCTGAAATTCAAATTTAACTGGGAGTCCTGTATTTTTATTTGCTAAATTTGGCAGCCCTACTCAGGTGTCAACTCCTCTAGGAAGGCTTCCTTGACTTCCTTCAAACTCTTTTCTCTCTCTTGTGCTTCCCCACTACTCATTGCTTATCACACTTTGTGGTGGTGTGCTTGTTTGTCTAGATGTCTGTCTCTTCTAACAGACTATGAGTGCTTAATTGTCTTTTTATTCCCAGTACCTACCTAGTACAATGCTTGGCATATAATAGGCACTCAGCAAATATTTACTGAATGAGTGGTGCTAATGCTACATGTATGTGTTTGCTTTTGATGCAAAAAGTTTCTTATTTTCAAATGCAAGGAGAAGTGAAGGCAAGTAGATATGTTTTCTTAATGTAAAATTTAAGATACATAGAGGCATCGGTCCATACTGCTTCTAGTTCCCTTTATGACATCCTTGAGGCAGGTGGTATTCGCTTGCCTCTAAAGCTGCCCTCTTCTCTTGGCCAGGAATGCAGAATCCCAAGTAACAAGTAGTATATTTTTCTAAATGGGACACTTCTTAAGAGAGGACACCCAAACGGGCACATCCTTATAAAAAGAAACTCAAAGGGCGAGAGGGTAGAAAGCGGGGCAGGAGAACTTTCCCAATCGCTATCCACATAGAGACACAATCAGAGAAATAGCAGCATCTTACAAATGTGAGCAATTGAAATTCAGAAGTCTGTGGGAGGGAGTCATGGGAAGAGGAGAGGGGAGTGTGTGTGTGAAGACCTATAACTGTTGTGATGGACATTTAAATAAAACTTATGAAGATATTGTGTTTTAAGATCCTAAGGAGGTTGTTTTCAAATTTATGGTGAAATTTTTCCCAGTGGACCCTGGACATCTACGAGAAGAGCTTACAAGGTATAGTACTTACCTGTGTGTCTGCTGCATGATGTTACTTATGAATAAGTATTCTTCATTTATCAGGGAATGGGCTTCTAGCCTTCTTTGGAAAGCTTGGCTCTCAGTTGCTCTCTGGGAGATGACAAGAAGCTGAAGAGAAGGAGGGCCTGGCTGGTCCCCAAAATGTTAATCTTCCAAAGGGTGGGGACTTTGGGGAGAAGTGGGGGGTGGTATTCTAGAAGTGGTAGCCAGTCTGGGTGCCCACTTAGGGGTTATGCCACAAACTGCTACAACAATAAGAGTGCTTGCCTTCGTTGCATCTGTGTTCCAATCCGACGGCAGCTTGTCAGCACAAGTATGATGCCAGCTAATGTCCATGGATATTGAAAACGCTGTGTGTCTGTATGTATCCCATCAGTAGAAAGGATGATGACATATACTAATAAAAAATTTAAAAACTAAAGTATAAAAGATAATATTTGTAAATTATTTGCAATGTATAACTATAAATTATTTATAATTTTATTATAATTAATAATTATAAATTATGGATAATTTTATAATCAAATTATTGATAATTTTATATAAGTAAAAGTATTTTATACTTGTAAAAATAAAAAAGGAAAAGGACAAAAAGTACAAAACATTTTAGAAAGCATTTTTATACTTGTAAAAAATGTCCTTTAAAATTACAATGTAAACCTACTTCTTCAAAAATACATTGTCAACATAACACTCCCCAATGCCTTACTCTGCTTTGTAGACTTTAGACTCTGACATCTAGAGGGAATAAGAGAGAATCTGGTCCAGCCCTCTTGGTTTACGGATGAGAAACCGGTCCTGGGAGCTAGAGTGACTCGGCCAAGATCACAGAGTGCTGGCAGTTATTCTCCCTGAAGTCCCCCCCCCACCCCGGTGTGGTCCATGGCCGGTTCTTCTTCATCCCTTTGGTATAGGGGGACTTTTTTCCTGAGGGGTCTTTGCAGAAGTCACTTTTCACAAGACGGTCTCTCTCTCTCCCAATTCTCTCCACATTTGTGACTTGTAGGCCGCTTTCCCAGACAACTTGATATCTTGGTATCTATATTAGTTTGCATTTGCTAACCCATTTCAGTTGAATCTCAAGTTGTGACCAATTTTGATGGAGATAAACTTTCTCTGGAAAAAAAAAGAGAAAATCAATGTGATGATAAATGATTCATCAGCTGTTCGGAGCAAGGATTTAGTATTTGTAGCAGGCAGCTGCCTTCTTAACTGCAAGGAACGTGTCAAATGACAAGAAGTTTCCTTTCTTTCTTGCTAGGAGCAAACTGAAATTTACTTTCCCTTTAGCAACTGAGGCTGATTATTCTCATTTACATCTATATTTGAAAGCAGGCAATGGCAAAGGTTAGAATTCCTTTATTTTTTCCCCATTGGCCCATTTATGAATATTTAACTGTAGTTGTCTTTATAAGGATACTTTGTTTGGGGCCAATACGTGAGTTTCTGACAGTGATGTGCAAATACAATTTTTCTAATTGAATCGTTTCTAATCCATTAGGGGAGCTCATAATTTGAAGGATTATAATAATGAATGCTTTTGTAAATTGAATAATCACCTACTAATTTGCCTGATTTTTTTTTTCTAATCTAGCTGTTCCTCTATCACCTGCAATTGATTTTGATTCACCACATTGCCTTCAAGGCTTAATTGGTTTAAAAAAAAATCCAGATAGAACTTTATTTTGAGAATCATGTCTTATACAGGGAAATGCTCACAGTAGATACTCAATAACTTTTGTGTGTGTGTGAGGAAGATTGGTCCTGAGCTAACCATCTGTGCCAATCTTCCTCTATTTTACATCGGATGCCGCCCTGGCCTGGCTTGATGAGGAGTGCGAGGCCCACACCCGGGATCTGAAGCCGTGAACCCATGAACAGTGAAGCAGAGCACATGAACTTAACCACTACGCCACTGGGCAGGCCCCTCAATAAATGTTTTAATGTATAAAATAAAATATTGGAACCAATTTTGGACCATGGAAGAAAGCAGTCAGTGATTGAATTTTAATTATACACATCTTTTCAAAAATTGATCCTCTTTTGATGAGGCCTTAAAAGTGTGGGACAAATGCTATCTGTTTGGCAAAGCTCTCGATACCAACTTGCACTTTATGGGTCCCTGATGAGCCGTTGATAAGAAAAAGGGCAGTCTGGCTTCGTTCCATTCAGTACACAGTAGTTCCATTCTCGCTCTGAGCAAAGCCCTGGGCTGGGCTCTGGTGATAGAGAAGGTGGTCCAGGCAAAGGGGCAGAAGCATGGTCTCAAGTTTTTTATTTCTGAAACATAATCTTTTGTATAGGAGGCAGCCTAATTTCAGCGGCAGACCTGAGATCTGGTCACACTTTCACTACCTTTGGATGATATGACCTTGCCAAATACCTAACCTCTGTCTTTCCGTAATTGTAAAATGGGGTGATTGCTCCTGCCTGGCCAACCTCCTACGTTGTTACGATAGTGACTACTTGTTCACATTTTATAAACAGCAGTACTGGCCTCCTGAGTGGGCTTATTCTTGCTAAATCTCCCTTTCTCTCTGGCTGGGTATGTGGCTTTGCGACGTGGCAGAAACCAGCAGAGGATGATTGGCCAACTCTCTGAAGTTGGCGGGAGGATTTGGCCGGGGTGATTCCTAATGGCTATGAGGCCTGCCAAAGTGCTGGATCAGCCGAGTTGTGGTCTAGTGCTGGTTTGGGGCTGAAGCAAAGCCTGTGCATTACTCACCACCTCAAAAAGGCATCTCACTGACTGGGGGCGCCGTTTCTTTCTTGAAATATCTTGGATCGGGGAGAAGGGAAATTCTTCTTTCTTGTTCCTGTTTCTTCTCAAGAGATTTTTCCCAACTTCTTTGCAGGTATCTTTTTACTCTTCAAATAAAGAAGGATTTGGCTCTAGGAAGGCTTCCGTGCAGTGACAACTGTACAGCGTTGATGGTATCTCACATCTTACAATGTAAGTAGCAAATGTTGGCTTTGGGGCCTATCAGCCAGGCAGAGAACCAAGCAAAGGAGCTGAGCACCTCCAACATGTCCATCACTGTGTTAGGACTTACAGAGGAGAGAAAGCCTGGATAAGATACATAGAAATAGCATGGTCCAGTAGAAACAGGCTGGTCATTGTAGTCATTGAGATTTGGATTCAAATCCTGTCTCTACTATGTTCTAACTGCTGTAGCCTTGGGTGAAGTCCCTGAGTTTCCTAGTCTTTAAAATAGTGACAAGAATACCTTCTCACAGAGTGTCATGTAGATTAAAAGTAGATGCTAATTTTCTTCTATCTCAGTTTAACTTTCCCCTCTCGCTGCCCGCGGCTTGCTGTCCAGGAGCTGGTTTGGACTAATCTGAGCATGGACTTTGCCAGGCAGGCCCCCACTCCCTCTGCTTACCCCAGGTTACGTTTCTGGTACGTGCTTTCTGCAGCAGACTGTCACGTTTGATGTGATTTCTGTGTTGTTCTTTATCATGATTCCAGAGAACAAAGCACAGAGTACAGCAGGTGGGGAGAGGCTAAAAGGGAAAAAGGCCCCAGGCATCTATTAGAGTTCCCTGTATCCTAGCAGCCAAGTAGTTGGACTAGGCTGAATAATGAAGACAGGGAGAGGGAGGCCTGTGGATCAGTGGGGGCTTGCCGGGCTGGCCAGGTTGCTTCTGTATCCCTAAGGGCAGAATCGAGGCAGCTAGAGAAAGTATGTCTTCTTCTAGGGCTGGCTGGACTTTCTCTCTCTTCTAGTGAGTCGTTACAAGAATAGGCCGTTCCTCACTATTCCTACAGGATCATGACTGCATTTTATTTTATTTTGTAAGTTCATTTTTTATCTCTATCCCTTACCTTCCTGACGGTCCAGAAGTGGTAGATTTCTGATTTCACTGGGAACTCTAGAATGAAGTGCTTGGGTAGGAACAGTGTGTGAATCAGTATTTACCAAATGACTCCTGACTGGGACAGGTGACGTGAGCCCTCGGATCTCAGGGAGGCAGTGAGCAATGGGATCAGTAGTAATCAGGGAAAGCTTAGGGAGGAGATGGCTTTCGTGCTGGGCCTTAGAGGGACTCACAGGAATTGGATAATAGTACTAGGCAGAGAAAATAGCATGAAAAAAACTGGTGGTGGGACAGGAAGAAGTATATACTCAAGTGCAGCTCAAGCATAGGGTCTGTTTAGGAGAGAGAGCAGAAAAGTAAGCATCATTTTAAAGGGCCTTGAATGCCAAGAACACCAACCATATTTCCAGTATTGTGCTTGGCTTGCTGGAGGGCATGGGGTAAGACAGATAGAGAAAACAATTTTGGAAGACTTAGCCTTCTTAGCTACCTGTTAAGTCAGCACTGAGGGGATTGGGGGTCCCGGGACAGCCTCTGATGGCGGAGCCCAATTTCGTTCTTAATGATTCAGCATTATGGATTTGGGCATTCCCTAGTGGCCATTTCCGGCATAGCATAGAGCACTTCAGCTTTTCCGGAGGATATTTTGTCAATAGAAGCTCTTTCCATAGCAAAAAGCTGTTGTTCCAATGAGTCAGCTCTTCCCAATCCATCCAGTTCAGACTATTTCTCTGCGTGCTAAGGCAGTGTGCAGAACACAACCAGGCTGCTCATTCATTCACTCATTTCTTCACTCATCCAATATCTATGTTCTAGGCATTCAAGAACCTCCGCATTCGAACCTTCTCGTCTGCTTAAGTCTCTCTTATACCCCCCATGACTCTAGCCAGACACTGCCTCCCAAACATGATTTGTGCATTCCAAATGAAACCTCTCTTTTATGAATACCCTTAGTAACTCTTCTTTGTCATTCATTCAACAAAAATTTATTGAGTACTTACTACATGCCAAGGTACTATTATAGGCACTGGGAACATAGCAGTGAACTAAACAGACAAAAATCCTTGCTCTCATGAAGCTCATGTTTTGGCAGTGGAGGTGAATCTGATAATAACCAAAATAAGGAAATGTATACTGTATGTGAGACGGTGCTAACTGCATTGGAGAAAATGAAGTGTGGAAGGGAGATGGGGGAATTCTGGGGATGGGTACTGAATTTTTAAATAAGGTGGTCAAGGTAGGCTTCACTGTGAAGGTGACAGATGAACAAAGATTTGAAGGAGGTAAGAGAGCAAACCATGCAGAGATATGGTGAAGGGAGTTCCAGGCAGAGAGAAGATCCAGTGCAAAGGGCCTGAGACGAGAGTGTGCCCGGAGTGTTCAAGAAACATTGAACAGGCTTTGTGGCTGGCTGGAACTGACTGAGAGCGGGAGAGAGTAATCATGGAAGGCCTTAAAAGCATGTAAAAGACCTAGAACATTACTATAAGTGAGATGGGAAGGCATTGAAGCATTTGAAGCAGAAGAGTGAAATGATCTGAGTTAGGTTTTAACAAGATTATATTGGCTGCTGTGGTGAAAATAGAAACTTGTAATGAGTAGTAAATAGGCCATAGAGATCTATTGTACAATACAATGAATACAGACCATAATATTGTACCATAATGATGTAATGTGATAAATATCACTACAATGGCAATTGTATTAGAATGTATAAATGTATCAAAGTAACACATAGTACACCTTACATTTACACAATGTTACATGTCATTATTGAAATTTATTCAGTAAAAGTAAGAGAAAGAAAATAGACCTTATGAGGGAATGGTGGAAGGTGGGGAGACCAGAAAGAGGCTATTGCAGGAGAGAGAGATGATGGTAGTTTGGACCAGCGTGGTATCAGTGAAGATGCTAACATTTGCTATCTTCTGTTACTGATGATATTTACTCATTTGTATGTCGTAGGTCTCTCCCTAGATTGTCATAGTCTTGCGTGGAGAGAAAAACAAGCATGGTCGTATGTGTTCTTAGATTTTTCCTGAGGGTCGACGTACAGTCTTGTGCTTAATAAACAGGAAGATTAGTCTGTGTGTGTGTCTGTGTGTGTGTTTCTAATTTATTTTTAAAACCAGCTCCATTGAGGTATAATCTACATACGATAAAATTCACCCATTTTAAGTCCACAACTCAATGGTTTTTAGTAAATTTACAGAGTTGTGCAACCTTCACCACAGTCCAGTTTTAGAAAATTTCCATCACACCAAAAGAAATCTCTCACACCCATTTGCAGTCACTCCCTGCTCCCAAGCTCAGTCCCAGCAACCACTAATTTACTTCTATTTCTATACATTTACCTTTTCTGGACATTTCACGTAATTGCAATGATCCACTATGTGGCCCTTTGTATCTGGCTTTTTTCACTCAGCATAATGTTTTTGAAATTCATTCACGTTCCAGCACGAATCACAACAGTCTGTTCCTTTCTGTTGCTGAGTAGTATTCCATTTTATGGATATACCACATTTTGTTTCTCTGTTTACCTGGTCATGGACATTTGGATTGTTTCCAGTTTAGCTGTTTTAAATAATGTTATGAACATTTATGTGTAAGTCTCTATGTGGACACACGTTTTCATTTCTCTTGGGTAGATTCCCAGGAGTGTAATTTCTTCACCTTAAGGTAAATTTATGTTGAACATTTTAAGAAATTGCCAAACTGTTCTTCAAATTGGTACAATGGGGGCCGGCTGGGTGGTGCAGCCGTTAAGTTCGCATGTTCCGCTTCGGCAGCCTGGGGTTCGCCGGTTCGGATCCCGGGCGTGGACATGGCACTGCTTGGCAAAAGCCATGCTGTGGCAGGCATCCCACATACAAAGTAGAGGAAGATGGGCACAGATGTTAGCTCAGGGCCAGTCTTCCTCAGCAAAAAGAGGGGGATTCGTAGCAGATGTTAGCTCAGGGCTTATCTTCTTCTTCAAAAAAAAATTGGTACAATAAAACCAGAAATGTATGAGGTTTCCAATTTCTCCACATCTTCACCAACACTTGGTATTGTCTAACTTTTTGATTATGGCCATTCTAGTGGATATGAAGAAGTATCTCACTGCAATCATAATTAGCATTTTCCTAATGACTAATGATGTTGAGTACCTTCTCATCTGCTTAATAACCATTCCTATGTTTTCTTTGGTAAAATGCCTATTTAAATCTTTTTTCATTTAAAAATGGGTTGTCTTCTAATTGAATTTTGAGATTTTTATATATTCTGATTAAAAGTCCTTTAAGAGATATGTAATTTGCAAATTTTCTCCCAATCTGCAGCTTAACTTTTCATTTTCTTAATGCTGTCTTTTGGAGTGCAACGATTTTTAATTTGATGGAATTCTATTTTCTCAATATGTTTTAGTGGATCATGCTTTTGGTGTTGTATCTAAGAACTCTTTGCCTAACCTAAGGTCACAAAGAGTTTCTCCTAAGTTTTCTTCTAGAACTTTTATAGGTTTACCTCTTAGGTTAAGGCCTATGATCCATTTTGAATTATTTTTTGTATGTTTGTATGATGTATGTTGTGAGGTAAAAGTCCAACTTCATTTTTTGCATGTGGGTGTTTATTTGTCCCATTTATTGAAAAGACTGTTATTTCCCCATTGAATTGTCTTGGCACCCTTGTCAGAAACCAACTGACCATAAATGTAAGGGCTTATTCCTTGATTCTCAACTATGATTCCTTGATCTATAAATCCTTATAGCAGTACCATACTGTCTTGTTTACTGTGGCTTTGGATTAAGCTTTGTAACAGGGATGTACATCTTCCAACTTTGTTCTTCTTTTTCAAAATTGTTTTGGTTATTTTGCACCTGTGGATTTCCATGTGAATTTTAACATCGTTTGTCAATTTCTACAAAAATATTTAGTGGGAATTGCATTGAATTTATAGATCTATTTTGGCAGATTAATCATCTGAACACTATTGAGTCTTCTAATCAGTGAACCTAAAGTGTCTCTTCATTTATATAGACCTTTAAAGAAATTCTCTCAGCAATGTTTTGTAATTTTCAGTATACAAGTCTTATACATCTTCAATTAAATCTATTCCTAAGCATTTTTTATAAGCTATTATACTTGAAATTGTTTTCCTGGTTTCATTTTTTGATGGTTCATTGCTAGACAGTTACTTTTTGTATATTGATCTTTTATCTTGCTACCTTGATTAACTCATATATTACTTCTAGTAGGGTTTTTTTGTGAATTCTTTAGGAGTTTCTACAGACAGGACCATGTTGACTGCAAGTAAAGACAGTTTTATCTCTTCCTTTTCAGTACAAATTCTTTATATTTCTTCTTGTTGCCTGATTGCACTGGAACCACCAGTACAATGTTGGAGAGAAGTGGCAAGAGCAGACATTCTTGTCTTGTTTCTGGTTTTAAGGGAAAGCATTCAGTTTCTCACCATTTAGTACGATTATGATGTTGGCTATAGGCTTTTCATAGATAATCTTTATCAGATTGAAAATGTTCCTTTCTATGTCGTGTTTGTTGAAGGTTTTCATCATAAATTGGTGTTGGATTTTGCCCAATGCTTTTTCTGCATCTATTGAGATGATAATTTTTTGTCCTTTATTCTATTAACATAGTATATTGCATTAATTAATCTTCACATGCTGAACTGATTTTGCAATCCTGGGATAAATCCCACTTGGTCATGATGTATAATCCTTTTTTATATGTTGCTGGATTCAGTTTACTAAGATTTTGTTGAGGATTTTTGCCTCTGTATTCATGAGGGATGTTGTTCTGTAGTTTTCTTTTCTTGTGATTTCTTGGGCTGGTTTTGGTATCAGAGTAATACTGGCCTCTTAGAATGAGTTGGTAAGTATCCTTTCCTCTATTTTCTGGAAGAGTTTTGAGAGATTAGTGTTTATATCTTGTTTGAATATTTGACAGAATTCAGCAGTGAAACCATATGGGCTTGATTGAGTTTTAATGAGATTCATACATTTATCAATTTTGGCAAAAAATAAATAAAAGAGCCATTGATTTTTTTAAAAGCTTGTTATATGGATATTTTCATTATAACGTGGTTTTTCAAATATATATATACACCTCACTTGTCTAAAAATGAGCATGCCATCTGTTTAAAACACATTAGAAAATCAAGATAAAAGAGAAAATAACAGCTTTTCAGCACTTAAAATCAGTTCCCCTGTGTCTATGTGTTTAACTCAATAAGAGAGCAACACAGGATTCCGTGGAAAGTCTGTTTACTCATACAATTCATAAAATGCTAACAGGTTCGAATATCTGGGTTCCCTTTTTTTTTTTGCATGTTAAAATGTGAATTTTAATTGTAAAAATTGTTGTGAGTTCCCTGTTTATGGTAGATTAGAAGTCACAATTTAGAACCAAGTGGAGACCTTTTCAATGACCAAG